>NC_071657.1:124803962-125115420 GCF_014839835.1 Dryobates pubescens | reverse complement strand
TTAGAGTCCTTAGATGTAAGATTCTGGATAAGAACGAATCATTATTATCATTAGAATTAAAAGTAATTTTGAGGACTCACAGCCACTTTCCAAAGGTTTCCATGTTAGTGTTTTGATGTCTCTGTTTGATTTTCTTGTGACTCCTTATGAAGAATGATGCACTGTAATGCTGATGAACTGCAGATGAATGTCTTTTTAGCCCTTTCATTTCTCTCACTTTTTTGTGAACTAGTCTTTGTTAATTTTTTTTTCTTTTTCATTTTTAGTTTGATCCTCCATCTCTTCAGGACTTTTCAACACATGTGAAAAGGAGGTGTCAAAACACATATGTTTAGAATGAAGGATATGCTACTGTATATCCTTATACACTGAAAGCCTTTCAGAATAATTCTTGAAACTTGTGGTCCTTGAACAAAGGATTATGCCTATTAGATATATACTCGTTCTCAAGTGGATTGGCACGAGGAAATCCCATTAAAGTTAATGGGAGGTAGAAGAGCATATGTGAAGAAGGCAACATCCCTGAGGAGGTAATAAAGATGTTCCATTTTCTGCCTACATAAAATGTCAGAGCCATCTAGAACTAATCTTGCTTATTATTAAAAAAAAAAAAGAAAAAAAAGAAGAAAAAGCTTGAAAAGCTGCTGGAGAGTGAAAAATGCAAGACTTTGTCTGCATGCTTAAGTGTAATTAGGGAACAAAGGTAAAATTTAAATGATGTTTTATCCATGCTCAGTACATGAATATAAAAAACTAACTTCATAAATGGCACAAACATACTGTCAGGGAAAAATAGGCATTATGCAGAATATCTGTGCTTGAGAAACAATTGAGACAATGCAGCTACTCCCATTGATCAAGGAAATCCATTTATTTTTCTACTCATTTCCATAGTATCAACCATATTTTTTTGTCTATTCTGAACCTGTGTATAAGATAGATGCTTGTTTGATGAGTATTTCATTATAAACAAGCAAAGTTTTCAGCCTGCTTCTGGATTATTCTGTGTGTCACTGACACTTTAATGCAGGGTTTAAAAGCTTTTGTATTAGTCATGTTCCTTTCCTTGGGAGATGGATTTGCAGTGGTAATGATATTTTCTCTTTCATTCTTTCAGTAAAATAGTATGGGCGTCAGGTTGTCTCAACCAATTAAATATCAATTCATTTGAATCGTACACATGCTTAGCAATATCCCTTTTAGACCAATGAAAATTTAATAGGTATCACAGTAAAGTCTCAACAGAAACATGAATGTATACTGAGATGCCTTGAAATCAATTGTGCTGTTTCCCTGATGAGGAAATTGGCATTTCAAATTCTTGGATCTAAAAGAAATGTCAGATCTTGCAAGATACAATTTTTCTCTCTTCTCTTTAGCTAAGACGATGGACATTCCCCATCTGTTCATGGACTGGAGGTAGAAGAGGAGAGGCAATGAAGAGTATCACATGCATGCTCTGTCCCAGAAGCTGTTTGTGAAGGGAGAAAAATTTACATTAGCTGTGCTTTCCATACCAGGAGCTTTGAGAAGGAAGGAAAAGGCACTCTGCCAGACATAAAAAAAACTATTTAATCCCTTAAACTGCCTTCAGATTACCAATTTCAAAAAGTGTTTGTAAACCTTATTTCACCATCTAAGAGGTAGCATTTTGTTTCTTAGATTTTTCATCCTATTCAATAATGTTTATTTTTCCTTTGCAGCTACCCCTCTGGTACAATCTTAATAAGGGTGCATAACTGGTGGTGAAGTGCTCGACAACCTCTGCCCAGGAATGCACTCCTGCTTTTTGTGCCCTGTTCCATGAAGCTGGTTTAATGTGGTTTTCCCTTCCTTTCCAACACTTAAATTAAGGTTAAGGAACCACTTCTTCCCTCTTACAGGTACTCTTTCTCAATCTGTATCCTTGGTGTACGATGTTATTGTACTTGTGATACACTTGGTCCTCAGCAATCGCGTGTGCATCTATTTGTTTTAATGAATTTGTTTATTTAAAAAGTGGGTCACAAATATATTTGTACCTGCTGAATCCACGTGGCAATTTAAAAAAATATTTGAATCTGAGGCTAGCATGAGGCCAGCAACATAACTGCTCTGGGCATCCTATTCCAGAGTCCCACTGCCCTCATACTGAAGAACTTCCCAAGATAAAGTCTAAACCTCTCCCTCAGCTAAAACTATTCCCTCCTGCCCTATTGCTAGACACCCTTATGAAAAGTCCCTCTCCAGACTTCCTGTAGGATCCCTTGAGGTATTGGAAGTCAGTTACCAGTCAGACAAAGCAATCTGGACTGATTTTTCCTTATGCAGTGAGTCACTTTCTTATTGCATCCTTTTCCTGATTTGCATAGGGAAAAAAAAAAGGCAAGGTTTTCATGTTTCAACTTTTCTTGACATTCATGTCTTATGGGGAATCCTGACATACAACAATGATTCCAGAACTCTACTATACCTGGATGACAAGAGCTGACTACTGCAGTGTTTAAAAAGTGCGTTGCTTGTAAGGAATGAGGAGATTCTCTATTTCAGCTTTAACATAAATCAAAGAGAAATGAAGCAGTATTGAAAGCATCACATTATTTTTGACTCAAACATTCTACTCCTTTCTCTTGATAAATAATTAAAGATACTTTCTACTTTGGAATGTAACAAGAGAGAATTTATGTGATTTATTTGCTCTTCAAATGAGAAGAGCAGTAACTTCTCCCAAATTTGACAAAAACACAAGAGGAAATTTCCACAAACACAGCAGCCTCTCATTTACATTTTAATGCTGAAATTGCACATCAGAGCTAAGCATCAGATTAACTTCTTATTGACAGAACCAAATCATCATTCTAATAAAAATAACATCTCTAGCAGGTTATTATGGTACTGTCAGACTCTTTGGTTTTGTAGAAGCATTTTCAAGACAAAAAATTCCATTTACCTTCCTAGTTTGTAGATGGGCTTGTGCTCAAGCTCACCCTTGCTTGTAAGCTATACGCAGTTATTTACCCCATAAACTATTAGGATCCTTAATTGTGCTTTTTAATATGACCTTTACATATTATTTTTAAAATTAGCAACATCTTTAGGAGTTTTTAGCATTGCAAACACCTGTAAAGACCTTTTTGTTCCTTTTTTTTTAGTCAACAGGCCAAGCTTCAAATTTATGTTTTGAGGGCTAAAAGAGCTCCATTATCTATTCTTCATTTAAAAGTAATGAATGAATTCATTGAAAGTTTTATCACTTCATTAACAAAACCATGTGACTTCTTCTGTGTCAAAGATAAACTATTACATACTATTCTATATTTCTCTTATATACATGGCAAACCTCTTGGTCAACTCACTGTTAATGTTATTAGAAGTGTTAATGCAGGCAACAATGCTTTATTTAATCATAATTTCTTTGTATTAGTATAAAAATGCCTATGAGGGGAAGTCAGAGCTCTTTTACCACATAGGCATTCCCTTCTGTTTAACAATCTAATAGAGGTTTGCAAACATACATTAATTAAGCTTCAGAAGGTCCCTTTGAGGGAGACATGGTAAGTAGCACTGTCCTTGTTACACAAATAACAAAGAGGCTTCAACTTGTTGAAAGTTACACAGCAGTTTAGTTCTAGTCGTGGAACTGCCAATTAATTGCTCTGTGTTCTAAGGAACCTTTCACTATTAATTTTTTTTTTCAAGTATGATGCTGACAATAAATAACAAACTAAATACACAATGGATAGTGAATATCATGGAACAATCTAACTGTTAGTATCTCTCCTTGGCTGTTTCTTAGCAGAGAGGTTATTTCAGATGTGGTGCTTTGGGTTCCTAATGCCAATAAGGAATATGTTCTCTTCTCGGTATGTGTTTGTAAGTCTCATTAATGATAATGGAAGCTATGTGCCTGCAGGAGAAGGAGAAGAGAATACATCTATCATGTCAATGATCCATGAACTTAGAAGAAATTATATAGTATACTACAGAGGCACTGAAGGAGTCATTCTAGTCTACTAGGTAAATAATGAATTTTTTTAAAGTCTCTACACAGAATATGCATGTAAGTAATAAACTATACAGCTCAATTGAAACCATTGTATTGTTATTGAATTACTGTGCTTTAAGATAATGATCTTGGGCTGAATGACTTGATATAACAATTGATGTTGGCATAAAGATTTTTTTTGAATGAGCATGGTGTGAAGACCATAAGCCAGCTGCCAGCAGAGTGCACCAGAAGTAGACTATGCTGCTTGTGATGTAACTAAAGAGATTTTGGTCAGTTCTCTGAAGAGCTTTCTGTTTACCTTTTGCAATGCTTATCAGTGAGACACCTGATCTCAGCAAGCTGATATACAACACAGAGGTTACGGACAACACAGAGGTTATGGTGTGTAGGTCCCTAATAGGGAAAGTTAAATGTCAATGAAGCCCTGACTCTGGAGCCATTACATGGAGCAGTGAGGTGCTTTAAAGCTAGCAAATAGGATATATAGTGTCTAGAAGTGTGACTAAAATTCCCTCATCCGAGTTACAGCAGTCTTCTGGGTGCATGTATGGCAAAGGTGATTTTTCTTTCTAGCAACCAGAATCTCAGCCTTTTAGAGTATCTGCAAAACAGACAAGACAGATGGGATGTGTCACAAATTGAGAAGTAACTTGGCTGAGGTTAACCAGCTGAGTAAAGAGCAGCAGAGCCAAGAATATAATTGAAGTTTTTCAGTACCTCGTTTGTTGCTCTGTCCCACGCGTACCAGTGCTTTTATAGTTGCTGAAGATTTTTCCTATGCCACATTATCTCCAAATGAAAACGATTCTGGGTTTTTTTGTTTGTTTGTTTTCTTTTTATTTTTCACTGCATGTCATTTATTCTGAGTGTGAACTCACTCAGTAAAACCAGAAATATTACAGAGGAGTTCTCTATCTGTGCCTTTTTAATATGCTAACTACTGCAAAAATGAAATACTTGCATCTTTCTTTAGATACATCATTGAACTTCAGCATAGCTGTATCTGGGACAAGTCTTACCTCTGGGGAAAAGGGTATGTATGTATCTGTTTAGATCTTCAAATGCTAATGTCTTTGCAACATGAAAAAATGTGAGAATGGAAATAGGTTGTTTTTCAGCAAATGACACAATGCTTTAATATAACAACAAAAGAGCAGTTTCCAGGTGTTGTCTATATCTCCACCTGAAAGCAAAAAACCCACCCCAAAACAGGTGGGGAGGGAAAGAGCCTTTTAGCTGGGTGAAAGTACGGTGACAATTGGAGTCTGAACCACTTACATACTTCTGATGTAGTTTGTGTAATGCCTAATGCTATCGTAATTCCTGATAAAATAAATGCATAGGATTAACTTTTGTTAAAAGACATGTGCCAATATACTAAATGGTGGTCTAGCACTGCTGTGCAACAAAGGCTTTATCAGTACTAAGCTGAAATAAAAAGTTTGCAGCCAAAGATCTCACTGGGATTCATCTGCTCTGGCAAAATACCTAATTGCTGCAATAAATTAAAAGAGATGCTGATTAATTCTGTCAGCTGTGCTTTTCAGCATTTGAAACCTGAAACCTATTCTTGTGTCATTAAATGTTGGAGAAGATTTGACATTAGCTTCAGCCAGAGAAGATCAAACTTTATTTAGCTAGTGTATTTCTGATTTGAGACTGGGAAGACATTATTCTGTTAATAGAATAGACTTCACCTTATGAAATCTTCATTTCTTTTTCTCATTTCAGAAGAGAATTGGGTAGTTTTGCTGTATGAGGTTCATCAGATCAATAACGGAACACATGGAAGCTTGGTAATGACTTGCCTAAACAGATGTTATGCCCTCATCATTCTGGGTTAATAGGTCTTCTATAACAAAGTGACTTCATAAGCACCTAGAAATATGATGTAGTATCAGAGAAAAGATTTTAGATTCAAACTGACATCGTGAGAGGAGAAATGGAGGGCAGACAAAAGGAGCAGAGCTGCAGCAGCATGAAGGAATGAAGAAAGAATAGGGGGAAGGTGATAAGACAAAAGTGGGTAGCTAAGGACATGAAAAAATTAGTGAAGCTTGACAGGAGAGAGGCTTAGGACAAAAATAGTGTGCCAGCATATAAGGACCTTCAGAATTTAATTCCATTTTCTGGTTCTTGTGTTTTGAAAAACTTACATTAAGGACCCTACCTGAGATCTGTAACAGCAACTGAGGCAGTGACTGGAGATGAAGTTATAGCTGCTTCTGTAGAGAGATCTGGAGTTCTCTTTACTCAATGCAAAGGTGATATCAAGAACTCTTACAAGTGAGAAAAGACTGTGGTTTAACTTTTAAGACAAATCTTAAAACTATTTGTTGAACTGCACTTTAAAAATATAATTCCAAACATTTTACAGAAGGCTTCTGTTGAAGAGATATTGCTATGGATATGTTATTTATGATCACTCGGTATTAGGAGATCTCCCAATTTAGGCATTCATATTGTACCCAAGTGCAGAAACAGAGATTTGCATGCACAGCCAGTAGGCAGTTTTAAAGTGAGTTATCAAGGTTTTACAAAAATCCAGGAGTTTTTGTGGGCCCATGATCTGGAAATCTTGAACTGATACACTTACCTAGTGGGACACTTGTATGTAGGGGACAGAGAATATATTGTCCATTAATTAGGACTGGAGCAGTTTTTGACCAAACAATGGCTGGTTTTCATTCAATCTATTTCATAGGGCTGAGCCCTCACTGGTGCAATTACATTGGCATAATTTCAATTTAATACTGTTATACTGTGTCCACTTCTGGGCCCCTCAGCTTAGAAAAGATGTTGACTTGCTTGAAAGTGTCCAGAGAAGGGCAACAAAGTTGGTGAGAGGTTTGGAGTGCAAGCCCTATGAGGAGAGGCTGAGGGAGCTGGAGCTGGTTAGCCTGGAGAAGAGGAGGCTCAGGGGAGACCTTATTGCTCTCTACAACTACCTGAAGGGAGGTGGTAGCCAGGTGGGGTTTGGTCTCTTCTCCCAGGCAACCAGCACCAGAACAAGAGGACGCAGTCTCAAGCTGCACCAGGGGAGGTTTAGGCTGGATGTTAGGACAAAGTTCTTCATAGAAAGAGTGATTGCCCATTGGAATGGTCTGCCTGGTGGAGTCGCCATCATTGGAGGTGTTTAGGAGGAGACTTGATGGGGTGCTTGGTGCCATGGTTTAGTTGATTAGATGGTGTTGGATGATAGGTTGGATGTGATGATCTTGAAGGGCTCTTCCAACCTGGTTTATTCTTTCTATTCTATACTAATGCAGAAGTTTAGCAATGTTTAGATAAAATGCAAGACAAACAGAATGCTTGTCAGCTAGTCTTACTGGAATATTTGCCATTGCGCCTTGATTATTGTGATTTTTTTCCCCAAGTACAGAAGACCCATTCATGAAACTTCATATTTCTAAAAGTAGAGATTAAAATGACAAGCAAAATGTACCTGCCAATATTCTACACAGAAATCAACCCAAGGAAAAAAAAAGCAATTATGAATGCACATCTTCTTGACTGTCTTCAGCTGTATATCAGTTATGATAACACATGCCATATCTCCCTGAATCCCAATCATACATTTGGAAATTGCTGTAATTTATCAAAGCTGCAACACAAGTCAAGTTTTGGCAATAAATGAGGTTTGAGAGAATTGGATCTCTATTCAGAACATGTTTCATTCAGCATCAGCTGAAGCCTGTGATTTTTGCTTGTTGATACTGCAGCTTTTGGAAGGCAAAGAAGAAATTAGCAGAATATAAATTGGTAAATTTACCTGTTGTTTGGTGCTACATCAAATTTTCTTTTGCCTTTCCCTCTCCTGTCTGAAATACATAGAATACATAGAATAGAATACATAGAATAAACCAGGTTGGAAGAGACCTTCAAGATCATCGCGTCCAACCCATCAACCAATCCAACACTGCCCAAGCAACTAACCCACAGCACCAAGTACCCTGTCAAGTCAAATGGCAGTGACCCAGCAGTCTTTTCTTAGCATAACACAAGACCTGCTTCAGTGAATATATTTGAGAATAGACCACACATACAGTTTTATTAGACTAATGCATCAGCTCCCAAAACATCAGGTTTGAAGAAAAGCCAGTATCTTCAATATTTTGATCTAAATTTCTGGCACTGTCTGGTATTTTTGGATGGTGTTATTCTTTGTCTTTCTTATGGCACCCTTTAAAGAATAAACCAAAAAGAAGCACTAAGTAGCCATTTTGTCAAGTAATCTATATAGATTGCACAGTGGGGCTGGGAAAGGAGTACCTTATTTGGGGAAAAAATGAACTGGAAAGCATTTCCAGCTACCCCAGCTTTTAAAAGGGTACCTGGGGTAACCAAAAATAAACACAAATAAGAAAAAATTGCAGAGAGATGGGGAACATCTTGGATTGTATTCTTTTAATGTACAAAGATATGCTTGATTTTTATGTGGGGTTTTTTGCTTGCAGTCATATTTGTTGGTATAGTTTAAATGTTTTGTTCTGACAGTGTATCCCTTTCGTATTTTGTTTTCTCTGGTGTCCAGTCCTGCATGTATACCCTTAACTTTTCTAAGGAAAGATACTTGTCTGGTAATTGCTCTTACAGGTGCAAGATGAATCGCATTGATAAATGTTACCAGGTTCTATTCCATTTAATTCCATACCACTGCAACCAGATGATGCATGTCCCGTGTCCTTCAATATCAGCAGTAACTAATTTAATCTGCCACTAGATGTCATTCCTTTTTCGTGCAACCATGAAAAATGAAAATTTCTACTTTAAAATTTCAAGTAAGAACAGAGGTTTTAAAATCAAAGAATTAATTTGCTGTCTTGATAACTAATCAAAAATGTTTGTTTGTTTTCCTCAATTGTTTTCACATATGAATGGGGTGTTGTAAATGTACTAGGGACTTTCTGCAGACCTATCTGCACTTAAAAGAAGATGTGAAAAGATTTCAGATGCTCAAGCAGGATGTTGATGCTCTGTTTTGATAATAGGAGTTTCAGGGTGGTAGAGATTGATTCTGCTAGGTGAATGTCAGTGTTCGAGGTTCAGTGGCATCTGTTTTGATATCTGTCAGCCCCAAATCCTATTTCACTAATACACAGAACTGCTCTTGGCTAGTGTATGTCACCTGTCTGCTCAGAACTGATTTTCTTGCTGTCTTTTCTCACAGCCTCTCATCTTTTCAGGTTTCTGGCAAAAGCCAGCAAAATTCTTCAATTTTTGTGCCTCGCAGGAGGCTTTATTTTGGATAGTGACAGGTTCCTGTAAAGGCTTTTATTCTTTTTATTATCGGTGCCTATTACAAAGCGTAGCTGTTTCTTTCTGGTTTTTTGAGATGAAGATTTCAGAAAAACCCAAACAGCCTACAGGAAAAAACCCTGCTACGTTTTATCTTCAGTACTCACAGGTTCACTTTGTAAAGCATGCTTGCTATTTTTTTTTTGGTGAAAAAAATATGTAGCTTTATATTTTATTACATTGAATGTACATTACAACAATAATTTACAAAGGTATTAAAACCTTTACGATAATCACTCGATAGCCTTTAATGTATATTTCACTGCTCTAATCACTGACTTTCATTAGGAGTTTTTTGCAAGGATGCAGCACCAAATTTACAAGTGTACTCTGCAATCACCTAAACAACATTAAATGCAATAAAAATGTGTTCAGTGAAGCATGACAATCCACATCTATTTTCTATAATCCATGATCACTGCAGGGATGATGACTTCATGATGCTCTATGAAAGTAAGATGGATTTGAGATGAGAAATATAGTAATTGTTTTAATATCTGTTAATGTATTGTGAACGGTCATAGCCTTTTAGACCACAGACAATTTACTGTTGGTAATATTCTACTAAAATATTTAGATAGTATGGTGTTGGTGCATTAATTTCCTAACACTTCTGGTTGATATTAAATTTTGCCTCACCTTCATTTCCATCTGCTTTATCGAACTGCAGGTCTTATTGAAAAAATGTAAATCTCTGACATTGTTGTTTACCATTTTATTAGAAATTAATTCATTTTTTTGGAGCAAGATTACTTAGCACAAGATTCACAACGTAGCAAATTTTGTTCTAATACAAAAAAGTAGATAAGTCTGTCAAATTGGAATGTAAATACTGCAGAACTCTTCTGCTGGCTCTATATTGAAGTATGATTGTGCTTGCCCTTGAGAAAAGAGGTATTTTATGAATCTCAGATTTGAGATTTGGGAAAAGGTAGTTCTTCCACAGATTCCTTCCCTAATCCCTAGACTTATTATTCTGGACTCTGCTCATTGTGAAATGACCCTTATGGAGAAGGGTGTGTGTTCACGTGTTCCAGTTAGAAATATGTTCTGTTATCACAATACTAATATAAGATGGTCTGGGTCACTGCCTGTGGTTTGACTTCTCTTTCCCTACCAGAATGAATTCTCTCATTGAACTGTTTCACTGTAGTAGCAGAAAATAGTTAATAATCTGTGGAAGTGCCAAACAAATAATTTTAGGAGTCACTTATTCTCTATTCTCCAATTTGAGTACAGACTTTTATATACAAAAAGCTTGTGTTGTGTCAGCTAGATCAATAGTCTATAAACATTCAAAATCCTTGTCTGGAGCAGTCTTCTGATGGCAAGTACCAAGTGCTTTTGGTTATTTCATCCTTGCTAGTTGGAATGCAGCACATTAAAGATTCTGGCCATGACTTCTAGGTTCCAAGAGTACAGATATTACTGCTTTCTTCCTCTTAAACATTAATACTACTAGCATATGCCAGACGTCATCTCATTTCCTAAGATCAGGCTATTGACATTTAAAATACTTCTTGCTGTGTTATTTTGTTTACCATCTTTGTTGGCAACATGGACAGTGGCATTGAGTGCACCCTCAGCAAGTCTGCCGATGACACCAAGCTGTGTGGTGCGGAAGACACACTGGAGGGAAGGGATGCTATCCAGAGGGACCTTGACAGGCTGGAGAGCTGGGCCCATGACAACCTCATGAGGTCCAACAAGACCAAGTGCAAGGTCCTGCATCTGGGTCGGGGAAATCCCAGACACTGATAAAGGCTGGGCAGTGTCTGGCTTGAGAGCAGCCCTGAAGAAAAGGACCTGGGGGTTCTGGTGAATGAGAAGCTCAACATGAGCCAGTAGTGTGCACTTGCAGCCCAGAATGCCCATCACATCCTGGGCTGCATCAGGAGAAGCATAGCCAGCAGGTTGAGGGAGGTGATTCTCTCCCTCTACTTTCATCTGGTGAGACCCCACCTGGAGTACTGTGTCCAGTTCTGGAGCCCCTATTACAGGAAGGATCTGGAGGTGCTGGAAGGTGTCCAGAGAAGGGCCACAAGGATGATTAGAGGTCTGGAGCACTTCTATGAGGACAGGCTATGAGAGTTGGGGCTATTCGGTGTACAGAAGAGAAGGCTCCAAGGAGACCTAATTGTGTCCTTCTAGTATCTGAAGGGGGCCTACGAGAAAGCTGGTGAGGGACTTTTTAGGGTGTCAGGTAGTGATAGGATTAGGGGGAATGGAAAAACAATAGAAATGGGTAGATTCAGATTGGGTGTTAGGAAGAAGCTCTTCCCCATGAGGGTGGTGAGGCACTGGAACAGGTTGCCCAGGGAGGTGGTGGAAGCCTCATCCCTGGAGGTTTTGAAGGCCAGGCTGGATGTGGCTCTGGGCAACCTGATCTAGTGTGAGGTGTCCCTGCCCATGTCAGGGGGGTTGGAATTAGATGATCCTTGAGGTCCCTTCCACCTCTAACAATTCTGTGATTCTATTTGATGCTTAAAGAAATATCTTCCATACCACCTCAATACCAGTTAGCTTTCAATGGCCTGTGTTGTGACCACGAACTCACATTAATTCTGTGCAGTTATTAAGGTCCTTTCAATTAAACGTGTCTGTGAGACAGGCACATTTAAGAGTCACGGTTCTAGTCTCTGAATGTTTCGGGAAATTTTCTGCTAGCATTTGGGGTAGCAGGAAATGGCCTGAAATATTTAATATTTTATGTATGCAGTTAAAACAAAATATCTTCTACTGATTTATAGCCCAGGAGAAAGGTTTCCCAGCATGGCTGATGCAAAAACCTGATTTGGCTAATTTCTTAAAACACTAACCCAGTTCCTCAGCTGTGGAAAATTGATCTTTCTGTCTCCCATGGGAGATGCTCCCTATCAGGTAACGCTGGGGGAGTTATCTCAAGGCCTCTAAGGTCTGGCTAGGCCTAGGGCCAAGAGGAGACAGTGGCGGGGACGGTCTCAGACCTGGCTAGCCTGAGACCAGCCTAGCAGTGCGGAGGGGGAAGAAAGAGCCCTGGGGGTTTTGGATGTACCCTCAGGTTTGGAGAAGGGAAGTATTGGGAGGCTTTTGAGTGTGCTGGAAGGGACTTGTACGCTTTGGGATTCTTTTGTCACTGCGCTTTGTAGCTTCTGTAAAACACTTCCTGCTTTCCATTTAAACTTTCCATCACTTTTGCAATCCATTTGTGTGAGTGTCATTCTTTTGTCCCTTTCAGGGGTAAGAGAGGATCTGCCTGGCCTCAAACCAGGATAGGTATTAAGATTTAAGCACCAGAAAATGCCATGGATTACATATCTTTTTTCTAATAGTAAAAATAATGTGTTTTAAAAAACAAACAACCAAACACCTAACTTCCATTGAGATATATGCTGGGTATTTTGTATACCAGCCCTGTTCCTGCAGTCACCAAACAGGACAACACAGAGTACTACATGTGTTTTCATAAAAGCTGTTAGGAGGTGCATCACTTAGAAATTCTGAGAGAAATGTGTAAAGAACCAGACAGGCTAACAGGGCAATGTAAATGGCTAACTTCTGTTCTGAATCCGCACACAATAGCAGGAGCCAGCATCCATCCTTGATGTTGTGGTGGCTAGCCTGAATGAGTGCAGAACTCTCTGTCTCCATGGACAATTGCAGATGCTCTTGACTGCTGTGCTCTGAGCCAGCTGGACACAAGCCAGGTCAGTGGAGAAACAGTATCAGTCACATTAGTATAGCTTTGAGTTAAAACTAATAAGCCTTGGTAAATCTGAATGTGTTTCACATGCCTAAGCTCTTAATTAATTCTTAAAAATAGGATTTTTTTCCCCTGGATCAACATACACATCTAGGTTATGAAAACCCATTTTGTGTTTTGGTGATCCTTTCAAAATTACTGTCTAAAAAACCCTATAGTAATAAATATCTTGGTATGGTGTGACTAACTCTTGATCCCAAATCATCATGGGAGTTTGCAGAATAGCTCTGTAATTAATATTATCGAATTAATATAGCTGATTTAAGTTCTTAGAAATACTGAGCATCACATTCCTAATAAATCCAACAGTATTGGCTTTAGCAACATTTATTACTCATGAAAAACAGCTCTGAGGTTTAAGAAAATTCCTTCCTCTGCAGTTCTGAAACAGAAGAGTGATTTTTCCTCCAATCAATAAATACAAATAACAGACATTACTAGCATTACTCTGAAACTGCGCATTCTTGACTTCATTTTAGCTGGAGGTCTCGCACAAGCTTGTTTTATTTAATAAAACCAGATGAGATTAGTTTGTACATCTAGACAAGATTAACCTGATGTAAAATGACTTTCTCA
This sequence comes from Dryobates pubescens, assembly GCF_014839835.1. NCBI lineage: Eukaryota > Metazoa > Chordata > Aves > Piciformes > Picidae > Dryobates > Dryobates pubescens. Next base: position 125,101,816 of record NC_071657.1, on the reverse strand, counting down.
GTTTGGCAGGTAGACTGTAAATTATGAAGACGTGAGTACACAAAGGAAGAACTGTAGTTAATTTTATCAGTTTGTAAAGCAAGTCAAGTTTTTGATAACACCAGGGGAATGAAACTGAATATTTCTTGAGCAGGATGCCATATCAGCAAGCTTCTTATCTTTGGTGTAGGCCAATGATTGTAAAATCATCAACCTCACATAGCGTTTATAGCCAATATATATATAGGAAATTAATAACATTCCAGTTCGGAGCAGTAATATATAGATTACCTGAACAGGTGAAATGCTACAGCTGTGATTTTTTTCAGTTTCATTTATACTTCTTGCAAGATACTAAGTATGGATTCAAAGCATATGATTATCATAAGTACAAACATTTTGTAGTCTGTACAAGATCAGTTATTATGTTGTAATGCAACAAATCAGCAGTTTTAGCACATATTGCGTGGTGGACCTTTTAGTATCTGTTCTTCACTGAAACAACATTTGTAGGATTGTTTTAGCCAGTATCTTCACTGTATTGCCTGGAGAAGAGAAGGATCAGGGGTGACCTCATTGCCCTCTACAACTACCTGAAAGGTGGTTGTAGACAGGAAGGGGTTGGTCTCTTCTCCCAGGCAACCAGCACCAGAACAAGGGGACACAGTCTCAGGCTGTGCCAGGAGAGGTTTAGACTCGAGGTGAGGAAAAAGTTCTTCACCGAGTGAGTCATTCGTCATTGGAATGGGCTGCCCAGGGAGGTGGTAGAGTCACCGTCCCTGGAGGTGTTCAAGGGGAGATTGGACGTGGCGCTTGGTGCCATGGTCTAGTTGTGGGGTCTGTTGGGACAGGTTGGACTTGATGATCCTTGGGGTCTCTTCCAACCTTGGTGATACTGTGATACTGTGATACTGTAATAGGTAGCTTTATTTATTTATTTTTAATTTAAAGAGCTATCTTCAGCAAAAGCTATCAGCTATCAGATATAACTAATCTATTGTGTGTATATATATATTTTGTATAGGGAATTACTGCATTTGTTGTGTTGCAAAGTCCTATCATATACAATAGCAATACAGAGTCATGTTTGAAGCAAGTTCAGTTACAGCGTGCAAAAAGATTCTGTGGGAGGATTTAATTTCATCTGATTTTTGATGTCTATAATGTTGATGTGCATATCTGAACTATTCATCCTAAGCTTCTTTTACAGTTGATGAAAAGAAAGAGGCACTTCCAGGTGTGATTAGTATAACTTTTTTTAGATACCTACTTTGGTATAAGAGAAACTGCTATTAAGGTGCCTATTCATGTTCATTAACTGTGAAGGCAGCAAAATGAAGACACAGATATCTGCATTTGTTTTCCATGTCTCCAATAGGCTTTGGATTAGTCTTAAAAATGAGCCACCTCTTTCTGTAGTCCTCAAAGAGCAAAACTGCCTCAGCAAACTGAGGCATACTACAGATGACAAGAACACTTCATCATTCACAAGTTGTCCAGAAATTTCTGAGAGGAAAGCTCCATGTTTTATTTGATGTTGAGTTAGATGTTTTTAATGAGTCTTTTTGACATTAATATTTGTAAATTTGAAAAGATCTCTTGTAGACAATTATGAAAATTTCTAGACTCCTTTCATCATCAGCATGTGGCAGAAATAGTCCTTTGTGAATTTGCCTCTGTTTTACATTTGGGAATTGTGTGGGATGTTAGCAGTACTGCTGCAATCCATCAGTCTCAGGCCTTTGTATTCCTCTGATGGAATTCCATTTCATATGGGAACACACCTTTTAGGAAAACTTCATTGTGCTTTTAAGTGTCACTGAAGGACAAAGTTCACAACTGCATATCCTTTGCCTTAGCAGAGCACAGATACCTGTTGTCCCAACTGTAAATGGACTAAGAAACTGGAAAACAAAAGGGGAAAGGAAGGAAACTGGCCATAATGTTTCTTGTGCTTCCCATTTTGCAGAATAGATGCAGATCTCAGTCAGTAAGAAGTATAGTGCATGTGCAATAACTGTTTTTTTCATTCCATCACTTAACCCCTTTTTTTTTTTTGGCAATGGTTTGAACCTCAACCACATCCTTGAAGCCTATAGCGCAACCGCTATAGATTAAAGGCATGCAAGACAGTGCAGGACTGAGTTCAGAAGGATGTGAAAGGAATTTGCTTCCTGAGCTTGTATCTTTCAAGTCTGTTCAAAATGAGTCTTTGATACCTCCATATTTAGGTACACAAAAATTTTTAGTGAGAGCACATAACTATTTTTCTAGTTAGTTCAGAATAGAAACTATTATTTCTTTATGCAGAGAACATTTTGCAGGTAGTATATGTATGCAGGCTGTCTCTTTGAGAAACGAAATTTCAGTCTACAAAATAGCACTTACTGAATTCAATTCCTTATCTTTTAACTTTGCTTCACTCTGAAAGAAGTTGCCATGGACTGTTTCAGTCTTGGTGCAGAACTTTGTCAAATAATTTTAAATTACTAGCATCATAACTAAATCCCACTCTTCCACCTTGCAGAGGTCTAGTTGGTACATAAAAGGAAGAGAATACAAACTCCAGAGCTGCTTCTACATCACAACTAAAGTATTTAGTGTACTGGTTTTATTTCCAAACTGGGAGAAATTTTAGATAAAGAATCAGGGATCCATATCCTTAAAATGTCAGGTCTAGCAAATATTCTGTAGATATTGTTCAGAATAGGTTTAACCATGACAATATCAGACAGTAGTGTCAAAATTTTTCTTCATTTGTCAGTAGCTATCAATAAATATCTCGTGATACATGACATTGTGTTGCAAATCCCATTCCATCATTATACCATTATTAAGTCACTGCTATACCATTCATGCTATTATTCCACCATTTCTTTGCAGAATATGGAACTCTGAAAAGTTAAAAAAGAGAATAACAAAAGGTGTACAAATTTAAGAATTTGTGGAGAATTCAATCCTCTCAGAGGTAAATAATTTGGTAAATCTTAATGCAAGGGTCAAAAGACCAAATAAGCAATATTGGTTGAAAAGTGCTGAGTTACTTCAGAGTTAGTCCCAGCAATATACTTTACAATGTGTAATTTTTACAGTCTGCAAAGTGATTCACCAGAATCTGGCATAAATAAAATTGATTCATGCTGTTCCTTGTGGTATGGATCATAGTTTGGATCATTGATAGCCTTCGTCATGTCAATCTACTACCACAGTAAAAAAAGCAAAGTATATATCTAAAAGAATAGGAATGAAGAATGAATACTCATTTTCTGAAGAAGTGATGTTAGAATTTGCAGATTATTTTGTTAAAATGGAATAAGATAGGAAAAGCTAACAGTTACCAAGCCATTAACCTTTCATTTCAACAAGTATTTGTGCTTATTCCATCAAACAGGGGTTTTGTATGTGCTCCCGCTGGCTCACCTGCCATAAAGAAATGTATCAAATGAAAGTGTGAAGTTTATATTGTAAGTCTTGTACATTCTCAGGTGACAAGGAAACATAAAATATGTCAGCATAGTTCCAGAAGAATATGTATTTCTGAATTCATTGGGAATTATAGCTCAAAATCTGGTCCTTTCAGATATCACAGAGAAAGAAAAAGATAACACCAAATTGCCTGCTATCTTGTCAACTGCCCATGACATTTAGGGTGATTCAATAACTAAATTTAAATTTCAGTTTTGGAAAATTAGGAAGATTTCTTGATCTGCAGAATACTTTCCATTTGAGGGAATTCTGGCTGTACAAACATTTAAAGTTGAAATGTAACTGTTAAACTGGCTCCATGCTAAACTATGAAGGAAATCAGGGAAGGAAGTTTGTCAGTCAACGTTTTCTCTACAGTGATCCAGTTGTTACAGATCGACAGGAATTATTGATCTCACCTAACTCGAGCCATGCAAATGTCAGGCATACACCACTTTTCCTGGCTTCCTCTATATTCTGAGAAGGGGTGCCAGCCTCTCAGAGGACACCTCATCCAACTCTGACACAGATTGGGTGTCAATTTGCATGACTTATTCCATCTGAACCATTGAGTTTCTTGACAGACAAGAAGGACATTGCCTATTCCTTTACAAGAACCTTTCAATAAGGAAAATGGCCAGACTTTCAATGCAGCTGATGAATGGGCATTCCTAATGTTTTGAAAAATAAAAAGTGATTTTTGAACTCACAGTACGTTCTCTTCATATTCATTAGCTTGTTAAAAAAAAAACATAGACATGGTACTCTGGGAACTGGTTTATTTGAGATGGTTTATTTGTCATGGTGGTGTTGGGTTGATGGTTGGGCTCAATGATCTTGAAGGTCTTTTCCAGATGAAACAATTCTATGATTCTATGACTGCCTAGTAAAGCTGTGCTAGGGCAAGTGAAAACCTGCATTAAAGAAAGCATGAAGTGTGAAGCTTACATTAAGAGAAATCTTAGCTTCCTTATTTTCTAATACTCAGGGTTCTACTTCTCAGTGGACATAGGTAGAACACTTAATTAAAGTCGATTTCCTGATTTTGAGGCCTAAGTCAATAAAAAGATGACACTGCGAAGTAGCACAAGAAATCTTGTTTCATATTTAAGTGGATGTTGTACACTGGGACTTGTAATTTCCCCTTTTCTTCCCATCCAGCAATAATAGTAGCAGTAAAAATGGGCTTACAACTTCAAAATCCCATTTATCCACTATTGAATTACTCAGACTTATTTGAAAATGCCACACTTCCTTCTCACACTTTTTATACTTCTCTGATCTCCTAGTTCCATTGCATATTGAAACAGCATATATTCAGGGAGAAAGAAATAAAATCTAAATTCACAGTTCAGTGGGAGCACCCATGTGTAAACTGATAAATTTAGAGTATCTAATCCAGATTCCCAAATGCCTTTTTTTTTTTTTTTTTTTTTTTTTAACCTGAAATTAAGAACCTAGTGGGTCTAGAACAGAGATTTTCTTGTTCCAAAGAAAGGCATATCAGCATGTACTGGCCAGCTGAAATGGTAAGTTGGCACTAGCACAAAAACCTCACTTGTTTGATGGGCTGGTTCCACAGCATGTTAAGCCAGATTTTGCTGGTGCTAAAGATCCTCTTCTGAACTGTCTGGCTGTTCATTTGTGGTAAACCTAAAGAAAGAGAGTACTTGTCAGCTTGTGAATTTCTTTGACACTGTGTATCAGTTTATCTCCTCATAGCCACCAAAGAATCTTTAAGATGACACCGTTACTAGAAAGTAATAATCACAAATGTGTATTTTATATTCAATCTTTGATATGCAACTGAAAAAGCACTATGGCATTTACAATCTGTCCACAGTTATACAAAACCAAGAGAGTTTACTGCTATTTTAGAACCTGGGAAACTTCAGGCTGAGACAGCTTATAAAAAGAGCCACAACAGTGTCCAAACAGATTGGTAATAAATTAGAGAGATGAAAATAAAATATATCCCCAGAATACAATCATGTAGCTCACAGGTGATTTTAACATATGATGTTACCTGACTGTATTATGGCTTTTTCACAGTTCCCAAGGAAACGGCTAGAGACGGTGTGGAGATGAGAGAAGAAACAGTAAATCAGGGTTTCATAGTCTTTCCCCAACATTTATGAAGACAGATAGTCTCCCAGTTGAGGGTATCTTTCTCAGTACAGTTGTGTTAACATGTGTGAAGGAGGCAACCAGTAACTCACACATCTTCTTCTCTCTCTTCCCCTGCCCACTAATCCTTCCATTTGTACAGGCTTTCCACTTGCGCTGGTGTTTGCTTTAAGGAATGTTAAGAAGTCATTTGTACCTTACCTGCTGTTTTGTTGTTGTATTCCATCACCTTTAATTGATATCTATTTTTTTTTTCCTTGGGAAAAGAACAAATGCATATGAAAGAAATGCCCCAGAAAAACTGGGCTAAGGAGAAGTATTATCCTGTAATGGTCCTTAATTTAGTACAGCTTAGTACTAATTGTTCATTAGTCAGGAGTCTGGACTGCATTCAGTGCACACATAAATTCCCATTACTTGTGTGCTGTGAAGGCACAACAGTACAGGCATTAAGATTTAAAGATTATTTTTTTCCTCTTCTCCTGTTTTTTCTTTTCATGTCCTTCCAACTAAAGATGATTTTGGAACAGTAGCCACATGCATTAGGACCCAGATGTTACTGTAACTTACCATTTTATTCTCCAAAATGGTAAGTACCCTTCAGATGTGACTGACTTTCAGTTAATAAATGTGGAAAAGCTCTTAAATGTCTAAATACAATACTAGAACATGAAACAAATACTTCCATTTAGGAGAAAGAATTGGAGTATTTCAATGGAAACATACAGTGCTGAGCAGGGGCCAGTAAACAGAATCACAAAAAGTAAATAGGAATCAATGTAGAAAATGTCTTTCTACTACTGTAGATAAAGAATATCTAAACCTTGGGTACTGCTTGCCCTACTGCTTCCCCAGAAAAGGATGGCAAGGGTGGTAAAACAGACAGGATGGTTTCAGCAAATTAGGGGAGTGCAGCATTTAGCCTGGAAAAAATGGTTACACAGAGATGATGAGAAAAGTCTGTAGACTCCCAAGGGACTTGAAAAAACTAAGAAGAGATTTTTAACTGCCTTTTCATAAAGCAGAAAGAATCTATATAAAATTAATCTGATTCAGAACAAGCTAGTATAAAATATAGCTGAGCAACTCTTTGGCATATCACTCCAGGGAGGATAAATTTTTAGGTGGATTGTGAAAGCAGCTGAACAAATTCATTGAAGAAAAATTCTTCATCAGCTAATAACCTAAAAACTGCCACCTCTATGTTATGATTCATGCCCTGTAATTGCTAGAGGCTATATTGGGAAAGTATCACTATTACTTGTCATGTTCTTGCATCCATCTCTGATATCTGCTATTGTCTATTATCATAGACAGTCTGTGGTGCAAATAGCATTTTTTCTGATCCAGTTTGATCATTTTTATGTTCTCTTCTTTCATCTTCTTAAAATAAATCTGCTTTAATGGTCCATGAGCTTAGTCCTTTTTAGTCTGTTGACATCTCTAGAGACATCTTTTTAAATCCAAAAATTAGAAGCAAAAGCATAAAATTTAAAGGAGTCCCTTCCCAGAACTACAAGAACAATTTTAGTGATGACGTTGCTATACACCCCAAATATTTATTTATTAATAATCACATCAATCTGAACCCAGGTGTCTCAAATTCTAGCTGACAAGCATGTCTAACTTCAATCTGAAGCTTTTGTAATACATGGATTCAGTTCCTGGTGTCCTAGGTAGCCCAGTGGTATTTACTGGTACTTAAGGAACTGATGAGTACTTTCACCAGTTCACATCTGGCCTTTAACTGTGTATAGAAAACAGAAATGGTTTTGATATGGAATGTAGTCTGACTTAACCTTGATGACACCTCCTAGCTAGTTGAACTCTCATCCTTGGCACTGTCTGGCATAGCATGCAGTGTATCATACCTATTTTGCAAGGCTACCTGGGACACTGGGATAACCCCTGAGGAGACATGTCTGTTGGGCTAGTCAGGGACTTGGTATCACTGTCCTCCATTCTCTGTATCACGATGTTTGGCCAAGCAATGGGCAAGTATACATTATGTTACGTGCCACAGCCCTGCTTCCCAGATCATCCTGAGAAGGAAAGTTTCTGCACAAGATTTTTACTCCTGTTCTGCCTAAGTACCTCATTTTTAACCATTGGAAGTCAGATGAGGTGCTGCCTAAAGATACATGGACACTTTGGTCAGAGTACAGATGTATGCTGAAATGACACTGGTATGCACACTGGAGTAGGACCTCTAAAGCACTCTTATATCCCATATATGTATATATGCATCCTGATTTTTGGGGGCCTATCTAAGGTGGCCCTATCACAGCATTCTAACTCAATAAGCTAAAATTGTTGTCTGAAGAGATGTAGTGCAATAATTTTTCTCCCAGAGTCTGATTGAAAGCATAAGAAAAGAAAGGGGGGAAAAAAAAGAGAGGAAAAATACTGACATTAAGCCCAAAGATTTTTTTGATTAAGCAGGAAAAGGCAGATGGGGACTGCATTCCTCATGGGTCAGATAAAATTATTACTTATAGGCTGTTTTCTTTTTAAACCATTCTCCAAATAGAGACCACTAAGTCAAATGTAGCATTTCATTCAGACTTTATGTAGAATCACTTTCTTTCTTTCCTGTAGTGTTTTTCCTGAAACTAGGTAAAGAATAGCTTACAGACCTCAAGGTGATTTCAGACCCATAAAAAATTGAGAAGCAGGAACTTCAGAGCACAGGAGATAATCCTTTGATAAAGAAACCAGAAAAAAGTCCCACCCACAACATATTTTTCTTTTCAGAGAGATGTAATTTGTTCATGTATTTTGCAACACATGTAGAATTCCTTCTCTGTCTTCTTGACATTTCTATAAGCTCAGTTCTGCACACTGTTTGTAAACAAAGTATTATTTTTTTATATAAGAAAGCATAACAGTAGATTTATCCTTCACTTTAAAAGCCCTTTCACTTCTTTGTATTTAGAAAAACCCATGCTGAGCTTTTGACTGAAATCTATGGGAGCTTTACCATTTGCTTGGATTAGGTCCTTATTGATTCAGTGTGATTAATACCTATGCTGCTTCTGGAGTTAGTGCAGTTTTTTTCAGACTTGTTTTTATAGCTGTCTGTAGGAATAGAACAACAAAGACCTGCATTTCTTTGCATACCGCTCAACAAACATTGCGTCCATCAAGTTTTCCATTGTCAGTTCTAGACAGAGCTCTTTTGATATGATATTACAGATGCTGACATTAACTGATCATCTTGAATGCACCTTTGAAAAAAAGAAAACAGTACATGGCTTCAGTTCTGAATAGAAGAGTAATAATTCTGTTTTATCTGTATGCCAGGAAGCAAAATTCCAACCTGCTTTCACAGAGAGGAATTTGCTGATGTGTGTTACTGCCCTGAGGCCCACTTTCACATACTGTACAGCTCTGACTATGAAGTGTTGTGCAAAAATATTTAGTTTTGCAATGCCTTAAGGGACTTACTTCTAATGGAGTCAGAAGGGAATGCTCTGTATTTCTCCATTAAAAAAACACACTGTTTTTCAGAGTTTATAAATAGCTGTCCACTTATTTTACTAAAGGTATTTGCTATAGAGACATGAATTTCTAGAATTAGGTAATTATTTCAGAGTTAGGTACTCATGATGGGTCCAGTCATATGGTATATCTCTGTATCATTCTTCTGTGAGATTATTAATTATATTCCACTGTTATTAAAGTAACATAGATAGAAATAAACAGTTTGATTCAGAATTATAAAAGATGACACTGTTTTAAAAAATTTCTAAACCAGATAGCTTTTGTTTGGTTATTTCTTGCCCTGAAAATGGAACTGTATTGGATCTAGAATTTTAATGAAAAAGTACAGAGAATTTTAATCCTTGAAAAGACTTTTTATTTCTTGTGGGCCTGAACACACTTAGAATAGAATAGAATAGAATAGAATAAACCAGGTTGGAAGAGACCTTCAAGATCATTGTGTCCAACCTATCATCCAGCACCATCTCATCACCTAAACCTGTCAAGCCTCAGCCTGAACACCCCCAGCGACGGCGACCCCACCACCTCTTCAGGCAGCCCATTCCAATGGGCAATCACCCCCTCTGTGTAAAACTTCCTCCTAATCTCCATCCTAAACCTCCCCTGGTGCAGCCTGAGACTGTGTCCTCTTGTTCTGGTACTGGTTGCCTGGGAGAAGAGACTAACCTCTGCCTGACTACAACCCCCCTTCAGGTAGTTGTAGAGAGCAATAAGGTCACCCCTGAGTCTCCTCTTCTCCAGGCTAAGCAACCCCAGCTCCCTCAGTCTGTCCTCATAGGGCTTGTGTTCCAAGCCCCTCACCAACTTCTCATGGTCTCCAAAACCATTTCTGGTGCTTCACTCTTACATGTCATAATAGAGATCTGTAAGAAATACTTTTTCACTACTTCCAAATTCAATTTCATGAAATTAAAGAAACACATGAGATTGAAAGATAACTCTTCTAAAATCAGGTAAATGCAGGTTTTATAGCACAAGTGGAAGTTACTATGGTCAGGATGCTCAGTATTAATATTTGTTGATGTCAAAACTTCATTGTGTCATTCTCGTTTTTACCAAAATAACTGCTGAAACCAACACAGAAAAGTCTCTTGAAATGTGATATGGTAAAGTCATGTGGTGTAAGCAGATGTGAAATCACATCTAGTTCTACAATGAGCTGTAGACTGACTGTGTCCGGCCAGGCTTTTATCTCACATTTATTAAAATCTAATAAGTTTTGCAGGTAAAGCAATGGCCTGATTTAATTTCAAGTTGGGTTGCAGTGGGACTCTGACTCTGGTGACCTTTGACAGGCAGACATTTCGGTATCACTGCATCATCCTTCAGACCCTACACATTGCCTGTAAGCAAACAGGGATTTGATTCCTAGCACTTCTTGTTAAAATTTACTCTGATAATATTGACTATAGTTATTAGAAAAGCTGGTTATGTGAACAAGTGGTGTTCTCAGTCTGTTCCAAATATATGACACCAAGCTGAGTGGTGCTGTCAATATGCCAGAAGGGTGGGATGTGATCGAAAGGGACCTGGACAAGCAGGAGAATAGAATAGAATAGAATAGAATAGAATAGAATAGAATAGAATAGAATAGAATAGAATAGAATAGAATAGAATAGAATAGAATAGAATAGAATTAACCAGGTTGGAAAAGACCTTTGAGATCATCGCGTCCAGCCTATCATCCAACACCACCTAATCAACTAATCATGGCACCAAGCACCCCATCCAGTCTCTTCCTAAACACCTCCAGTAATGGTGACTCCACCACCTCCCTGGGCAGCCCATTCCAATGGGCAATCACTCTTTCTGTGAAGAACTTCTTCCTAACATCCAGTCTAAACCTCTCCTGGTGCAGCTTGAGACTGTGTCCTCTTGTTCTGGTGCTGGTTACCTGGGAGAAGAGACCAGCCCCCACCTGATGGAGTAGGTCCAGAGGGGGGCCAAGAAAATGATCAGGGGGTTGGAGCACTTCTGCTACGATCACAGGCTGAGGGAGTTGGGCTTGTTAAGCCTGGAGAAGAGAAGGTTCCAGGGAGCCTTCTAGTACCTGAAGAGGGCCTACAAGAAGGATGGACAGAGGCTGCTATTTAGTGCTAGGATGAGGGGCAATGTCTTCAAACTAGAGAAGATTAGATTCAGATTAGATATTGGGAACAAATTGTCTGCCATGAAGGTAATGGAACACTGGAACAGGTTGCCCGGGAGGTGGTTGGAGCCCTATCCCTACAGAAATTCAGAGTGAGGCTTGACAGAGCTCTGGGCAGCCTGATTTAGTTGAGGATGTCCCTGCTGAATGCAGAGGGGTTTGGACCAGATGATCTTTGGAGGTCCCTTCCAAACCAGATCATTCTATGATTCTATGACATTCTAACATACCATGGGCAAGATTGCAGTACTCTCACTCACACTGAGAGCACATGTAGTCTTCACCCGCAGGAACTTCTTGCGGAGTAACATGCCATCGTCTTTCAATAGCCTGAGTGCAGTATGACTTGGCCTATATGAAACACCAGTATTTGGCTTTCTGGATAGCTCTGTGAATATTATTTTCTTCCGTTGTACTAATTTTAAGGGTAGATGAAAATAAGACTTCTAGGATTATGCAATTATAATGACTTTTTATAGGCTAAGCAAGCTTGCACACTTTTAAGGACTGATAGATATGCTGTTCATTTATAGATATATTCCACTTACTGTTTTGGAGTGTTTCAAGCTTTGTAATTATTTTTTTCCCTTTTTTGTCTCTTCCTTTCCTCCTCATCCCCTTCTACCGAGCTTGTCTTATTTCTGTGAGCTCTTTTCTACCAGACAATATTTGTGTAATTTTCAGTTTTACTTCCGCAGTATGTTGAAATTTATTTTTGTATTTGCTTTTCATCAGGCAAAGAAAGGGATGGCATGGTTATCAGCTCATTGTAGCAGAGGCAGAGTGAGTGAAGGAGAATATTAACGTGGAACATTCAAGTGTAGAATCACAAAATAAGAGAGAGAAGGGAAAAATAATATGGGAAAAATATTAATTGTCTGTTGATCCTTGCTAGTGCTACTAGAATAAAATATGAAACATACAAGAGAATTTGAGAAACTGAGCTATGAAAGATGGTACTAAGCATCTGCCATAAGGGAAAACTGTAATTTTGAGGCTGGAGAAAACTTAAGAATGAAGCATTACAACATGGAGAACATAATACTTGAAGTGCAACTTTTCTCCCCTGAGAGAATAAAGATTAAGGAAATGACATAGCTGAGGTGGGAAAGTGTGGTGAATCTGTCTCATCAATAGAAGGATTACGAGCCTTACAGGTAGACTTCATTTTCCATGACAGGGGATAGAACATGGTATGAAATAACTAAATAACTTCCTCTGAACTAAGGAAGATGCATTACTGGGACAGGTAAAATGTAGGCTGTGGTCTTAACCTTACTTGTTGTGATTACAAAAACCTTCAAAGCGTTTTATTCTCCACAGGAAAGATGGATGTAAAGCAGGGACCTATGACTGAAAATTATGTTCTAGGATTACATACACTGAAATGGAACCACTAGATGAACACAGAAAAATATTATACCATCTATATTGACTTTATAAGTTAAAGCACTGACTGTGCCAAACCAATAAACTTCAGTGTTATTATGAATCAGCTACTAAGTGACACTAAGATTGCACTCCTGAATCTAAAAATTAAGATAAAGCAAAGTTCAGGGCATGATTGTTAGTCTGTGTCCTGGTTTAACACAGTCTGCTCTCACAAGCCACTCTCCCCCCACAGAAGCACACAGAAGCCAGCCCAGTGGAAAAGACCGACACCCCAAAACTGGAAACAGAAAGCAGTAACTGGAACGGGAAGTGACTCATGTTACAATCCAAACTTCAAGCCCCATGATACTTTGCTCAAGTCAGCACTTCAGTTTTGAAGCTGGCACTATAACAGCATGGTATTGAGGATCAGCAGCAGGTTCAACTCAGCCCATGACAGTCTGAATTGTCCCATCATTAACCATAATGAAAATCAAGCAAACCAGATTAATAAACTTTTGTTAATATTATACTTCTTCCAAAAATGTTAAAATCAACACTGCATCTCTAACAATATTGCTGGTTTTAATCCACATTAATAAGGGTTTACTTATTAGTCAAAATCATGGCTGATACAAGCAAAAAAGTACTAAACAAAAAATTGGAATGATTTATAAGTATTTACAGGTACTGCAATCTACACTGTAACAATATTCTAGATATAAACAAATAACTGATCTTGGTAAAAAACCTTTTCCCATAGAAGATTAGGTGTTCTTAGAGATCTTTGGAGTCAGTATCATATTCCTATTTGTATGCTTATCATAAGGCTGGAAATAATTATTAATATCAGGGTAGATGCAAGTGGTGTACTTCAGTCTCTGCCAGGATACAAACTGGTAAACTCACTTTGGTTGTGACTGTCTGTGGTAGGTTAACTCCAGCCACCAACTAAGCACCCACTAGCTGCTTGTTCAGTCTGTCCCTGCCTCAGCCAGATGAGTGAGAAGAATAGCAAACCTGAGGAAAACCTCTATGTCAAGTTAAAGGTAATTAATAAAGAAAGAGGGGGGGGGGAAAAATCACAGAAGTGATGCAAAGGCAATCACTCATCACCTCCTGTAAGCAGACTAATGCCCAGTATTTCTCTGACCAATTGTTAAGCTGGAAAACCTAAGCCCCCAATTTCTCTTTTGTTGAGCATGGTGTTATATGGTTTGGAATAGCTCTTTGGTCAATTGGGGTCAGCTGTCCAGAGCATGTTCCCTCCTAGTCTCCTGCACAATCCCAGCCTACTTGCAGGTAGTTGGGCTGAATGAGAAACAGAAAAAGCCTCGAAGCAATTGATCAGCAATAGCTAAAAGAGTGGTTTGTATCAATATGGTTTAGACACAGATTCAAATCAGTTTCATAGAGGATGCTGTGAAGAAATTTAACCCCATCCCAGCCAGGCTCACTACACTGTCTCAGGAACTACAAAATTTGAAATGTTAATGGCAGTTGTGTTCATATGAGCCATAACAGTCATGGACATCAATAAAAGCTATTACTGATGACAGTCATTACCATACAAAATTTATTCTCAAAATACTTAGTAGTAAATGGCAGCTCTTAGGAGAATTGGTTACTAAAAGAGCTATAAACATAGCCCTTTGACTATTTTAAATATTCTTTTATAATTTCATTTTGTCCCTTTCAGCTTTCCTTCCTTGAAAGATACATCTTGCAGACATAAGTAGTTTTACATGCCACATGCAGGAAGATAAGGGATTAGCATGGGAGATATACCAATCTTCCAGAAATACTTCTACTTGACTGTCTGCTCCTTCCTCCTGCCAGCGCTTACTGCTCCCTGAGGAGGGGATACAGAACAAAGTTCCTACCCACGCCTTAGCTGTAGGGTGCAAAGTCTGTTTTCTATCTTAAAACCATCTCTGCATGCCACTAAAGTTAAGCTGCAGGATACGAACTGATAAACCTGACACACAAGTGCAAAATCCTTCCAACTGACTCTATTTCAGGGGAAATAATTTCTGAGAGAAGGAGCCAGACACTCCTTGGACTAACATCTTAGGTTTCACAAATGCTTTTCTGTCTATGCCCCTGTATAGAACATTAATCATTAAGTTATCCTCACTTTCCTGGTGGTCAAAATGGTTTGGTTAGCGCTATGGGCTGTTGAATATAGGGTGATTTTCAATACTTGTGATGTGTATTAATCTGTAAAACAAATGATGCGTCCCTCATAGCTTTGCATCTCCTCATTCATCAGCTGAATAATTAAAGTTTGTGTCAATTCTACTATGGTAAACAGGCAAATCAAATCTTTACCAATAATGGAACAAACAAGACAAATTTTGTCCTTGCCTAAAGGGACAAGATCATTGCCTTGAGCTTACATCTATCATTAGCATCAGTTAATTAGAATGAAGCAAAGCTTTAAATGCCCTCACTCAGGTTTATCATTACAACTACAACTGTCAATCATTTCAGTCATTCAAAGATGTTTATGAAAACTATGTAAGTATTTTTTCTGTAGGGTTCAACAGCAGGAGGCCACAAGTCCCTTCTGTGTGTTGGTATTTGAGTGTTATTACAAAAAAGCTTTATCAGGCTCCTTCTAATGTCATTTTCTCTTTTGAAATAATGTCATCTATCTGTTGGAGAGACAGTGTTCTGCTACTTCAGTTACAGATACTCCTAAAAAGTTCTGATAAAGAAAGAAATAAAAGCTTAACAATACTTTATATAAAGCAATTATTTTTTAAGTGTAGTAGTAAAACTACTACTTTATGTAATGTAATATTTGATTTTGATATTATTTGTCAAACAAAATTCAAAGCTCTCCATCCTTACTTAAAGCCGTATCTTTGGGTCAATGAAGTCAAAGGAGCAAAGGTGTGAGTTTTCTCCAATTATGAAAGAAAACAGAACACATTCAGTGGCATTTTCCACTGCCTTTGGTTTGTTATGGATAAATATTTTCTCTCTTTGGGGATGTAAAAGAAGTCTGCTAAATGAATAGTATGTAATGGGAAAGTATGGGTGAGTGAAACAGCAACCAGCTGTGGAAATGCTAGCTGCTGGGAAAAGGCAGTTACTGTGCAAAATTAATTCCCATTCTACACATGCCAAAAATCACCCCTGGAAATTATATCCTGTGTGTAAACTCAGTGGGTGTTCACATATACACATAAAATTGAGCAAACAAGAGACTTGCTTATAAATGCCAAATTATCCTACTGTAACCTTAGTAGTTTACAAATAAATGCTTGACTATAATCCTGGAGTGGATTTCTAAGAGCAGAGAACACTGAAAGCTGTTTTGAACAAACTTTAGCCTCTATTTGTAGTATTCAAAAATGAAACGTCAAACACATCAACATCAAACACAGCACTTTGACAGGAACCCACTTTACTGCAAAATAACACTCTGGTTTTTAAGAAAAAAAAAATTTCCACTTTTAAAATGTGAAATAACTGTGCTTTGAAGAAGTAGTGCAACAATGGTAAGTCCCTAGACACAGAGAAAGAATGAGCAGTAACCTTAACTAGATCCCTGGCTGCTGCTGAAAGCAGAAAGACAAGGTTTTGGGCACATAAGCCCTCAAGATGTAGGTCAGATATAGAAGCAACATATTTTAAACTAAGCATAGGCTTTAGCTTAGTTATGTGAGTAAGATGGTCCCAGAAGAAATGTAGGTGCTTGGTATCTATGAGACATGAGCAAAGGAAAGAAATATTGTTTGAATAACTGTGAAAGAGCAAAAGAGGCAAACATTACAACCTGCAGATGGAAGCAGCACAAATGATAATATGCAATGGAACTAATGTTTCTACTAAATCCAGGATTTTGGTGTCCAGTGGAACAAAGAATTGTCGTATACAGCCTCTTCTTCTGAGGTTGAAGCTCTTTTCATTTTATTGCTTTTCCTTGAGCGATCATAGAACCATAGAATTTTTCTGGTTGGCAAACACCTCTAAGATCATTGAGTCTAGTCATGACCAGGGCCTGTAAACCACATCCAGAAGTGCCATATCTATAGGTTTTTGAACACCTTCAGGGATGGTGATTCCACCACCTCTATGGGCAACCTGTTGCAATGCCTGACCACTCTTTCAGGAAGGAAATTTTTCATATTATACAAACTAAACCTCCCCTAACACAATTTTGGCCATTTCCATTTTTTTTTAATCACTAGATACTAGGGAGAAGACTGACCCCCACCTTACTACAACCTCCTTTCAGGTAATTATAGAGAGAAATGATGTCTTCCCTCAGCCTTCTCTTCCTCAGCCTAGACAAATCCAGCTGCTTCTCATAAGATTAAGCCTCTCATAATCAGATCAAGCACTTCTAAAGTGTGAACACAGAGACTCTGCTAGCTCCTCTGGGGTTAGAGTTGACAACCTAGTGGTATTTGGTGTGTTGAACCAAACCAACACAAAGAATTTGAGCTTTTCTTCTGTTTTACATTGTGCTGGTATGATATCCAACATAGCATGTCTAAATTATCATAGTTCCAGAATCTCCCACTCTTTTTGGTAAGTAGAAGTATTTTACTCTTTATGCATTTCTGCAAACAAGGTGGCAGGCTTTGCACACCTGTTTTCATTTGTTATGTAGTATTTTGCTGATGGTGCAATGTTACATATCCAGCCTGAATTTGCCTTTGCCATTTTCTCATTTAGTTGGTCTATAACACTGAATTTCAAGGAAAATTCTTGATATTTTCCAAGCAGTAAAGCTGAAAGGAAAATGGTTTATGATCACTGACACTAGGCTTAAAGTGTTACTATAAATGGATTTTTCTTCATTGTAAATGCCATGGCCAGCACTTTTTTTTCCTAAAGATCAATTAGAATAAAGAATATTATAATTCTACCATTTATAAATTCTAAAAGAAAAAGAAAGACTTTCTGCACATGAAATTTCTGATTGCTCTGCTAAGCCAAGTAAGTGCCATTTTTTCGTTAAGAATTATATTTCATGCTCAGTATAGAAGAATCTCATAAACAGTTGAGAGAAAACAACATAGATGTGTGAAGGATTATTTAAATCCTGCAGTAAATCCCTCAGTAAAACAGGAACTGTGCACTGAAATAAATGAGAGAAAGTTTGAAGGAAACATAGTACTTCCTAAAAATACATATGATAAATTGACCTAATAGTTAAGTCCATACAGCAGTTGAACTTCTTTCCGAGGCAATGAAAGGGGACACCTAAACAGAAGTAGTGCAAAGGAGAGCCTTGTAAAATTTATGAGGAAGGGAAGGGAAAAAGGGAAGAGAGAAGAGAATGAGAGGTGAGATTCAGCTCACTTCAGTAGGTACATTTGAGCTTAGGTCTGTTTTGTATTCATTGGATATTAATGTGCATTTTCAAAGTGAGATTAATTTGAGTTATTTTAGATGCCAATTAAAAAAAAAAAAAAAAAGAAAAAAGAGATGAATTGTGCCCTGAAAGTGCACATTTTTTCTACCAGCTATGGATGAAGGATAGGATGAGTAACTTGGCTGAATAAGTCTAGAATATCCACAGCAAGAAAAAAACCCGAATGCCAGATAATTAATCTTTCTGGCCCAGACTTACATTTTCTACTTCCATCTCTGGCAAAATATCTCTAGAAAAGCTGTCAGGCTTGAAAATAAATACAGGGAGAAATAGGCAATTAGACTCATCTCAACTGTCTTGCTTTGGGTCTATTTAACCTGAGCTTTTTTTCTCAAGTGAATTCACAGAAATATTTTCATGAGCTAAGTTCTCAAAATTTTTTATGTACTCAGTGCTGTCCTTGTGAGAAGGATGCAGTACTTAGAGGCACAGGTTGATGCTTGATGCTGAATAGCATCTTACTCCTCAGTTGCTCCATTATACTAAGTATGTGCATTCATAAAGTGAAGATCAATTTAAAACAAGCGAAGTGGCACGGTTTAGCCCTTACTGCCCATATTCGTTTATGACCTGAAAGAAATCAAATTCCTTCTCAGTAGCACTCCAAAGTGTCACCCACCTCTGTTATAGCAGGGTGTTTATGTAGTAGGTGGTTTCCTTAAATGATCCAAAATAAATTTTATAAACTACTAATTTGGTGTAAAATTAATTGGTAATCTTGCATGACATTTCTTGCTGAAAGTATCACGCAGGTAAAGGTCAGCTTCCAAACACTGCCAATAAAAATAACCTCAGAAAGTTAAATTTGCAATATAATAACTGCAATTTTTTATTATATCTTAAATGTTGTGGTGACACATAAGAAATCTACCCTAGCAATTCCATTGTGTAAATCAGCTCATGCCTGTACCTTCTCACATATTTTCATTATCAAATACAAATCTCACACAAGGAATAAATGTCAGCTAGTAAATTTTTGAATGTCATAAACATATTCATGAATTCTACTCTAAATATTTTAGTACACCATAAAGGGAATAGATACACCTCTTATCCATAAAATAAGGATTTATGTCACAGCAAAACCCCTGGTTTTATAACACTACTAATAGTTTTTTTTAAATCAATCTGGGCTATGATACATAATAAATTGTTAGCAGTGCCATTAGATCATGCCAGATGCAACACAGTGTTAAGGCCCAATAAGAGATGACTGTAATTAGTGTAGTTTAAACACATTATCTAGAAACTATAATACGAATTTTAGAAGCAATGCACTTGACATTTATAATTTAAGTACCACATATATGCCACTTAGATATGTGCATTTTTACTGGCTGTTGTATTTAATTTTAGATTTTAAATCTTTTCACTTTCCTAGTAGTACATGTAAGACTGTCATCAATCATTATTTTAAAAAGTTAGCTCTGAAACTTTGGTGATTAAATTAAATTCCCCGTGGAATAACTTATGCCTGATTTAAGGGCAATCTGCAAACGCAGATAAGCAGATGAGTGTATACATCATTTCTGAAGAGGATTCATAGGATGGTCTTAAACAATTATGTGAGCTGATTTACAAGCTATCAAGCATTCTGGACAGAATGTACCACATGGATACAGTCACTGGTATCCTGCCAAAATGGCATGCATTAAAGGAAATCCCATTAGCAGAGAGAAATGAAATAAAACCTAAACTTGTCCAGATGGTTAAAAAAGATCATATCGAATGAATTCAGAGACTAGCCAACTGATCTAACTATATGGCTACTGTTGTAAGACTAAATTGTCTTAAAGATTAAAATAAAATCATTAAACATGGTTTCAGTGAAAGGTCACATCATGCTTCAGAATGCAGCATTACATGATGCATATCTTTAGCATTTTGTATAAAGATTTGCATGAATTAGGAGTTCCAGCAATCTCAGTTTTGTGGAAAGAACCCGAAGTACCTCATCTGTAGGGATACTAGTGAGACTGAGGTTTCTTTTTGTTTGTTTGTTTTGTCTTTTCTTTTCTTTTTAAATTTAATTAAACTTAATCCCATTTCAAAATTCATTTATTTTTTTTCATATGTCAGTCATCTGGAGGAGATTAGTCTTCTAACAATTAATATCAACAGACAATAATCAGAAAACCAGGGGTTGCTGTTACATTTATATCTAGAGACATTTCCCTGCAACATGGGTGTAAATTTATTTTGACATTGTCAGTGCTCTGCTAAGTTCAAGGATCAGTGCTTGGTCCTTAGGAAGGTGAAGCACTAATGGGAAATTCCTGACCTTGTGCACCAGGCAACTGGATGGCATGCTGAAACTCTTGTGTCAGAGTTGGTTCTCACTGTGTTGCCTTTTAGCCTGCATCAAGTGGGCACTTCTGGTTGCTTGTGGAGAGCTGCTGTAGGGATTACATGAGGCAACTCTGAAAAATATTGTGAGACCAACTAAATACCTCTGAGTCAGACAAGAATCAGATGTCAAATTTGGACATACCTGTTCTAATCTCAGAAAACCTCACGGGTATAAAATGGTGAAGAGAGCTTCTTTTTATTTATTCTATTCTATTTATTCTAGATATTCTGCTCTAGATTTATGATGATATGGACCACGGCTATAAGCTTCAATATCGGGGTGTGGGGGCAAGTTTACCATGCTTACTGTCAGTACTCTGCTTTCATATTAGTAGCGAATGATTTTTTTGGACAGTACCCATCCCAATACTACTGCTCTCTTCAATAGCTAGACACAATTTTCTGAATTACCTGTGGTATGTATACAAAGGAGAGACAATGTAGTTTCAGCAACATCCAAAGGGGGTCTGTGCATATCAGACATACAAATTAAATCAGCTTACCTTCTGCATTCTGAAGGAACATTAACTAGGCCCAGAACAACAGCACTGAAAATCTGACCAAAATTAGTAAACTCTTCCATTTTAATTGAGAAAAAAAAAATCCTCACTTGATACTTAGTAATTCATGCTGCACAATATCCACATATTTCATTCTGGCTATCTACACAAGTCAATGAATTTATAGGAAGAGGAGAATGGTGCAATCTTTGTAATTATTCATACAGTTAAATATTCTATCATTAAGAAGGAAACTTATTTCAGAAATATGTGGAGGTACTTAAATTTTCATTACATTTTTTTCCTGATACATCAAATATTTTCAATCTTTTTTTCTCCCGCAAAGAAGAAACTATCAATCATAAATTCTTTCACTTGTGATATAACGAGGAGTGTCTTTAAAAATTAAACTCATTTTTAACAAGCTCATTAATAAATCTTTGATGAAATGAATATCCAATAATTGTGCTGCTACTCATTGCAGAACTTCAGTATTAAAATGTTGTATTGTCAAGTGGGTTTAAAAGTATTTATTCTCTAGTATTGTGATAATTCACATAATAGTAACTAAAATAATTCAAACATAAAATTGCTGTCACTGTATACTTTGGACAATGTTGGATATCTAGATATAGAGTTTATATTTCTGCATTTGGCTGGGAAGAAGAAGAACTGGATATAGTAGAAATTCCAGTATCTTTACCAATTTGGACATGAGGAGCAGATAGAGTTGTGTATGTAATTATTCATAGGTATTAGAGCCTAAATATTTTTGAATGGCTCTGTATTGAGTTGGATCTACACCTGAAAGGCAGATATTTTCCATTTCAGAAGCTGTTAAAACATTACCTTACTGAAAAAAACCTTTATTGGTGAATGAAAGACAGCCACATAACCTGACCTTTAAACCAAGATCTAGATCATAATACTGCTGACGTCAGATGAACTGCCCCCCCCCCCCCCTTTTTTTTTCCCTCCAGGTTTTGATATAGCAGAAAGCAAATGCTTTGCTTAAAGTCAGGAACACAAATTTTCTACATTTTCTAAATTTTCTGTTACCCTACAGTTACACATTCCTGGTTTAACCTTTTATTTTTCCTGATTAAACAGCTTGAGATTAGCTCTGTTGTCAGCAGTGGTGGAGCAGAGCCAGGTACCAGCAGGAAACAGACTGTTAGAACTGTATGACTGAGGGAAAATGGGTGGTTAGCATCTGTGTTAGAGGGGTCAGTGGGGATTGAAGTGACTGTCATCAGTGCTCCTCTAGAAAAAGACCATTAACACCCATAAATCTGGCACACATTTGTCTCTAGGTACAATCTGCTCCATCCACTATACTAATTGTCCTCATGGAAAACAGGTGTATGAGATCAAACAGCTTCTGTTCATCAGAAAGGATCTTAAGAAAGGATAGGAAAATATCCACTAACCTATTAGTCTTGATCCTCAGGGTGTCTGCAAAAAATCTGTCACAAGTAGAACCTAGGGACTGAAAGTCATCACTCTAATGAGAATTAAAATGTATGAATTCCAGACATACATTAGTTTTCCAGCTCAGAGTTGCTTTGATGTTTCTCATCAACAAAGGCTAAATTTAGTTGTTGTCCAAGCCTGAGGAGTTTGGTCCAGAATAGAATGGTTCTGCTCTGGCTGTGGGAAGGGAAGTGAACAGAAGGGCAAACCTGGGTTGGAGAGTTAATGTGCAGTCAAAGAAGCAAAGGAAGTAATGTGTAACCTAGGATGTATCAGCAAGTGCAGCCAAGATGACGAGAGAAGAGATTGTTCTCCTCTATCTGGCACTTGTGAGACTGCATCTGGAATATTGTCTCTGGTTTTGCACTCCACAGTGCAATAAAAGCATACTGCAGTCAGTCCTGTGGAAGTTCATCAACGTCAGAGAATGGAGGACTGATGTATAAAGAGAATTTGAAAAAAATGAGTTTGTCCAACTGGAATTAAAAAAGGGCAAAAAAGGCATCTTTGTGCTTCTTCAGCTGCCTAGTGGGATTATTCTCAGAGTGGGAAGGTGACAAACAATGAACACAAGATGGAGTGTGGGAAATTCTGGTTAGAAATAAGGAAGAATTTTTTCACCATGAGGATGGTCAAACACTGGAAGAGGGTGCCTAGTGGTTGTGGATCTCCATACTCAGGTATAGTCAAAACAAGACTAGGCAAGACTCTAAGAAACCTTGTCAGGACTGGCCCCAAGCAGAAGGTTGGTCTAAATGACCTCCAGAGGTCCTTTCCAACATAAATTATTTGGTTTCTGTGATCTGTAGGAAATCAGGGTGATGCTCCTGTTGACAGAAAAGGGAAGCACAAAGGTCTCCCTTCGCAATAGCAATAGTGACCATTTTCCATAATTTTACCAAGCTCTGGGAAAAGCAAAATGGAGCTGGCCTTTAAATGGGTGAGTTTTTTGCCTCCACAATGTGCCTTTCTAGGCAAAGCCCTTCCTATTAAACCTCTAAATCAAAATTAATGACCTCTTTTCACTGAGCTTTATGTTTGCTGATATGTCAAATGCCATGAGAAGACAGTATTCCTGAAGTCTTTTGTTAATTTCCAACTGTATAAGCTGCCCAAAGCCTTGCACCTTTTGCTCTTTAGACCTTTATGATTTTATGTCTCTGTTATTTAGAATAATAATAACTGAAGCAGGGTATTATTGTCTGCTTTGTTTTGCAAGAACACACAGTATATGTATATGCTTAACTATTTGTAACACATTTTCAAGGATTGAAATGGAAAGTGCTAAATAGATTAAAGCTACTTCAGGTATCATTGAGTGAATTGCAAACCTGACGATGTCAAAGCAAAAGATGAAAACCAGCATACAACTTAAACATGCTTTTATTACTATTTTTTGCAGCACTTTAGATAAAAATTCACAAGGTAAAAAGGATTAAGTTATACTAATGGCCAATCCATCCAAGATATTTTTATTAGTGTATTCAAATCTGAAGTGGTATGAAGCACAAACTTCGAGCTCAGCATAACAAGACATTCCACAGAGAGTGCATGAAAGAAATCAAGTATTACCAGAGATGTGTCAGTAGGAAGAGTAAGTTGCTTTCTAAAAATGACAGGCAGATAGCATTTAGGGGAAATGGTTCATCTTTGTTCACATGCTTTATAGCAAGTACTTGTTTCACAGTATTTTTCTACTAGATTGGGATTTCACTGTAATGTGTGTGGTGGTGATGTTACTACTAGTCATGTTTGGATATTTTTGTATTAGTTTTTGAATATTTAGGCTGCTGATGTTTGTGTGAAATGCAGCCTACATAGTGCACATTCTGGGAGAGCTGCCAAAATTAAATTGCAATAATCCAACCTTGTTGTTATAAAGGCATGAATCTAAAGCTCAACATCTTGCTGAAACAGCAGTCATCTTAATCTTGTTATACTCCTGAGGTGGTAATATGAAGTCTTATCAATATTGTTGATAGGGCTTTCTGAGGAAAGCTGAGGGTCAAAACTGACTGAAATTTATCATGAAGAACATTGCTTTGAAGGATGTCCAGAAGTATAACTGTGATTTCGTATTAAATTGTCACTGAAATGAGTGAGAGATAACTGCTTTTATGTGGAAGTGCAGCAGGATGCAGGCAGCAGTCAAAAGAATTATATAAACCCAGTGAAATGAAATAAAAGATGATATTTACATTTTCACTTATGATTATCTGATTTTAAGGTTGTCCTGTAGGCTTTTACAGAACAAATAGAGTTCTCTAGTGTGCCCTGCTTTGTCTGAAATCAAAAGTTTCCAGGAAACCCTATCTGGATTTTTACAGCTAAATCACCATAAAGGTTGGGGTTCCATTTGTTTCTTAAGAAACAGTCTGATAAAATAAAATCAGATAAACCTAAACAATTTTTTTATTAACAGACTCATATCCATTTGAAAATTAAATCCTTCTTAATTTATGTTTTGTTGTCATTAGCATAGATATCTTTTTTTTGTATTTACATATTGTAAAGCATAGCTACAGTACATATTTTTTTCTCAATATTATTAAAAGACTGACTTTGCAATAACTCAATGCTTCAGGCCTGTTGTGGGCTTATCTTAGCAGGAACTGATTTTATGTTGTTTTCTCTGTGGCAACAATCGTCTAGGAGTGAGGTGACTTTACTTTGTTCTGGTTTAGCTCTCCGTGTATGGTAAAGATCTTAAAATCTCACATAGGCACTTAGATACAAACATTAGCTCTTTAGGGCTGAAGTGGACCTTTGGAGGCTATTGTATAACTCTAATAATGTACTGGAAACTTTAAACGAGAAGCAGTGAATAAAAGGTACAATGGCTATGTTAGCACAACCTAAAAGTAATCTCAAGCCTACTTAAGGTTTGGAGTAGTGGAACTAAAAAGAACTCTCATGCCAATTAGTATCATAAGTTCCTTGGTGAAGAACTAAGCATTCTGACAACTCTTGATACCTACTCTTCCCCTCCTGCCATACAAATTCTTCAAGGTGTGAACCTTAGGATGTAGAAGGATATTGGAAGGGTGAGCATGGCCCTAGAGAAAAGACTAGGAAGTTTATGTATCTGAATTTTAACTGTATTACTGATAAATGTCTTCTGTAATTTAATAATTTAGTGAACCATTCCAAGTTTCTGTGACAGGCAATGGGTTGAAGATACCACTACGTTACGAGATATGTAAACACACATTTTTCAGGTAGGTAAATTTAATTGTAGCTACTTTGAAAGCAAAATCTCCTTGACAACAGTTTTCTCCAACTGGCAGGGGAGAAAAGCATGGATGAAGAAATCTTGCTGTACAAATGGACACTTATTTTAAAAAGAACTAATTGTCACTTTTAGAACAGACCAAGTGGGTCTGTGTTAAAACAGAGCCAGCTGACAATGACTCACAAGGTTGGGGACTCCATGGCCATGCTATTTTTCTAAAACAACTTTACAGCTATTGCATTGGGTTTGCATGGCAAAGTTTTGGTAACAGCAGGGGTAGCTTCTGTGAGAAGCTGGTAGTAGCTTCCCCTGTGTGTGAGCCAGTGCCAGCTGGCTCCAAGATGGATGTGCTGCTGACTAGGGCCAAGCCAATCAGCAACCGTGGTAAGGCCTCTGTGATAATGTATCTCAGAAGGGGAAAAAAAAGATGCACAACAGCAATTGCATCCAGGTGAAAGAGCTGAGAATATATGATGGAAAAACTCTGCACATGGCAGAGGGGGGGAGGCGCTCTAGGTACCAGTGCAGAGATTTCCTTACAACCCATGGTGAAGACCATGGTGAGGCAGGCTTCTCTTGTGTAGCCCATGGATGGTAATGGTGGAGCAGACACTCACCTGCAGCCCATGAAGGACCCCACGCTGAAGCCTATGGATGCACCCAAAAGAGGTTGTGATCCTATGGTAAGCCCATGCTGGAGCAGATTTCCTGGTAGAAGTTTTCATCCCATGGAGAGCCAAGCTGGAGCACTCTATTCCTGAAGGACTGTGCTCTGTGGATGGGACCTGTGCTGGTGCAGTTCACAGAGAGATGTCTCCTGTGGAAGGCACCCCATACTGGAGCAGGGGAAGAGTGTGAGGAGCCTTCCCTCTAAGGTGGAAGGACTGCAGAGACAACATATGATGAATTGACCACAACCCCAATTCCTGTCCCCCCTGCAGGGCTTGGTGAGGAGGAGGTGGAAAACTTGGTAGTATGTGAAGATGAACCTGGGAAGAAGGGATGAGTGGGAGGAAGGTGTTTTAAGATTTAGTTTTTATTTCTTGTTATCCTACTCTGATTTGATTGGTAATAAATTAAGCTAATTTCCCCAACTTGAGTCTGTTTTGCCCATGACAGCAATTGCTGAGTGATCTCAACCTGTCCTTATCTCAACCCATGAGCATTAAATGGTATTTTTCTCTGCCCTATCCAGTTAAGGAGGGGGAGTGCTAAAGCAGTACCTGGCATTCAGCCAGTCAAGTCACCACAGCTACGCATGTCTTTTGTCATCCTCACTGCTCCTTATAGCGTTGGATAAGAACATAAAGACTGGAGAGGCTATCACCCTCTTAATATTTGTGGCAGCAGGAGTAGTTTTTAGTTCAGTTTCTTCAGTCACTTCATTAAATCCTTCAAACTTTTGATTTTCTGAGAGATGGCTACCTTGAGTGATAAGGAACTGTCTAAAGAGAATATTTATTTTTGCAGGATTACAATCTCCTCCAGTGATCCCAATTCTCTTGGGTTTCAAGACACAATAGAGCCAAAGCATGGAAACTCTCATCGCCTGCCATTCCATGATAGATCAGTTTCTGTGGAAGGAGACACACTTGATTACAACTCTATTAGAAGGGAATAGATACTTCCTTTCAGGAAATAAACTCTTTTAAATTTTCTATAAGAGCAGTAGCATTGCAGAAGGTCTGGAAATGCTCCTTTCTTTAAGACCAATCTAGTATGATCTCACCACACATAATGAGATCGTTTCCAGGAAAGCTAGTTTCATCCATGTTCTGAAGTAGACAGACAATGTGGAAACTAGGGAAGAAAAATGGTGCTGGCAAGAGACCAGACCCCAGCATTGTTCTTGGCACAGACACAGATAGGTCTTTCAACTTACAGTGTAAAGACCTTTATCTATGATCAGATAACAGATATGTTGATTGTAAACAGAAACTATTAGAGAATGATCCAACTTCTTTTAAGGAAAAGGTTCAAAAGCCATTTAGGATAACACTGGGGCACATTATTTTAATGAAAAGGCCATATAGTAGCATCACATTTTCCACATCAAATAGCCACATCCTTGTTCCCCTGAGATCTGGTCTGAGGTTTTCAATATTAATTTGAAAGTGCTGTCAGTTCTCTTCATATACAGAGGAATGAACTGTGCTCCTTTATAGAATGGGGGTCACAAATGAACAAAAAGGCATTGTTAAAATCTTTGCAATCACTGGATACAAGGCCAAGTGCAATGTCCTGCATCTGGGCTGGGGCAAGCCCAAGCACCAATATAGGCTGTGTGCGGTATGGCTTGAGAGGAGCTTCAAGGAGAAGGACTTAGGGGTGTCAGTTGATGAAAAAAACATGAGATGGCAATGTGCCCTTGCAGCCCAGAAGGCCAGCTGTGCCCTGGGCTGTAACAAAACAAGTGTGACCAGCAAGAAGAGGGATATGACTCTGCCCCTCTCTTCTGCTCTGTGATACTGCGCCTGGAGTACTACATCCAGTTGTGGTGCCCCAGCATAAGAGGGACATTGAACTGCTGTAGTGGATCCAGAGGAGGGCCACCAAGATGATCAGAGGGCTGGAGCACCTCTTCTATTGTGACAGGCTGTGAGAACTGGGGCTGTTCAGTCTGGAGAAAAGAAGAGACCTTGTAGAGGTCTTCTGGTACCTGAAAGGGGCCTATAAGAAAGCTGGGAAAGGACTTTTTATAAGGGCTTGTTGCAAGGTCTTGCAGTGATAGGATGAGAGGGAACGACTTTATGCTTGGGGAGGACAGATATAGACTGGATATTAGAAAGAAATTCTTTATATTGAGGGTGACACTGGAACAGGTTTCCCAGGTAGGTCATGGGTGTCCCCTCCCTGGCAGTGTTCAAGGCCAGGTTGCATGAGACCTGGAGTGGAAAGTGTGCCTGCCTATGGCACGGGGGTGGGAATTAGGTGATCTTTAAGGTCCCTTCCATCCTAAACCATTCTATCAATCTATGAATTAATGTTTTGAAAGGATATTCATTTTGAACAATATTGCCTGTCTTGCAGAGGTCTTCTCAGGATAGAAAAGGTGTAGGAAGAATTTGACTGATACAGAAGAACTTGCTTCATGACAAGTGCTATCTGCTTCTGGATTATGTTATGTACTGGACCTTTGTACAGGGAAGGACATGACGACTTTCTATTTTGCAAGAAGAGACTCCCTCAGGGCAATTTTTCTTACTACAGGTGTCCTTCCCTTTCACCCCTCTGAACTAATTTAGTCCACAGATGGCAAGAAATTCTTGCTAACAAGAGAGAAATTTTCACTGCAAAAATAGTTCCAGTCAGAAACTGAGTTATAAAAGAAATGAACTTGAGTTCAGGCTATAAAAAGAGGATTTCAACTGCTGTGGTAAAGCACACTATAGAATAGCCTGCATAAAAGACTTTATATGCAAATAAAGTTCTTTTTGACTATACTTTTTAGAAAAAAACCCATAGTTTTGCACTGGATACCAAACAGATTATAAAGAATTGATTCAACTTCACCTTACAGACAACTTGTGAAGTATTCTTGTTCGTTTGATTTGAATTGCAATGATAGATGTATGTATGTGACCACTTTTAAAAGAATAGTTTATCATATCCTTGTGAATAGAAATTGAGCTAAGCATGTGTTTAAGAACTTTGTTAAGTGGTCAGTTGTTGCTAAGTCATATAGATTCTTGAATGAAGCCTAAATGTGCAATATTCACCTACACAAAAAGCCAGACTGAAGTGCAAGGTATGAAAAAGAAGCTGCAATCCATAGATCATAATATCAAATTTATTTATTTATTTATTTATTTATTGAAAATAACCCCACATGGCAACTTTTGCCCCAGGGACTATTGGACATACACACAGGGGAAAACATAGATCACCACTCACCATTGCAAAGGCAATTTATTAAGCTAAGGTCAATGGCTGGATAAAGTTGTGAATTCTGCATTGTAGCTCCTTACTTAAAATCCAGACTACAGATATTGATTTCAGCCCACAACACAGTAGTTGCATTTTCTTAATAAATATTCACCATGGTTTGAAAACACACATGCCTATTTTCCTCAGTACTTTCTAGGATCAACGAAACATATATATTGAATGCTTTAATATTATTTAATGTTGTATCTTTTGACTACTAGTGTTACAGAAGTAAATAGCAATTTTGCAGCCCAATATTTCTTTTAATTTATCCTGGGAACTGAGAGAAGAGGGAGAATGAAATGGCAATAGAGAGCAACCTATGTCCTAAATAAAGCTTCTTTTTTGGTTTTGGTTGGTTTTTTTTGACACTATTATTTGGACATGTTTGCAACTTAGAACTGATTTTGGATGAAAGGGGACAAAATCTATGATCTGTTAGATTCTGATGCCAGTAAATATCCTGCCAATTCCCACTTTCTAAATGTGTTATAGCAGCACCATGTCCCCAGATGCTGGCTGTAAAGACAAACTACAATTACTTACCAAGCAAAAAAACTACTGTGATACAATGCAGCACTCACTTTGATTTTTGTGGTAAATCACTACAGACCACAATAGAAGCACAGTCCTGTTAATAACATAGTTATCCAAGGACTGCATATAATTCTTCCTGTCTCCTTCTGGAAGCTATTTTTTCATAATAATTTTGACTTTTATAATACTGCTTATAAAACAGAATGCCCTCTAAAAAAGTATTCCAACAATCAATTATCTATTTTCAGTAAGGCCAGGCTACCCTGAAGGTATTAGCGAATGTAAAGATTGTAAGCAAGAAGTGCACACACATGGATTGTATACTATCTTTGCTTTTATATGGAACAGAAGACCTGGTAGTGAGTATTGAGCTAATTAGGTCTCTAGGGTCTCATGGTACAGACTGAATAATGTCTCAGTTCCTAGGGTCTCTTTCTCATCCGGAAACTGCAGAATAAGGCAAGCACTGAAAATCATCACTGGGTTTTCTTTAAATTTCCTGATGGGTTTAATAAGCTTATGCTATTGTGCTAAACTTTTAATTAAGCTGATATATATGTTTCAAATGTTTGTACAATAGTTTCCTTTACATTAAAATATTCTGCAGTAACTTTCCATGTGAAAAAGATATTCAAAACAGGTCCACAGTATTGCAGTAGCATCAGGTGGGATAATGAAGCGAATATGTAGTTTTGGAAAGGTCTGGTAGCACTGTGGATTTTGGCAGGAAAAGGTAAAGCAATGTTATGTGAAACTCAGTGTAATTTACTGATTAGCACATAATCTACCTGAATAGCTCATCTAAGAGCCTGCAGAGTGCTTAGATGCTTGCTAAACTTAACTTGATTATTAAGACTTTTGTTCATCCTTCCTTGGATCAAGTCTGTTGGCCTCAAGAAGTAATTTGTGGGCTTTTTTTCCAAGCTAATTAAATGAAGGGAGGACTCACATTGTCCCTTTATTCTTAAACTGAAATCTACATCTTTACTTCTCAGACGATCTTGGGTTTTGACACTTGGAAGATTTCTGCATCTCAGAAGGCATCTCATGATACATGCTCTTGGCCTGTTGAAAGCCACTGCATCTTCCCACTTGCCCCTCATTGAGATTCCTGTGGTTCTTTTTCTGTCTAGCTGCTCCCTCTCCTCTTGCTACACAGCACAGGGAAGAGAGGGGGTACATGATATATGCTATCTATCTCCCTCATCATAACCTTCTTTTCAGTATAGAATGAAGCTGATGATTCTTATGAGATTGATGCGGGGAGAATTGGGGTTGACATTCTGTTTCCTTCACCTGTTGTATGCTATCCTGTGGAATCTGTAAGCCATTTCTGCTTGGGCAGGGTAGCTTTACCTTCTGCAGACCTGCACTTCAGATGATGTAAAGGTACACAGTTCCCTTTAAATTAATTAAATTTAAATTGACTTACACAACTGAGAATTTGGCTGCCTGCTGAATTTGCAATGAGTCCCTCACTTTTGTGTGACTCTAAATGATGGCTATGATCTAATAAGTAGCAGCTCTTTGCACAGCAATTTGGAGTGAAGAGCCTCTGCTGAAAGCCAGCTCCTGCTGTCAGGCTGCAGTGGTGACTACCCACAGTGGAGCCTGCCCTTCTCATCATCACTGCATGTCTCTTGTCTCCCTCACTGCTCCTGTTGCTGATTCAGCAGAGCCCCCGAGCCATGCCAGGCTACAAGGGGAAAGGAGAGCAGAAGACAGGCAGAAGGTGTTGACTGTTCCCAGAGTGGACAGATAATACCAGTAATCAAATGCACTGAGAGGTTATAAAGGTAGGTGCCTCTTCTCCTTTTATTTCAGGCAGCACAAGTTGGGGACCAATAACCAGAAAGTATTTCTTATCCTGCATAAAGTAATCCTTGTTAATTTTTACCAGTTTGCTGGTACAGTAAATGCTGGTGCTCAGTGCTGAAGATGGATTAGAAAATGGATCTGAGGTCAGAAATTGATTTGATGGCACTCTGACTGGAGTTTGGCAGTGAAGTGCTGGGTGTGTTGTTGCCAATTTCTCTTTGTTGCTTCACAATAAGTGACACTCCCTTTCAGCTCATCTCTGGTTAAAATTCACAAACACTTCCAAGTAAAATTTTCCAAAGAGTATCACTGTGCTTGGCATTGTGGGCTTCATGAGAAACATCCCTGCACAAGTTGGTGGAACAGCTGATACCTACATGGCAGAACACTTAGACATGCATTTATGGATAGGTTTAACTGTATTTCCAAATGCTTTGATGAATCTGGCTTGCTGCTTGATCTTAAAGAATGCTGAAGGAAATAAGAATCATCCAAGTCTGGGCTTTGGCTGGAGCCTACTTAGTGAAATGTTGTCTTCCTGAATGGATGTAGAAAGCTTACAAGACACTGGCATGGTCTGAGTATTCAGACCTTGAAGGGCAGAACTTGACCTGTAACATGCAGACTTGTCATTCTCTGTGAGAAAAAACTAAAAAACCCATACCAAATAAAACCCAACCAAAACCAAAACAAAACACCAACAAAAGCAAAACCCTTAAAAAAAATCTAGTTATGTAACTATTTAGGGGATTTGAGGAATAGGGTGCTGCTTATAAATATATTTGTGTTTCCTCTTGAAAATAACCATTCTGACAACAATAAAGTTGTTAAGAATAACCTTTGTTTCTTGTAGTTTGCCTTCACTGAGCCCACATTAAGACATTAGGAAGTGTTGGAGACTCTATAAAAATGGTCACAATTGTTTATCTTTACTTATTATTAATAAAGGTAACTTTTGCATCTAAATTTAGTGCAATTTAGTCCAATTCCACTCCAGTCTACCAAAATACTATTAATAAAGAATATACCAAAGGTCATTCCTATGATTCTTTTAATTTACTTTCTCATTTCCATTTTCAAAGAGTCTAATGAGAGCAGAAAGAGTAGGATTATAAGGCAAAGGCATTTGATTTATTCTTTTCCAATTTTTAATTTGTGTAGTGTTTTGTTATGGCTTTGGTTTTTTGGGTGGTTTTTTGTTCTTGGTGGCCTTGGTTTTATGTGGGTTTGGGTTTTTTTGTTTTTTTTTCTTTTCTTTCTTTTTTACAGTGGAATCATTCCATTATGCTGGCTTCAAATAGGGTTTCTGTGTGCTTAAAGTGAAAGATACACAGAAATATTCTGCAGATTTAGGAAATTATTATAAGACCTTATTCCTTATTATGTTTATAGCCTTTCTTGTATGGTTTAGTGTAAATGATGCATTTTAAGTGTTTTTGCCTGTTCACTGATGCACAGAAAAAGGAGCAATCTCTTATCTTTACAAATTAATAAAAATAAATATATTCCAAAAGGTAAAAATGTTCAGAACCTGGGAAAGAAACATTGGCTGTTATACAGTGCACACATTTGTCTGCTGTATTTTCTTTGGCTGGGGGCAAAATTGTTACATAAATCTGTCAGCTCTGCTGCACTCCTGGAATCTCTATGTGCTTTGGATATTTTCTCTACCACTTCAGCTAGCAGTTAAATATGCTACTATGTCATCAAGAATTAAACCATATACTTTCACATGGGACAAAAAAAAACCAAGTACTTTTGCAACCAAGAATTGTGAACTTTTGTTTCTGAGTATTCTGAGCAACTAAAGTAAGAGTGATGGCTTCATCTCTAGACTTTGACACTAGAATATTTCATATTTAATTTCCTGAAACATGTATTTCTGCTCTTGGCTGCTTAAACTGACAACAAAATGAAGTACAAAGGCCTTGGATATAATATACTGCTCCCATAGTCCTGGAGTGATCTCTGCAGGCTCCGAGTAAGTGCCCAAACCTGCCAGGATACCAGCTATACCACAATTAATTTATTCCATATTGCTCCCTTTAATGATCTTTTGAAAGTACCAAAATGATTTCACTTCCACAGATACTGTTCTTCCCTATCTCATCTTCATTCTCCCTCTCAGCTTGAATTAAATAACAGAGATGAGAGATTTATTTTTGATAGCATATTGTTATAAAGGAGATAGGTCTGTGGCATTGTATAATATAAAAATCTTCATTACACAGATAGGTTTGAGTGCATTCTTCTCAAAAGAAAGTAATGTAGTTGAATTAATTCTTAGTACATTCAACACATAAAGCATCACTTTGATTGTGGTACAGCTCAGTAGGCACTGCTGAGTTGCAACAGGGAGGGAAAGGTTGCCAGCACTTTCAAAAATGTAGGAGACTATAGGCTTGCTTCCCATTGTCATCCTGATACACTGAAAAGAAACTCAGCAGTCACAGTCTGATTTATATCTGAGTGACCACACAGTAGTACAAAGGCATTTCAATATGCAATCACTTGACCATGCATTGAATTCACACCGAGAAAGCTGGTGTTTTGTATCCAACAGAGCTTTCACCTCAGAGGTGCCAGAAACTCACCATTAGACTGTTAAAGCTGTTGGATCTTTTCTGATGCCATCTTCAAAGAAAGATAAAGTGCTTTGGAAAGCTGCAGGGAGTAATTGCTTTTTGGCCCATTAGATAGATTGAGACAGCTAGGGAGTTGTATTTCTCCGGAGATAATTTTATGATGTAGTTGTGTGTGTACACACAAACTCTAATTAATATTCTAATTCTGAACAATCAATAAGGAAAAGTACGCTGTGTACATTCTGCTCATTACACTGAATCACTAACATGCATTCGGCAGAGCAGAGGTGTGCATAAGGATGGGTGAACACCAGGAATCAAGAGTTAGGAACGTGCATAACTAAAAGCTTTGCTTTGTGCCAGACACACGGATTGTCATGAAGAGTGGCATTGCACTGCTAGCAAAGACGTGGGAGATGTCTTATTCCTTTCTCTAACGGGCAAAGCAGTTGGAAATATACACTGTGTTCTCATTGCTGAAACAGTAGTCCAAATCCCTCATTTTTGGGGGGCTGTACCTGTGCTCTGCCTTAAGTGCTCCTGGTGAGATATGTGGTCATATCCTGTTTCCTTCCCTGGAGCATACTTTAAAACTCCTATATAATTCTTTAATTAGTTTTCATTGGAGCAAAAACTTCCTAAGCGCTTGTTCCTTTTATTAAAATTATTTGTATTAGCACAGTGCCCATAAACTCATTGAAGGTGCTATGCAAGTAAAGAGTGTAAGCTTATAATGAATGATCATATTTCAAATAGGTTTCAGTTCAAGTGTACCACAGGATCCAGCTGATGTGGGTAAATGTGGATGTAGGATGACACAAATTGCTGATGCTAGTCAATGAGTTAATTTTTCCTTCCACATAGTACAGTAAGAGAATGTTTAAGGAGAATTTGAGAAAAATGACAAAATATCTTCATGGACAGCTTTCCATACTTGAAGGCACACACAATCCCAGAAGTATCTGTTCCAAAATGTAATAAAACTGTCAGAGTGACAATGTTGTTATTTCAAACGAGAGCTGATAGATTGAGTACAGGAAAAAAAACCCCAAACCCCAACTTTGACAGGGAAGACTATCAGCTTGTATTTGATATGAGGAAGGGGAAGCTAATAGCAGGACTCAAAGGGAAAGATGACTTTATTAA
This sequence comes from Dryobates pubescens, assembly GCF_014839835.1. NCBI lineage: Eukaryota > Metazoa > Chordata > Aves > Piciformes > Picidae > Dryobates > Dryobates pubescens. Next base: position 125,066,259 of record NC_071657.1, on the reverse strand, counting down.
TCATCTTTGGAGCAACGTTGTTCCACATACTGTTAGGAGAATATGGGCTGTATGACAAGGTGGGTGGCTGTGTAGAAAAGACTTATCTCAGAGATGAAAGAATGTGTAAGGTTTATAGTCTGAAAGCTAGAACTGTCAGTGAAGCCTGAGTCAAAGACTATAGACCTGAAAGACAGGCACAAGGATAGCCTTGTGCAACAGAACTGAAAAGATAGCAAAACTGTGGGAGGAGAAAATGAACTCATCTGATCTCAGAATTTCTGCCACAGATATTTTCTAATGGAATAGAATGCAGGAAGTATTGCCAAAGTTGTGTCACATCTAAAACTATCAAAAGAAACGTTGTAAGAGGAAAGATAAGGACTAGAATTAAGGGGGAGACTAAAAGTACAAAGGAAATCAAGAAGAAGGGAGGAGAGGGGAGGGGAAGGGAGGTGAAAGGAAGGGAAGGGAGGAGAGGAGACTCGAGGAGGGGAGAGGAGAGGAGACTCAAAGGGAGGTGACTCGAGGAGACTCAAGGAAACTCGAGGAGACTCGAGGAGAGTTCATATACAAAGTTTAGCCATCAGCATTCCTAGACTGCGTATTTCTGTACATGGATGGACAAACAAAGTTAGGAAAAGCCCAGCAAAGTCTGAGACTAAATAGAACAGTACTGAAATAACTTATCTGCCCAGAGAATGTTGCAGTCCCTGAAAGCAGGCAAGTAGGCAGATGACACAGATGGCTAAGACTGGATCCCATTCAAAGTATTTGATGTGCATGCAATTTTGTCCATGTACTTGTGTTACTCACTTATTCACCACTGAGGCTATTTTACATGTGATCTCAAATTGTGTTGATTGACTCATCATTTCAAAGAGTTGTGAAGAGGGATTTTGAAAGTTTCTGATTCATATATTTTGAAAATTTCAATTATTTAAACAGAGGAAGAAAAGGATCATTGTCATTGAACTACACAAGCTAAGAAAGTAGTGCAATGTAATTAAACTTTATAGCTTATATTATAAGTAAATTGCTCATGCAGAGCAGAAAGATTTTTTCCCCCTCTGTTATTCTGAACATTAAATTCTGGCTGTTTCCCAAGAAAAGATAATAAGTAAGACGGGGCAGTGTCTCTATCTGATATGTCAAATCCAGGTTTCTTTTGAAGGAGGGAGCTCTAATCTGTGTTGCACAAGGAGTCATATATTTAAGCACTGAGCTGTTATTTTTCTCTCTTTCTGTCTACAATGTGGCATCCTTTTGACATTTTGTCTAAATACTTAAATCAAAATGGATGTCATTACGTATCTGGTACACCCTGCAGCACAGAGGGAGGTGTATCTTTTTCTGACGTGATAAAGCTGTTAAAGAATCTCTTTTTAGTTTAAGTGTATTTAGCCATATGGTATATCAAATAAAGTTTTCAAAATGCCTTGAGTCTTCATCCAAGTGAACATAAACCAAGATATTCACTAAACCTACATATCAAGTATATATATGTATAAAAAAAATACATCAGATAAAACCATGGTAGGCTTTTTTTTTTTTTTTTCAGAAAGACTGTCTATGTGAATGGGATTTTTGTCTCACTCCTGGGAAAAATGAAGTAGCTAAGATGCTTTAATGCATTCTTAAACCTATGTCAGTTCATTTTTAAAAATGATACTATGATTTTCCCTTTGCCACTTCATTTTTATTGTTATTTACAGTTGCCTGTATTGTTTTTCTTTATAGTGACTATCAGTTCATACTCACTATGATCTGACCTTCATTGCTTCATATTATCTAGATTACAGCTATGAAGGAAAGTACCAATTATTTTAATCCCCCCTCCCTTTTTTTTGGTTTTCATAATTACTTATTCCTCTGCTCTAAATTTTTTCCACTCCAAGATGAAGATATAAAATAACATATAAAGATATAAAATAACTAATCTGCATTTAGATCATTGACATGCATATATTTTACACTTGATAGTATTCAAATTTATGCAGTTATTTTCCTTATAAACCCATCTGATTACATAATTTCCAAAACAAAGATTAATATTTTATTTGATTCTCTTTAAGAACACAGTTAATTCACATGTGGAAATAAGATACATTTTTTTTTTTGCCCAAAGTTATTTGACCCTCATCCTGCAGCTGTTAGATTCTTCTTACTTCCTTCCATAGGCTGTCTGCTCCAAAGATACCTATTTGGAAGCAGACCAGTCTCATTGAAGTTTCTGCTTCTGTGGAGGAACTGTGTGGACTCTTAGAATCAACTCTTTGCCTACATCGCTGTCCAATACGATGGGAAATATTTTTAGCAAAAAGTCATAAGTTGTGCCAAATGTAAAATGTCACAAACTGGTTGTTTTTTTTTTTTTCCAGAGTGGTTTAAAGGATAAGTTAGAGCTACTCGTAGACAAGTAAGCTGGATTTTTGACAACTCCTAAGCCCTATGCTTGGAAGCTAATCTTGTTACAAAATATTCTCAGAAGGGAGTTGTGCAGAAGTGGAAGAGGCTCTGCTATTTGTAGTACCTGGTCATTATGTCTTTGGATGTCTAAATACAAAAGGTTTGCACTAATTTATGCCCTGCATGGGCAGTTCTTCACTGAATGTGATGAAGCAAATTTCCTGTGAAGTCTTAATATCAGTCACTTAAACTAGACTATGGTAAAATGATCTGCTTTTGCAATACCAAAATGTTTAATGCCAAAAGAGTTGACCTAGTTTACTGAAGCAGAAAAATAAAAATCACCTTTTATTCTAAGATCACAGCTGAACATGAACCTATAAACTGAAGCTGCATATATGTATTTACTTGTTCCTGCGTAGCACTCATTCTCAGTTACCACTTTCACTATTTGTTAAAGCAATAGTTAGGAAGTTTAATCTTTCTTGGTAGAAGGCCTTTGTGGAGAAATGTAGATAATTATTGGCATAGGAAAAGGAAGAATGTCCAAATAAAGGAAAACAATGCCCACGGCTTTACCATGCCTTCCTGTCAAAATCTGCCATGCTACAAAGATCTTCAGATGTGTGTGATGTTTCTGTTGAGAGAGCTGAGTGTTTAAACATGGGTAGATTACTCCCCAGTGTTCTCTGAAGACGATAGTGACAGCATGGATTGAACTGACTACTTTCAGCATTGGTTTAAGCCTCAGTCAATGTTAAATTCCATTCTTTGAGTCCAATGAATCAGGCTTTATGACCCTTGAGACAGAGCAGTAGCTTTCAAAGACTCTGAGAGCTACCTTGTTAATTGGCCTGAATATCATGCAACTAACGAAGAATTGTTAAGGTTTCTGTAAGCTCCTGAGATGTCAGAGTGATATTGTAGCTGCGGACTCTAGTAAGCGGGGAATAATCTTTATCAGTACCAATGAAGACAAATAGTCTGGGTGAAAAGGCTGACACACATTCACAACATGAAAATAAACATAGCCTTGATTCTCTTTTTTTAATTCTGTCTTCATAACTTCTTACATAACCACTTCTTTGTAAACATCTTTAATGCGTTGGAGAAAGCGAGTGACAGTTGAACCTTCAGTAGAGTTGAACAGTAGAGATGAACTAAATGTTTGTGAATTCTCTCACAGTTCTTCATACCCTAGCATCACATACAAAGACTGTATATTGATGTCAATAGCTGAAGAAGATTCTTCAGTGCTTTTCTTTTTTCTCTTTAAAACCCGGGTTGCAATGGCTCAGTATCTTTGCATTTGTTTTCAAAGAAGGGAAGAGGAAAAGATGAGAGATTTGTCAGTGGAGATACAAAAGGACCTCTTTTAATGAACACTAAATTGTACCTCATTAACAGTAAGCTTAAACAAATGACAAAGCTTGGAGAAGGTGGCATTTTGTGCTCTTTCTGCAGAGTTTTTTAAAATGTCCAGAAGTACAAAAATAACCATACAACCCCGGGTGATAACCATCCACTAATATTATTTCTGTTTCTCAGAAGACATTTGCTAATATGGAGAAATTTTTTAACATCTGGTTAACATCTGATACAGGAGCAAGAAGTATGAGTTTTAATTACTGCAATGTACTCCCTCCCCACCTCCCAGTATCTTCCCTTTCTTAACCAAATACAACTGTTAGCACTTGTAAATCCTGTTTTTAACCTCTGTTTTTCCTTGATGTAATGTGGTCAAAACTTGGGATGCTGTCATTGCATTTTCAGTTTGTATCTGACTGAGTTGTTGTTTGTTTTTTTCATAGGATTTGTATGTATAAAAGAAAACTTACATGTGAAAGCAGTATTAATATGAACAGGCAAATCCAGCCGACTGCTAGGGTATTCCTAAGATTCTGCTTTCAGCATAATTTTACTCCCATGAAAATCAGTTGTAAAACTCTTGCTGCACTTTTGAAAACCTCAACTCTGGTGCCTTGATATCTCATTATGCTAGTGAAGGGTAGAAGTAATTGCTCATAGTATAAAGCACAATTAAAAGTGAGCTGTAAGAAAATACAGAAGCCCAAAAATGTGGGACATGGTCAAAACCATTTAGAAGAAAAGGTTGAACTGTTCTGCGAGTCAAGGATGCAAGTTCCTGCTCTCTGACTGAATCAACTGATTATACCTGGAAAATGTGTAACAATCAAAAAGACAAAACAAAACTAAAATCCACCTATGTCAACCTGTAAGTAATTAAAAGTTTCATACATAGATTGATTTTTAAAACAGTGTTATTCTGAACTTTAGTTCTCTGTTCTTGTGACAAGTATTCATGTGGAATAATGAAACACTTTGAAATGCAATTAAAATCAACGACTTTCTTTGACACAAGCCCGTTATATATACCTTGCTTTTTGTTTCTCTTAAAAATGCAGTACTATCTGAGAAGCCTCAAACTAGCATCTGCAGTCAATGAATGAATGTTTCACATAGCTCGATGGTAATAGCAAAATGACTATTTTTCCTCATGCAGAAGGTGATCAGTGGGGCAGTTTTTGTGTTTCCTTCTCATATGTTTTTATTTTAATGAGTCTTACTCAATGTAAATAATGCTGATCACTGCAGGGATGTCAGAATAGCTGACCTTTGGATGTCCCTTCTGGCCTGGACCATTCTATGATTCTATGATTTCTTACTTGGGTCAGGAGAATAGGGGTCTGTTGCATAGATAGTTTTTAACTGAATGTGCTCTAATTTGTCTAGACAGAGCAGCCATTTTTAGGTATCATCTGCTGGAACAGAGAGCAGAACTTGCAATAAAATTGAATTGTTATGGAAATATTTACATTCATGAATTGATACTTACATATCTATAGAATAGAATAGAATTAACCAGGTTGGAAAAGACCTTTGAGGTCATTGAGTCCAAGCTACCACCCAACACTATCTAATCAACTAAACCATGGCTCCAAGTGCCCCATCCAGTCTCTTCTTAAACAGTCTCTTCTATCTATCTATCTATCTATCTATCTATCTATCTATCTATCTATCTATCATCTATCTATCTACCTACCTGCCTATGCTTATGCCTATCTATATACATAGAATACATACATACATAGAATAAACCAGGTTGGAAGAGACCTTCAAGATCATCGTGTCCAACCCATCAACCAACCCAACACCACCCAAACAACCCATGGCACCAAGCACCCCATCAAGTCTCCTCCTGAAAACCTCCAATGATGGTGACTTCACCACCTCCCCAGGCAGCCCATTCCAATGGGCAATCACTCTTTCTGTATAGAACTTTTTCCTAACATCTAGCCTGAACCTCCCCTGGCGCAGCCTGAGACTGTGTCCTCTTGTCCTGGTACTGGCCACCTGGGAGAAGAGACTAACATCCATCTGTACAGATATAGATATGTAGATATCAGTCCCAAATATGAAGTAGATGGAATGCGGAATGCAAGATTGCATAGATTAAAGACAAACAGTGTTTTGTAAAGTAAGAATCATGTCCCACTTCCCCCCATAGCATGTGGCAACCTCTAGTCCACATGGCAAAGACTAATCTAGGTCAGCATAAACTGTGCAGTTGCATAGCAGAAGAAAATGCTTACACTACTTAGCTTTAACATATCAGTCAGGCAAACTGTCACCTCATCAAAGCCTTTTACGAAACTGTTAGCATGGCAGTTTGTTTGATTGTTAGTCTTCCAGCCATTTGGGGATCAAATGTGTCCTCCTTTATGTCACTTTGTGTATGGTTCGTTCACACTTCATGTTTCTATCCTGTTAGCACTTGTGATGGACTCTTGACATTTTTGGTTTCCTGTGTGGTCTGAAAGGAAATTTTTCCGGAGTTCCCTGGGGGAGGCTGAGATCATGTGCAAATCTTTCCTTTAATGTGTGGCAGTGTGTTTCCTCCCACAACCTGACCTTTATTTCCTGTAACTCTGCTAAAGTGATAACCACTAGTGGCTGACTGTGATGGCTGCATCTGGCTCAAAGTGGATTCAAGGGATACAGCTAACAGCACAATAGCCAAAGGATAATTTAAACAATGAATCCAACTAAACATGGTGCTAGTCAATGTCTGACTCAAACCACATTTGGAAGAAACTAACTTCTGTGGTTGCTACATAAATATGAGTCAGTTATCTTACTCCATAAACATTGGAAGGCTCAGGAGCTGTTGACATCTTCTGCATGGCAGTATGTTGTACACCAGAAACTCTTCTTGACTTGGAAACATCTCTCAAGGTTAATCCTTGAGGCTGAGAGACTCCTTGCCACCACAGATGCTTGGCAAATGACTAATAGCATGCTTAACTTTGAAATCTTAGCTAAGTGTTATGAAGGATTGATTGTGCACATATAATCCTTTAGACTTAGACCATTGACTAATTCTGGATTCAGACACACCTGAACTCCCCTCTAAGTAGGGATTTAGAATGCAAGATGGCCCTTTCTGAACCTCATGACTCAACAAGAGGGTCTCCTTGACAATTTTGTACTGACCGTGCCCTCTAGGCAATAAATCATCAAGTGTATATTGCCATCAAATCTTCTTAAACCAATGCCACATTTACCATTAAATTTTATTAAATTCCTGGTTTATACCAGGAATTTACTTCTCTCTTATGAGTGGTGTGTCACTTCATCTGCATCATAACACTTGAAATACATCCGTTGAAAGAAAAGGTAAGTTCCAGAGGTCACTCAGCACTTGATTTTGGAGGTCAGTGTTGTGTTTTTCAAGAGGAAGAGGAAGAGAGGAAGAAATGCCTGGGATCAAATACAGGCCCACCTTCTGCAGGAGCAGTTTCTTCTTATCAAATAAGAACACTGAAAGATAAATCCATCTTTTTTGCTGCACACTACGCTCCCCCCGCCCTTTTTAATAATGCTATCTGTTTTAATCTGTTTAACCAGAGACTGGATATTCTTATAATGTACGTAGACTTCAAGTCATTGTAGTCATTTGGCCTCCTATCTAGTTTGATATCTTATTTTGTTCTTTTATAGATCTCATTATAGGGCTTAATCACTTGTGCACCTGGGTATTTTAAATGTTTAACTCCACTGATTTTCACAGAAGAACTGAGTAAATGAGATAGTATGAAATTAATGTTTGCAATAGGATCAGTTTGGGTTTTTGATTGAAAGTAATCAGAAAGTGAGATCTATCATAAACCCCCACATATAACCATGGCAACAAGCAATCAATGAAACAGTAAAAAAATTGTGTTGGCAAGGAATGTTACTGTTTATCCAGCTGTAATTTAGTCTGAAAATGCAAAGGTTTGTTATCATTAAAGCAGTGAAATTTGACAGCCTCCTGAGAAGTGTTTCTTCCTTCTCTTTCTCCTAGTCCTCTCTAGTTACACTTAGGGAGAAATTTGTTAGGGTTTATCATGGAGTTGTTTGTTAAGTGGGGCATATTTTCACCTTTCTTTCTGAGCAGGAGCTATGGCACTCACTGGGAATTACACATTTAACAAGACTTTTGACCATTTACACAAAAAAGAGATCTTAGTTGAATAAATTGGATCATCACACAAATCCATTTCAACCCCAACAAAGAAATAAAATTTGCTTACATTTTCAGGACATCTGAAACTTGCTAAGACTAAGCAGGCGCTAGAGAAAAAGAGACAAAAAGAACCAGATCGAGTTAGTGTATCTTGATGTTCTGATAAGCAGTAGCTTAGGTAGTTGGAACAATATCTAGTAGTGATTTCAGATGGTTCAGAGACATTTCTTCAAAGAACAAGTTAAACAGGAAGTCATTTCAGTAAAGGTCAGATAGATGTTACTAGGCTGGACACGGGATTATGTAAAAAAGAAGCAGATCAGCATCTGAAGCTAAATAAAATGCGGAGACAAATGCAGCAGCTCAGAAAGACCATACTGAAAAGATAGAAAACAGAAGGATAAAACAAAAACCTGCTCCCTTCCCTTGCAAGGAAGGAAACTGAAAATTGAGTGGAAATATGTCCTGGGTTAACACAGCCTGCTCTCACAAGCCCCCCTCCTCCCACATAGACGGAAGGGAAAGGAGCAGAAAAAACCCTCTGGGTTAAGATAAGGAGAGTTCAATGAGATCGTAAGATGCACAATTGCCTTAGTCTATTCGCAGAAAAGTGCAGCAAAATATAGAAGCAGCAGCAGAAGCCAGAAACCTCTCCCACCCCCAAACCCACAGCCCACCCAGCAGAAGAGACCAACACCCCCAACCCAGAAATTGAAAGTGGACTGGAACTGGAAACAGGAAGCCTCTCATGTTAAAAGCTCACATCCCAGCCCTATGGTACTTTGCTCCAGCCAGCACTTTAATTTTTAATTTGGCATGACAGCAGCGTAGTATTGAATATCGACAGCAGCATAGTGTTGAATATCATCAGCAGATTCAACTCAACCCATGGTAAAAATGATAGAATCACAAATGCAGTAAATAGAGTCAAGAAAATGAAAGTTCAGAAGGAAGAAATCTCACAAACAAGAAGCAATATAGTAGAAACTTATCATGAACTGACAGTCATAGCTTTGGACAATGATATCTAGAATCAGTTTTAACACATCCGAACATCTCCCTTTATGTGATGCTGCTTTGTTGCTGTACAGGATGCTAAGAAATGATACAACACTGTGAGAGTTCTTGCTCACGTACAGCTCTTTTCTTGCTCAGAATTATTCTGGGAATTGGCAGCTATTTATGACAGCATTTAATTAAAAATTGCTTTTACAGATATTACTTTTTTACCACCATGTCTATTTAAGTTTGCCATGGGCAAGAATCTTAAAATTGTGTTCTCAGCAAAATCTATGCAAAACTGTTAGAGTGCTTTTAGAATCTTTAATGCTTCCCTACTGAAATATCAGATGTAGTGGGGTGGGGGAGTGGGGACTGGAAAGAATAAGCGAGGAAGATCTACAGTCACCCCTACAGGCTTATACATAACTCTACTTTTATCTCCCACATAGAAATGTACTTGTACTTTGCTTCACTGTTGTATAAAGCTTCAAGTTTTTTTAAAGATAGAGTTATTTTCTTACTACTGTGATGAAAAATTCAAAACATCTTTACATCAGTAGTTCACTCCAGTGATTTGACACGGAGGACATCAGTATCTCAGTTTGCCATGCATAAATGCATCTTGCATGATGTTTCATTGCTGCCCCACTGCTGCCTTTTGAAAAGGCTCTCAGAACCTCTGTGCTCCTCAAAGTTCTATTTTGTAGGATGTGAGTAAGAATAAAAATGCAAGTCAGTTAACAAGTTATGTGTTTTAGTTGTTTAATTGACACACCTTCAGATTTTGTTTTCTTTTTGTCTCGAAGGGTTTCTGAAGAGTATTTAGTTGTAATTGTTTACATGCACCCCTTTGTAAATTATGAGAAGCTACATCAAAACTCCTGAAAAGGCTTTCTGCTCTTATTAAATCTTCATTAATCTTCTCTGATGTGCCAAGGCTGTCTTGTTTAATTGGTAGTTTGACTAGTTTGAATAGTTACATAAATTGCAGATTTTCTTCCTTTCATATCAGGAATCCTGAGCTTTCAGCTGGTGCTGAATAAGCATGTGCATCCGTGAAAAGACTATATCACACCATGTGCAAAGGTGTATACGCAGAAAATGTAGTGTTAAACTGTTTTCATATTGCTAAGGAGATGCTGAGGTAAAGCAAGCTGAACTGGGCTGGATAACATCTCAATCCAGGGCTGTGCACAAAAGGTTGTGTAAGTCTCTTCCTCCCTTTCTTCCTCACACTTCCCAGACCTCTTCTGCATTCAGCTAATCTCCCCATTCAGCCAATCTCCCCATTTTATAACTGAAGAAATCTCCAGATCTGGCATCAGAACCTTGCCACCTAATGGGACTCACAGCTACTGACACTTGGCTTATCCGCAGCTCCTTTCCTTGAAGGGTGTGAGAAGGAAGGTTTTTAACAGAGAAATCATGACCTGAAGATGAAAAGGTAGTAAGGTATGGTCTTAGGAGGAGGATGCTTTGACAGTCTGAGTGTAGTAAACTCCACCTTACCCTGTGATTCCAGACCTAAGGGAAATAATATGGACTTTTGCTCTTTGCAGACACACTGACCTTCAGAATGTCCCAACTCTTCCATGAAAGCCTCCAGCAGTGAGCCAGGTAGAGACAGAAATTGCTCTGTAGGACATAAACAAGTTTCTATGAGACTTGTGAAAGTGGGATCAGGAAAAGTGGCTGAAGCTCTATGCAGTCCATGGAAAGAGAACTAGGAAACATCCTATGAAGGACTGACTTGGCCCTAGCTGCAGTCAGTAGCAGAGCTCTTAATGACAGTTTTGAACCACCTCTTAGAGCTGATGTTGGATGCTGGTGAATGAGGTTGTCAGCTTCTGCTGAGACATGGGGAAATAGAAGTTCATGGGTAGATTGTTTTGTTTTGTTTTGTTTTGGTTTGGTTTGGTTTGGTTTGGTTTTACTGCCACAGAATGTTTGATTTGGCATCTTCTCAAGGGAGAATGTTCAGGAAAGAAACATGAAAAAGGTAGAAGGAATGAGGCATGTCCTCTGAGGAGCAGTTGAGAACTTTATCTAGTTTGGAAAAAAGGAGACTGAGAGGCAACTTCATTGTTCTCTACAGCTTTCTGAGGAAGGAAAATGATGTGATGGTATCCAGGGATAGGACTAGCTGTTAGGAGACATTTCTTTATTGATAGTGTCCTTGAACCCTGAAACAACCTTCTTCAAGAGGTGGTGAATGCACTAAACCTGTCAGTGCTTAAAAGGCACTTGAATAATGTCCTTAACAACAAGCTTTGACTTTTCGTTGGCCCTGAAGTGGCCAGATGGTTGCACTAGATGGTCATTTTAGGCCCCTTCCCACTGTGAATTTTCTCTTCTCTTTACTCTTCTCTTCTCTTCTCTTCTCTTCTCTTCTCTTCTCTTCTCTTCTCTTCTCTTCTCTTCTCTTCTCTTCTCTTCTCTTCTCTTCTCTTCTCTTCTCTTCTCTTCTCTTCTCTTCTCTTCTCTCTCGATATTCTATTCTATATTCTAATCATATTCTATACAGCAAGATAATTTGGGAAAGGGAATGATTCAATTGCAAGGAATAATTTAAGACTGTGATTGTTTTCTGCATGCTAACAATTATGTGTCTGGTGCAATTCTTTGGGTTTCTGTTATGGGAAACAAATGTGAAACCATCTGCAGAAAAAGATGGCCCTATATAGCCAGCCCCAGATGCTTGATGGGAGGAAACAGAGGTAATTGTATCCTGGAAAGCAATAATGACCATCTTGAGCATAAGGGTAGTGAATTTGCGTATCGTAGGCTGGTGTTGCAATGCAGGCACCAGGCACTATTACAGAGTCAGCTCTGTGCTCATCACTAACTGTGATGTGTTGCAAATACTTTTATAATCAGAGGCTGTAGGTCTCATTCCCAGCCAGGAGAGTACAGGCTGGTACTAAAGGTACAATAAATGCCAAGGAAATGCCCAGTAAAGTGTCTCCTTTGCACCTCACTCTCACATGGTGTCTTGACAGGTCTTTGCTCCTGGATATGCCCTTTCCCAGCAGCTGAAGGAAGTCTGCTTCTGCAGCACATACATTGTGATGGGCGAGAACATGACCTTAATAAGGCACTTGCTTTAGCGTGTGCTTTGTTCAGGGTGTCTGAGGGAGAGACAGGTCTGATGAAAAGCTGTCATGGTGAGAAATGAAAACATGTGAGATAAACAACTGGTGAGACTGAGATAACTTCTGCCTGACTCAGAAATACTGAAGAGATTATAGATACAGCAATAATCGGCATAAGGCTCTTTTGAAACTCTGGGATCTCAAAGTTGCATTACTTGTTTCAGATACAGTCAGTGGAATAATGTCAGATGGTTTAGGTTGCTTTGCTTCAAACACTGCTTTTAATGTTTTTTTAATGTTCTCTGTTTCAGCAGTTGTATGGACTATACATCAGTATATTTAGAATAGTTTATGCTTTTTTATTTAGGAGCAAATAAAACTAGTCATTGACTTAACATTCTTCTAAAAATTGACTCCGAGATGCTGCAAAAACTTCAGGAATGAAAGAAAGAAACAGGTTATAAAATTTGTTTCAGATGAACATGTGTACAATTCTGGCAATGGTTTCCCTAGCAGAGTGGGCCTCTTTTCGTGCTAAAACTGTTTAAAACATTGTAGTAGTAGTAGTAATAATAACTTTAAAAGTCCTGACAATTGCAGTGATAGTGTGCAGTCCAATTGGTTCCAGAAGCACAGAGGCCTGGAAATGCTCCTTCTCTGAGCTAGGAAATGAGCATCTGCCTATGAAAGATGCAACTAAACTTGGAATAGGACAAGTGAGGCAACTCAATAAATGACACATCTTACTGTATCTCATATTATAAATACCAGTGGTTGCTGGGCTGTATCCCCCAGAGCAATCACAGCTATAGTCCTGTCAAAACATTATGAGCCATTCTGAATTGAGATATAAAACATTGCCTAGACAAATCTGGTCTCTTTGGTTGAGTAATCTAGAACATTTTGTGTAAATAGCATGGTCTCCATCCCCATTCAGTCTAAAGCTCATTTTGGTCTACTTTGCCCAAATTCATTGTGGGAGTTGGGGTGAAGTAGGTATAAAATGTATTCAAAGGTTCTTGCATGTGTGTTGTAGCGTCTGGAGATGTTCTGTCAACAGAACACAAATATCCAGTACTGCCCACCACCACTTATTCCAGGACTACTTCTAACCTAATTTATACCCGTGATACAGATGAAAACATTTTGAAAATGGCATCTACCTTGGGTCAGGTTAGTTGAGGTGTTCTACTTTGGTCTTACAGTTGATGTTCAGAGCAACATTATGGCAGCCCTTGATACTTGTGAGAAAAACAGCCTTTGCAGTGTTATAGGGATGCAGTCTTTGTGTTCCTGTGCTCTTCTCCTATATTTTGAGGAAGTAAGAAGAGGGAATGCAGGAGACTTTTAGTCCTCCAGAGCCCAGAGTGTTTTGTGTAATGAGAACTTATACCAGTCACAAATATATAAGACATTAAAATTTTGTATTCTTTTACCACTTGTAATGTAATGAAACCATGTTAAATTCAGTGATATTTACACTTCCCTGCAATTACTTGTATATTTTGCCTAAGCAGTAAAAATCTAGTTGCAAACACATTTATTCATACATTAACAGTTATACCCTTGAGAATACTTCAAGCAAAACTGCATACAAATAGGTTGTTTATTTGTTTTAAGGACTTTTTTTTTTCCTTAAAAAAAAAAAAAAGCCAAACAATTAAATAGTCCATCTGTTCTCCAAACACTTCTAGTTAAACATTTGACTATACAGTTTTAAAAAGGCATTTTTGCTAAATTGAACATTCTGTGTTGTGCGTGTATAAATCCTTCACTGCTACAGGGAAGCAACAGAATATAAAAAAGCTTGGATATGCCAAATTAAAATACGGTGTAAATCAATGGAGCTACACCCAATTAAATTACATTAGGATACTCTTTTCCTCCTTCTTGGAAGAGTAGAAGTCAAAAGTATTCTATTTGGAAATCTAGGTTAATCTTACATCTAGAGATCACAACAAATGTCTTTAAAATCCCTGGGAGAGTACTTTCAGCATGTATTTGTGGAAATCACTCTTCAAAGGGTCGGTGAGGCCCCATAACTGGAGGTGGTTAAGACCGGGCTGGATGAGGCTCTGGCCAGCCAGATCTAGTGTGAGGTGTCCCTGCCCATGGCAGGGGGGTTGGAACTAGATGATCCTTGTGGTCCCTTCCAACCCTGACTGATTCTATGATTCTACTGTTCCTGACACTGGAACAGGTTGCCCAGGGAGGTGGTAGACTCCTCATCCCTGGAGGTTTTTAAGGCCAGGCTGGATGTGACTCTGAGAAACCTGATCCAGTGTGAGATGTCACTGCCCATGGCAGTGAGGGTTGGAACTAGATGATCCTTGAGGTCCCTTCCAACTCTAACAGTTCTATGATTCTATATTCCATAGATGTCTTTTTCCTGCATTTTAGTATTGGGCTAGAAATGGCTGATACTCGATTCAAGGAAGGTTCCATTCTAAAACCAGGAAAAATACTTGCTAATGTTAACAAATGCATACAGAAAAAAAGAAAAAGGAAAGAAGAGGGTGATTAAGGATAATTTATAGTTTTCATTAAATGAACTTACATTATTCTCAGAACAAAGTGCTTTATTATTAATGGAAATTCACAATTGTTATTAATTACACATTTTTACATGCTTCCATTTTAACCTGTCATCATTTTCCTGTTGCAAAATGATGTGTTCCAACTTTGAACATTCTGAACTTTGCTTTGCTCTTAAATTGTGTCAAGACTTTCCTTTGGGCAATTGAGTTTTTGGCAAGTGTTTCTTCCATTTAACACTAGTGATCCTTTCAGTCTTCATCTTACTTCCTCAACCTACTATTCTTAATCGTGTTTTATCTTTTTCTAGGCTAGAAATACCTTGAGGAAATTGAAACAATTTTTAACCTGTTGTTTCTTTGCCTCTGTTTTTATTGGACCCTAATTTGTTCAATCATGGATAGGGGGCCAAGTCAATTAATTAATAAATTAACTCTTCTCCTTTTCACACGAGCTAGCGACACTTTAAGAAATAATTCCTCAAAATTATTGTGGAATAATTCCACTCTGTGGAATATATCTCCAGAAATAAATCTTTGTATGCAAAACAGACACTTAGGCTCAACTACTTTGTCATTGCAGATGGGAGGATGGACGTTAAAAATGTATTACAGTTACGGAGAAACATCAGCACTCTGAGAAATGACTACAGAATTTTCAATATATCCTGAAGATGCCAGATAGAATTGCCTGAGAAGATGCAAATTCTGCTTTGTTGTTATTTTAGAGGTGTTTCACAGCTGTGACCAGAAACATGATTGGCCTGGTCTGTTTTGGAATTCCATTACAGAAACAAACAAACAAAGAAATGCATGAGTTTGTGGAAAAATAAAACCTCCTTTCCTCCCTTTCTTCCTGGAGGAAAGCATGCTTTTTTTGCAAGCATATAAAGGTGATTTAATGACAGGTTGCAGGCTAAGGAAGGAGGACAGAAATGAGACCATGAGAAAATAGGAGGCATTGCAAATTAAATTAATCTACAGAAAACAGAAGCCGTAGGAGGAAATATGATATCTCCTATACCACGATGATTTCACTTGTTGTCACAGCATTGAATTTAAGGATGAGTCACCAAGAATGAGTATTACCTTATTAATTTGAAGAGAATAAAATGTTAATACTGATTTTGAATGGACAAAAAGATCTTGTTAAAATATTAACTGTAAGCTCTTCATAGATATTAAAGAAATATCTGCTGTTGTATCTTAGCACAATAATGTTAACAAAGTTGAGACCAAACATCAAAATCTGAACCCAAACTCACAGCAAGATACTTTACAAACAGCAAACTCCCCAGATCAAAATAAGGATACACTTTGATACCTTGCAGAACTGAAAATTTATCTACCCATTATTTTTTTTTTTATTACATACATTTTTGCCACTATTTAGAGAACTCCCAAATTGTGTAAGTGCTTTATGGAACAGATGAAGAGTACAAGGATCCTCCCTTGAGAATCTGTGGCTCAGATTGGGATGTGAAGCAGCAAGGAAAGGCAGAAGAAAAGCAATGTGTGGAAGAGCTAATGAGCAGAGTAGTCAGGCTGGTTTTCATCTCTAGGTCAACTCACCACAGTCACATGAGAGAAGCAAGAGTTTACATCTGCCCTAGTCTCAAACCAGAATCACACAAGGATAAACTGTACATTTTATTTTCTTCCTCATTGTGGATTCAGCATTTTAAAAAAAAAAGGTGTTGAGAGAGTTGATGTTATGTGAGCCTTCCAAAAAGTGTTAAGTTGACTAGCAGGGGCTAAAATGATTGTGTGAACATGTTACTAGATAGCTCTATTAAATAATGAAAAATATTTATCTCATCTACTTTTGTCTTTAGTTATGACTTGACATGGACTCACCACTCTCCCTAACCTACCCAGCAATTTACCTTCCTTTTTGTTGTGGAGCCTGTAGACACATGAGGTTTTGCACCATGCTTTAAAGTCACTCAGGCTATTTTGAAACAATGCAGAATACAAGTTTCCAAGTCCTAAGCTACAGCTAGTACCCCCATCTGAACAGACCTCATTTACTTTGGTCATGAAATCAGTTTTGGTTTTCTAGAGTGGTGAGGAATAAGTGTTCTTTCTGATGGGCAGATTACAGGATGTGTTAAGATCTAAATGCATCACAGTATCACCAAGGTTGGAAGAGACCTCAAAGACCATAAAGTCCAAGCTGTCACCATAGACCTCATGACTAGACCATGGCACTGAGTGCCACATCCAATCTCCTCTTGAACACCTCCAGGGATGGTGACTCCACCACCTCCCTGGGCAGCACATTCCAATGGCTAACGACTCTCTCAGTGAAGAACTTTCTCCTCACCTCCAGCCTAAACTTCGCCTGGTGCAGCTTGAGACTGTGTCCTCTTGTTCTGGTGCTGGTTGCCTGGGAGAAGAGACCAACTCGCTCCTGGCTACAACACCCCTTCAGGTAGTTGTAAAGAACAATGAGGTCTCCCCTGAGCCTCCTCCTCTCCAGGCTAAACAATCCCAGCTCCCTCAGCCTCTCCTCGTAGGGCTTGTGCTCAAGGCCTCTCACCAGCCTCATTGCCCTTCTCTGGACATGTTCAAGTGTCTCAATGTCCTTCTTAAACTGAGGGACCCAGAACTGGACACAGTACTCACGGTGTGGCCTAACCAGTGCAGAGTACAGGGGCACAATGACTTCCCTGCTCCTCCTGGCCACACTGTTCTTGATGCAGGCCAGGATGCCATTGGCCTTCTTGGCCACCTGGGCACACTGTTGGCGCATGTTTAGGCAGCTGTCAATCAGCACCCGCAGGTCCCTTCCTGTTTGGCAGCTCTCCAGCCACTCTGACCCCAGCCTGTAGCACTGCCTGGGGTTGTTGTGGCCAAAGTGCAGCACCCGGCACTTGGATTTGTTGAATGTCATCATGTTGGACTCTGCCCATCTGTCCCCAACATTAAGAGAGCTGTAGTTAGGTCAGTTCTGATGCTGAGCTAAGAGTGAAGGGAACAGCCACGAAAATACAATGCAATTGTGGGTTTAAAGATAAAGATATCCTTGGGCTGTTAACAGTCAAAGAGGAAGATGTTGGTCCTGATCAGTCTAAAGCCCATAAGCTTTTCCATAAGAACAGATAAAAGCAAATTTCCTTCTCAGTTGAGAGAGTTAAACTGAAAGGTACTGGGTAAGCACAGAAAAAAAGACATGAAATTAATGTTTTGGAAAGATGTTTCTACTAAAAAAAAAAAAAGAGATTTTGCCAATGTGAGACTGCCAATGCTGCATACAGACAAGCTTTATATTAATTATCTGTGTTCATAAAGTAAGAACGGTTCCATCAATAAAGGGTGACTCATAGTTAAATGGTGCCTTTCAACCATACGACATCTATTGAGAACAAACACTGTGCTCCAGATTGAAGCCAACTAATGCACTAACAACGTAATTACAATGATTGCAGCTGTGACAAGGGGTATGAGTGGCTTTCAATTGCAGCATATAGCAGCTTACAAGAAATGTATTTCTGTCAGTTAAGTATGTTGCAGTTTTGGTTATGAGTGCAACTAGAATTGAATTGGATCTATTGACTTAAATGAGACACTGCAGAAACTGGTAAGCATGGAAGCTTTTAAGAGTGTAAGGACAAAAATAAAAAATCATCTATACCCTGGATAGAATTCTGTAGGTATTTTTATGATCTTACTGTGCTGGCTGTGAGTGTTCATGTGTATACACATTTTATCCTTTGTATACATATTTTATACATATTTGTATACATATTTTTATACATATATGTATACATATTTTATCCTTTGATAAAAGGATAGTTCCTGCTTTCGAATGTTCATCAAAAATAAATAGATGGGATACTTTTCACTGGCCTTGTGAAAGTCTGAGATAGTGAATCTGGGCTTCCTATGGAGTTACTTGAAGTGAGCAGACCCTTTCAGAGTGTGATGCATTTTGCCACATCACATTTTAATGGGATTATTTTTGAAACACCTCATCTCTGGGAAAAGGGCACTGATGTACTCACATACATACACATTGTAAAAGTCTTCATCAGCCCAGGTGTATTAAACCTTTGAATGAATACAGATAGACAAGTGGAACAGTGCTAACAGAAATAAGACCATACATCCAAGGTAAGAACAGTTACAATATCCCAACATAGGGTACTCTGTGGGTGTACAACAAAAGTAAGCATTGAGAAAGGTAAAACTGGTGAATATTTAAAGACTACTCATCCTAGAAACAAGATGACACGTGAGAAGAGGTGGACAGTAGTGTTTGCCTGAAGATTTATCAACACTGAATATTGCAGGTACCTTGTGAATAGAACTCTGCATACGAGGTGACAGTATGTGAAAGGTTTTCAAAGCAGAGGAAAATGTGGTGCTGTGTGGGTTTGCAGAATGATTTCTGGTCTAAAAATGCAAGAGGAAGTTTTATCCTAAAACCTAGCACCCAAAAATATGTGACCACACAGGTCTTTGCAGTTTGACATGACCTATATTTAAGCCTCTCTCTCTCCCAAATCCAGTCAGCATACAAATCCACTCTGCTGTCTCTGAAATGTGTCTCTGGAGAGACAGTTCACCCACAGCCTGACATCTTCATTCCACTCTATATACTGCAAAATCACTTAGGAGGCTGAATGATAAGAAAGATAACATTTATTAAGTAGAACTTTAGGTCATATATTTTATTAAAGAGCTGGGAAAAGGTTGCATAAAGCAAAACATTCTCTTTTAGCAATTTCTCAATTTTATGAAGGATCTGGAACCTTAGAGGTGAATGAATATCCCTCCTTCCTCTCTCCTCCCAGCAGCTAACCCCATTAGACCCCAGTATTTTCCACAGTTGAAGAGGGGTGGAAATATAGACTCCCCATAGGCATTCCCTTTCTAGTGATGCCATTTAACTTTTTTTTTACACATTCAAGGTTCAAGATAAATCCTCATTTCTTTCCCTTTCCATCCTTTATTGTTATACCTGTGTGTAGTGCTACTTAATATCAACATAGCATTGATGGTGTATATAGTAGCAGAAGCAAAAATTAACTTTGCTGTTTAAAGCAATTTCTCAGTTATTACAGTTTCTGCAAAATACAAATCATTACAAGTTTAGCTATACATACTTCTACTAAATAAATAATCTTTGTTTTGGCCTTAGCTTTTGGTAGGAGCCCACAACTCATTATTACTTACTGACAAAGCCTTGAAGAGTGTTTTGTCAGATCCATCTTCTGCCTCCTTTTCCCCATTCTGTTACTTTCAGAGATATATCGAACACAGGCAGATAAAAAAGTTAGATGGAATTTTAGGTATTGTTTGGGAAAGAAAAGAGTAAATCAGAGAGTAACATTATGAGGCTGTATACATTCAGGATGTCCCTACTGTGCTATTTACAGTTCCATCCATCACATCTCGGAAGCACAGAGTAGAAGTAGGAAAAGTTCTAAAAGAGGCAGAAAAAGTCACCAGAAGCAGGGGAAAAAATCTGTACAGAAGCTGAGCAGACAACGAGTTTTGCTATTGGGGAGAAGCATCCAAGTATCAATAAAATGGAAATTTATATAAAATTGGAGGACAATTTATTTAGTAGTTATTTAACTAGTTTAATTTTTATAAACTCTGCATGAATTAGCTAAGGTGCTTGTGTCCCAGTTGCAGTGGTAATCGTAATCTACAAAAGTGCAGGCATTTAACAAAGTTGAAAACTCATTTCCTGACAGACAGTGATTATGTAGCTGTTGCTGCTTTGGCTCTCAGAGTAGTCAAAGCTTGGATCATCTACAGCCAGGGTGAAATACTCATCTTGTTAAAGTTAGTGGCAAAATTATTTTTGTTGTCAGGAAAGGCAGCTTTTTGGGATAGATTTCCAAAGTAGGATGAATCATTATGAAGTTGTAGTAGGCTTGCTGTTGCGTAATTTTGTTATCTATAGATTTCACATCTTTAAAGCTTATTTCAGCACCACTTTGTAGTTCTGGTTTTGTTTTGTATTTTTTGTTTGTTTGGTTGGTTTGGGTGCTTTTGTTTCTTATTTTTTGGGTGTTTAGTTTTGATTTTGTTGTGGTTTATTTTTCTTTGGTTTTGACTTGTGCTGTATCCTTTGTTTAAACCTGTAGCTGGTGAGAAGTAAATCACATTTTCATTTGAAGTCACATTTTCACATGTTAATATTGGTAAATGTAGGAATTATTCCCATTAATTTTCCCTGATGAGTCCCTGTGCTTCTTCATTTACCATTGCTCTTTAACTGAAAACAACTTGTGTAACAGCAATATGTTCAGAGACAACACCTTTCTGCGTAATTTTATCAGTAACTTTTTAATGGCGTAGCTTGTAGATCAGAATACTGCTAGAATTTATGTGGCACAGAACGAAAACATTGTTACTGAAGTAGCGTATGAGTTTCATGTATTTTAACAGTATCTAATAGTGTTTTCTTATTTTTGTTAATCCCTCCCCTCACTGCCTCTTCTGATTCTGGGTCTGAACAGAGTGAAATTCCATATAGTCCATCCCAAATAAAACATACCTCAGATGCCTTAGCTCAGATTATTTTTATTATTTTTTAAAATCCCATAATTTTAAGAAATAGTAGAATTATTCTGGGTCCCCATTATGCAGGTATTTGTATTTGGACCTATCCCCTACAGCAAAACAAACCAGGATATATCAAATGCCAAGGACTATGACCCACCATAGCTTGTATTAAGTGGCGGATCAATTTGCTGATGTTCTTGCTATGCAACAACAGCAACAAAAATACATGGCTTGTTTCAAGTGAACCTCTGGAGGTTCAAAAGTTTTGTTTTGATAAGCTTGGTTACATCTGGATCCCTATCCCAACAAAAATACATGGCTTGTTTCAAGTGAACCTCTGGAGGTTCAAAAGTTTTACTTTGATAAGCTTGGTTACATCTGGATCCCTATCCCAACAAAAATACATGGCTTGTTTCAAGTGAACCTCTGGAGGTTCAAAAGTTTTACTTTGATAAGCTTGGTTACATCTGGATCCCTATCCCAACAAAAATACATGGCTTGTTTCAAGTGAACCTCTGGAGGTTCAAAAGTTTTACTTTGATAAGCTTGGTTACATCTGGATCCCTATCTGAAGGTTGTCCAATTAACTTATTGATTTTTTTTTTTTTTAATTAAAATGAGGAACAAAAGTGAGAAAAAGCGAGTGTTTTTATATTCAGCAACTACAGGAGAAGTTTCAGCTACTGCTAGGTAGTGGGAAATGAAAAATGAGAACTAAGTCCCTTCTATTTAGGAACAGCTCTGTGATTTGTGAAGTATGTTCATGTTTTGTTATTAAAACTGAAAGGAGGCTCCAGCTGTCCTCAGAGCCCTTGCCCAATAGCAAGTGTTCTGATAATGTGGATTTGCTGCACACTTATTAAAAACAACTGCACACTTATTAAAAATAACTGCAGTGTCTCTGTTACAGTTAACTTCACTGGAACAGCTGGCAAATTTTGGTTTTGAAAAAGAGGACCCCCATCGAGCATTCTAGTTGCAAAGAGGCTATAAATTATAATAAAAGTCATGGCATGTAAGAAACAAGACATGTATGATCAATGGTGGCATACAGAGGACTAGATCACACTTTTCAAATTACTTCATAAATGCTAATAGGTACTTGCAACTGTCTCCATATAGGAAAGTTCTTAAAGATACACTTAAGCCAAAGCTGAATTTAATATGCTACTTTGCTGAGACCTCCTTAATTACATAAAAAATAATTTTTACTATAAGATGGGAAACATGGACTAGTGTCTTATTTCATTAACAGGTGTATTTGAAGCCCATGTTCTGAGGAGAAATATGCATTTCTTCATTTTTTTTTCTAGTGTATATTTTCAGAAAATGTCATTGCTATGTTGGGCAGAATTCCCCCACACCTCAGAGAAACAGGACTAGATAGAAGTAGATGGAAAAAGGAACCATGTGAAAATTGAAAAATCAAACACATATCCTGCTCCATTTTGAATTCTGCTCAGCTTTGGTGAAATTCTTGTATTTGATGCAAGAATGAACAGGCTGGGCAGATGGGCGGAGTCCAACGGCATGAGATTCAACACATCTAAGTGCCAGGTTCTGCGCCTTGGCCACAGCAACCCCATGCAGTGCTACAGGCTGGGGGCAGAGTGGCTGGAGAGCGGCCAGGCAGAGAGGGACCTGGGGGTACTGGTTGATAGTAGGCTGAACATGAGCCAACAGTGTGCCCAGGTGGCCAAGAAGGCCAATGGCATCCTGGCCTGGATCAGGAACAGTGTGGCCAGCAGGAGCAGGGAGGTCATTGTGCCCCTGTACTCAGCACTGGTTAGGCCACACCTTGAGTACTGTGTCCAGTTCTGGGTCCCTCAGTTTAGGAAAGATGTTGAGTTGCTGGAACGTGTCCAGAGAAGGACAACAAAGCTGGTGAGGGGTTTGGAGCACAAGCCCTATGAGGAGAGGCTGAGGGAGCTGGGGATGCTTAGCCTGGAGAAAAGGAGACTCAGGGGAGACCTTATTGCTGTCGACAACTACCTGAAGGGAGGTTGTAGCCAGGTGGGTGTTGGTCTCTTCTCCCAGGCAACCAGCACCAGAACAAGAGGACACAGTCTCAAGCTGCACTAGGGGAGGTTTAGGCTGGATGTTAGGAAGAAGTTCTTCACAGAAAGAGTGATTGACCATTGGAATGAGCTGCCCAGGGTTGCGGTGGAGTCACCATCACTGGAGGTGTTTAGGAAGAGACTGGATGGGGCACTTGGTGTCATGGTTTAGTTGATTAGATTATGTTGGGTGACAGGTTGGACTCGATGATCTCAAAGGTCTTTTCCAACCTGGTTAATTCTATTCTATTCTATTCTATTCTATTCTATTCTATTCTATTCTATTCTATTCTATTCTATTCTATTCTGAGTTCATGATCCAAAAGACAATGCTTCACAAGCTCCTCAAGAGCATTCCTGAATTTCTGTGAGATCCTGGAGGTTTTAGATTAGCACACATAGGCAACTCTATGCCACACACTGAAAGGAAATAGTAGCAATGATCCACAGAGATGATGATGTTGGTAACACCCATGAGCATCAGTCTGGCCCAAAACAGAAAATGCATCAGCATTGGGAGAGTACTGTTTCCTCCTATTCTTCAGTTCATTTAGGTCTGGATCTTGGGACCAAAGCATATGGGGAAAGAGTTTGATAGAGGGCAGCAAGGGATAAATCTCAGCATAAGAAAGTGGATTGTTTTGTCTCTGAAGTGAGGTGAAAAAGGACCATGTCTAGGGAAAATGTCCTTCTGGCTGCCATAAATGCCCCTTTATTGGGCAAGTCTTGGTACTTCAGATGATGGTAGAAATTGCATTGTGAATACACCTGGGAAGCAGTATAGGTAGAAAATTCCTTTCTGATCATTTGAGGGCATGAGCTAAGAGACCTGGGGCTTGGTTTGAACACTGTATTAATGTACAGCTGCCAGTATTATCAGCTTTCTGAGGCAAAAGGGAATCTTGCTCTTCCTGTGGGCCCTGAAAGAAAAAGAAACATCTCTATTCCTGTACACCCCATGGGGACCACTATGATGAGCCAAATGAACCCTAGGCACAGAGGATGAAAAAAGTTTGAAGGGTACAAGCACAGTGAGCTCAGCAGCTCTCTTGGTAAAGCTGTTGCGTTAAATTGCCTCACATCTCTCAAACAATTTTTTGTTGCACACCTGACTTTTGGCTGTGTTCTGCTGGACTGTGCACAGCTTTGTTAGTAAGATGGAAAAAAATCCAGTCCCTGCAAGCCCTTCTGCATGCAAGTGCCTAGCTGTGCCGTCACATTCTCTTTTTCAAACTGGCTGAGTTCTTTAATCCTCACATTTAAAAGGTGGTTTCCTGCTTGGGCCATTTTATGTCTCTCTTTTGAACTCTTGTTTGTATTTCTATATCTGTATTCATTCATTGTACAGAACAGATGCTTCCTAGGATGTGCACAGCACCAGATGACTTTTTAGTTTTTCCTGAGTACTTCTCAGGAGTGTGCTGGTGTTTCAGGATCATCTTATTTGGGATGGGGCCTGGGCAGGGCCTTGATAAGACAGATATCTGTTCTCCACTCTGTCTTGAATCAGAGAATTACAGAATCGGTTTTGTTGGCAAAGACCTCTAAGATCTTTGAGTCAAAACATTGACCCAAGACCACAATGTTCATGAAACCATGTCCTGAAGTGTCATGCCCAAATACTTCTTGAACGCCTTCATGGATGGCGACTCCATCACCTTTTAGATCAACTTATTTGAATGCCTGACCACTCTCTCCAGTAAGAAAAATTTCCTAATATCCAGTCTATACCTTCCCTGGCACAATTTCAGGCCACTTCCTCTCCTCTTATCTTTTGTATAGAAGTGGGAGTTTTCAGACAGGAATCTGAGCAAGTGCTTATGATTTCCTTGTGAACAAACATTTGAAACATGGCAGAGTAAAAGTTTTCTGAAAAGCCAAACAGACATTGGAAATGAGAGAAAGGAAGGAACAGCAGCAGACAGCCGGGTCTACACCTGCAAGGATAGAGGTGGGGGGTGAGCATCCCAGAAACCCAGAACTCTGGGGCTGCTCTGCTCTAAAGTCAATGTTCATCCAAATGAACTGGAGCACACCACACCCAGCACAGTCCTGGATATACTCCATTTTTGTCAAATCTGAAATGCCTTCCTAGCTCTTTTTGTTGTCACACTGAAATGGTTGTGTGATGTCTCTAAGTTTATTGTCACAATTTTCTGAGACTGTAGCAATCTTTTACCTAGAAACTTCCAGTCTTGATGCTAACTGCATTACAATTTTCAGTGGCTTATAAGCAATTAATTAGGGAATTCATTACTCTGAAGTAGTAGTTCAGCTTCTTTGTTATTTACTGTTCCACCAAATTTTGTGCCATTTGCATTTCATTAGCAACAATTTTGTGTTATGCTTTAGCTTTTGTATCTGCTATATTTAAGGTACAATGCAAGTATGAGGCAATATTCTGTTGTGGGCTGTGTGAGAGGCTAAAGTGTGTCTCTCCTGATGTGACTCAACAAAGACAAAATCACCTTTGCTGCTTGCCCAGACAATAGCTGATGTATATTGGGCAGAGCCACTGAAACTCTCAGGAAGGTGCAAGGATAAAAGATTGCTCACTGGACTGCAGCTGGCCTGACAACAACAGACCGAGGTCCTCTTCGGGCATATGCATAAGACAAGATCATCTCCACCCATCAGGTACCCTGGAAAGGGAGGATGGTGAGACAATGGATTCACCACCTGGCCCCTGATGTGTATTGGGTGTGTGGGCAGGTAAATGGAGAAGGAGAAGGCAGAGGCCTGCCCTCTTCCTCCAGACCCCTGTCCAAACACAAAGGAATACACAGGAATATTTCCTGGGGAACAATACCTGGACACTTATCTAAGGACAATTTCCTGGGGGACAATACTTGGACACATATCTAAGGACTAAAACCTGTATAAAAAGACCTGAGCAACTACTGGCGTGGAAGAAGGAAAAACACAGATGAAGAAAAACACAGGACAAAGACAATGACACTGAGAAGGAAATCATGAGAAAAGGAAAAGCCCAGGGCAATGCTGCTCTGAAGAAAAACAGAGAGAATACCAGGAGAGAAAAAAGTGGCAGAGACATCACCATGGAGCCTGGAAGAAGCAGACCAAGAGGAACCCTCTCTCCATGTCCTAAGTTCTGCCTGCCGCAACTCATGGAGCTGAAGAGGCTGCCCAGAGGACACCACCTCTTCTACAGCCAAAGCTCCTCTACAGACCCAACATCTCCTGCAGCACTTTTCCTCCACAGACTCAAACTGTCTTGGGGGGTGAGGGGTGTGGTAAAATAATTCCTTTCCTCTTCTCTCTCTCTCTTCTCTCTCTCCCTCTCTATTTTCTCTCTCTCCCCCTTCTGATCCATCCACTTTACTTATGTAATAAATAGTCTAGCTGTTGATATTTTGGCCTTGTTTGTGCCTCTAATTTCATAACATGGGAACATTCAAAAGAACTGAGTCTCTTTCCCTCTCTTGACCGAGACAGGTTGTATGAAGATATTTGGTTTTGTTAATTAAAATAAAAATCCAAATTGTCATGGAACTACAAATAATGCAAAAGAAAGGACAAATAATAGAGTAAAAATACAAAACCTAAAATCTGCTCCGAACCTCGATCACTCAGTTCTGCACTGCTGTGAAAGATACTACACAATTCTTTTTTTGGTTTGCAACCTTCTCAAGAAACAAGAGAGTATAACTCTGTTATTCTGCTCTTCAGATCAGCCAGCATGGGGCATTTTAGATCAGCTGAGGGCGAAGTCTGTGACTGCTTTGCGAAAAGGACTCATTAAAACAGGTAGTGTTTAGTCGGAGAGCTTTTGCCACTCTGCATGTGGCATGAACCAGCTACCTCTAACTTTCCTGAGAAAGGCTCAAAGCCCTTGAGCACCAGGAAATATCTCTGCAGCATACACTCTAATGATCATTTTAAAAGTTATCATTTTCATGCAAAAGAAACTGAAGACAATTCAGGACTGCCACAGTATTTCCAGAATGTCCCATGTGTGATGGCCTTGTGCTCGACAGACCTTGATTAAGTGGTGTTTGGCATGCTGTTATGATTGTAATTCCAGATGCATTGTGATAATAAGCAGGATTCCCTATGAAAGCAACTGAGGTTACCAGGTTATTCTGCATCCACAAGTATTCTGCCCAATGAAATATAGCAGTTTTCTCATTCTGATGCTGAATAGCTTTCCTTTTTCAGTTGTCCAAACTATCTCCTTTCAGTAGCACAGTCTATTTTATGCTAGGATTTGTCCACAATCTAGATATTCTCTTACTTCCTGTATTGTTGCTAATGATCACTTAGAAGTTGTGCACCAAGCTATTAAAGGACAAATCTACTTAAGAGCCATTGTATATCTAGCTCAGTTTCCTGAGGTGTCTAAGGATATCAGTTACATAGCTAAGTATGTCGGAGACTATTTTGATTTCTAAAGTGTTTTATTTTAGATAGGTTTTACTTTTTAAAATAGGCTTGGACTAAGTAAGATTTTAAATAATTCAGGCACTGCTGTGTTGAAAAGTAACAATTAAATATACAACATAGATAAGATAGGCTGTTTCAAGGTTGTTGATTATTATATCATTCCCCTGATATTACCACCACTGCAGTTTAAAGAATGCTATATATCCTTTAAGACATGATTTGTACAATGCTAAGCAATGACCTCTATTATATGTCTATACTGAAGTGTTATGAGACTAAATGGAAACCACAGTGAATGTAATTTATTTCTAAATGTAAAGTGCAAGATTAGAGTTAAGTCACCTGTCACTTGGGTGCCATTAACAATAGTTTGAGTATACTGCTTTGAATTGTGTTATGGGTTAAAAAAGTATTTTTTCTCTGGAAGTGACATTCCAACACAGAAAACATTCTGCTACCCAATACTAGATTGCCATGATTATGTAGTTCTCTGGAAATCTTTTGTGGTAACACCTTGTAGTTATGAGTGGTCTGATTTCTGTGTCTGCAGGGAAACCCTGTGGCTCTGTTTGTCAAAAGCTTTATTGGCATGGATTCAGCCACAAGAATCAGTGCTTCCTAGAGGGCCATATTTCACAATGGAATTGAGAGCCCAGTCACACAATTGTCATCTGTGTGCTTGGTCCTTTTGTTGCTTTAAAGAAATTTCTGGTATGATTAAGGAATAATCAGCAGAATAAAAGTTATCTGGGTCAGGTCCTGGGTCTGGAATGTGATTAATTCATTGCTTGTGAAAACAGGTTGCAAATTTCAATATTATAAAATATAGTAATAAATAAACAAGGCTGATGCAACTCCGAGGTTGGTTGAGGATTAATCGCGAATTTCAGCTTGTGAATTAGATCTGGCAGGCTGTGCGAGAGCTTCAAATCTAGTGCAATGTATCTCCTGGGAGCTATTTCAGCTTTTCTAGTTATGCAGCAGCACTGATGTTGATTGTATAAGAAGCCAACGGATTTAAGAGTAATAGAACTGGGAGGCCAGGTATAGTAAATCAGAAAGCTATTCCATGTTACAGAAAACATTTGGGGACACTGTTGGTTACTTCTTAGCCTGTGAAAATTTAACCTTTAGTCAGCTAATCATCATAGTGCCTGATTATCTCCTTTGAAGTAAAAAACCTCCACCCAATAAACAATAAAAGCTATTAAATGTATTGATCCACTCTCCTAACTGTCACAGATATGATGACTTCTTGATTATATATTAATTTTCATTTGTATAGCCTTTTCCGTTATACTTTTCCTCCACTGAGACTGACTACATTTGCGCAATTAAATCTTTTCCCATCTGAAATCAACACATATTCCTTGATAATAGTCTGGTCTTCACATTTAAATGACTGCAATTTTCTGAAGAGGTGAACTTCTTAGAAATGCATGTGTTCATTAAAGTCAGGTTATTGAGTGAACCTTCACGAAGAGGTTTCACTCTGCTAGCTGTATCGCTAGAGGGAGCTCCCGGTGTATGGGAAGGGAAGGCTTTGTTCGCAAGCGTAACACAAAACTCAGGGAAACGAAAAAATACCTTTCCCAATAGACAATGATCGCTAAATGTCTAAAAAAGAAAAAAAAAAAAAGAAAGAAAGGTCTTTTTTCTTCTTAATTAAAGCATTTTATATGCATTTGTTTGCCAATAATACAAACCTCACAAGCTTGTAACTACAGTGTTTAAAGGCTGGTACAAAATAATGTCCATTTAAAACCTTTGCAAATAGGAATCTTGAAAAATGCGTAATACTAATGCCTGTGAGCCCCCTCAAGCAATAACAAACAAAATACGTGGCTTTTTCAAGTGGTTGCTTTGTCAGAGCTGATGAGATAGATATCCAGTAAGTTGAAACCAAACCTTTTCCTCTGATGCAATGCAATGGCTCTAAAACAATATAAGGCTTCTGTGAGCCCACTGATCTGATGGTTGTATTCATATAGAGAAATGGCTGTTACGGTCCTAAAAGGATCATTTTTTTTTTTGATGGGTAGAGGGACAGTCATTTGGGCAAAACAGGAAGTGGAATGAGTACACATACAGTGAGAACTTCAGTGTTTATTATTTGTAAAATTGCTTCCAAGGCTCAGGAATTAAGGCATTTTGGTCTGTCTGGTCTGTATTTGAAATGTATTTTGTGTGTTTTTTTCACTGTTTTTAAGATGTCTTATCTTTACATAATGTGAGAAAGCTGACAAATGATCTAATATGTGTTAATAGGTAGTGTTGCTATCTCTATCTCACAAACGAGGCAGCTGACTAATGTTAAGAGAGGAAAAATAGGTTCTTACAGCTCAGTGCTTCCATACTTCTATGAAAGGCTTTCTCTATTTATGTTTTAAGCACAGATTATATTGTCACATATACTGGACATCTGGGATAAACAGACACCAACACTGACTGTGCCAGCTGCTGCTTGTTGCACTGCCAGAATATGGTAGGATTCTGAGACAAAGTGACTTTATTGTCTCAGGACATGTTTATGTCCATAGCTACAGGATTTACTGTACCTAATTGTTCGAAGAAGACATACTGACATGTCTTAACATTTGTACAATGCACTACATCACACCGAGCCATTGTAGCCCAGAAAGAACTCAGTCTACTCACTGAACCTGCAAATACACATAGATGTTCTTATTTTTTTTCCCCCAGAATAATTGGAATCAAGTCAGTGAAAGTTATATAAATATGCACAAATGAGCATAAACAGTGCTAGGATGGAATTTACCTTTTCAGCTAAGTAGTAGTCACTGAGGTAATTCCATTGTCAGTTACCCAGACAACATATTAAAGCAGCATTTTAATATCTGCTATACATACCCACTTTCATAGTGCAATGGGTTTTTTTGTACATTAGTCTTCTCTGAACATTTGCTCCCACTGAGAAAGTAATTCTCTTTAAAAGATATATCTTGGAAATAATAAATTTTAACTTATGTTCTTACATAAATACCAAAAAAAATAGCATGTTCATCAGAATTTCTGAAATATTATCATATATACGTTTTACATGTACATTATAACTGTATTATGATTAGGAAGCATTGCAAGGAACTGTTATTTCAGCACCATTTACTTAAACACATAAAATGTTCCTTTCAACTCTGCTGTTTCTTCGTATTGGAGGCCACATGCCAACAGTGCTGCAAAAAATATTAAAAATAGCTATGTATGTTTCTAGAGTTATTGGTGAATAGAAAGGCATGTCTCATTTGAATAAACTAATCCTTTTCACAGCATCAGAGGATCACAGGATGTTAGGGGTTGGAAGGGACCTCTGGAGACCTTTGAGTCCACCCTCCCTGCCAGAGCAGGACCATCAGGTGCAGGTTGCACAGCCATGTATCCAGATGGGCCTTGAAAATCTCCAGAGAAGGACACATCACAACCTCCCTGGGGACCCTGTTCCAGTCCTCCATGGCCCTTACAGTAAAGAAGTTCTTCATACTGAGGTGGAACTTCCTGTGCTGTAGTTTCTATCCATTGCCCCTTGTCCTATCACAGGGTGCAAGTGAGAAGAGGCTGTCCCTTCCTTCTTGACACTCAGCCCTCATATATTTATATACATTTATTAGGTCCCCTCACAGTCTTTTCCACTCCAGGCTAAACAGCCCCAGGTCTCCCATTCTTTCCTCATGAGGAAGTGCTCCAGTCCCTTAATCATCCATGTAGCCCTCTGTTGGACTCTCTCAAGTAGATCCCTGTCCCTCTTGAACTGGGGCTGGGGAGCCCAGAACTGGATGCAGCATTCTAGGTGGTACCTCACTAGGGCAGTGTAGAGGGGGTGGAGAACCTCCCTCAGTCTGCTTCACACCCTCTTCTTAATGCACCCCAGGATACCATTGGCCTCCTTGGCTACAATGGTACATTGCTGTCCCAGGGATCACTTGTTGTCCACCAGGACTCCCAGGTCCTTCCCCTAGGTCCTTCTTCTTATAATTGGAAAGAAATATTTGGTTTTGATTTCCACAGTATTCACCCAGCATTCAGCAATTATATGAGGAAGGAGAGCAGCTTTTATTTGTCAAGGCTGTTGTTACCTGATGAGCATTGCTGTAAAGGCGTATGTAGTGTTTTGTACGTATTGCTGTTATGTGATGGCCATTGTTTAGGGAGTGGCATTTTAAGCAGAGTGAAGCACTGTTCAGTGTTACAATGCCACTTTGAGCTACTTCTGATATGGTACCATCTCTGGATCATTTTAATTTAATAATATTATATTTGAACATGAAAATTGTAGGAAAATAGAAAGAGGCTTTCTTCTCTACCCTACTTTCTGAGGCTAGAGGTTAAAAAGATGTTTTCTTACTTCCTACAGTGTTTTTAATGGAACAGGGATATGAAATACTGCAAAGCATTTCCTCTGTTTTGCATACTGGTTTCAGAAGGCTCTATTTACATCTAATTGACATATATTACAGCAACAGACTCAGGCCAGCTATGATGACATAATAAAACACAAATAAAGCCTTCCGGACATATGGCCATATATGTTTTTCTTAATGAGAGTAAAAAAGAAAAAAAAATATTGATGTTCATATTGTACAACACTAGAGAATCTCAAAAAGGAATTAAGCTCACATTATTCTGTGGTGTTCAGTTTCTCAGAGAAGATTATTTTTCTTAGTACTGCTTCCGCTTTTACCGTATCTTTCTGAAATGCATATTACAGAGACAGGAAAATTTATATGGTGCTGTTTCACCTTAGATTTTCTTCCCCACCTGAAAACAGGCTGTTTTACAAGTTAAGTAGTAAATCCTAACAGAGTTTTAGGCAGAACTTTGCAGGAAGCATCTGTCCTGAGTCCAATCTCTGTTCCAATGCATGTTTTCAGTGTACCTCATGCAGTAATGGGAGCAGTCAGCTTGGCTATATAGGTCAAGTCACAAAGTAGCTCAAGGTGCTTTACATGTTTCACCTACTGTATAAATGTTAGCAGGTCTCCACGACACCTCATGGAGGTAGGTAAGGATTAGTAACTTACTTTTACAAGAAGGGAATCTTAAATAGGCAAAAAGTGAATTGTATGAGCTCATATAGTGATGCAGTGACGAAATTATTTTTTCAACCCACTAAAACACAGTGTCTTGGACTCAGCCCCCCAAAACCCCAAGCTACACAATTATTAACATAAAAAATGGTAGTAAACAGGATAATTAACACAAGTCTGGTGCAGACTGCCAAGATATAATAATGCTGTCATAAATTTTATTTTAAGGCCTTGAAATACACAGAAAAATCCAGAAATATTAATTATCCCTTACTAATAACTTTTGGCTATTTTGATCAATAGCACACCATAAAGCTGATTTGACAAGTTGGAGATAAGTTTAATTTTGTAGAAACAAATGTACTTAACTCATGGTTATGTGTGCACTGTGTCTAGACACCAGGGCAATTACAAGGAAAATTGCATTTTCATTTCTATTGCAAACTGTCTTGTTAATTCATTCAGTATTTCCTTGTCTAATCATTTTGTCCTGCAGTTCTCTTCTTTCAAGAAGGTCAAACAAGGTCTTCTCAATGTTACAGGCTGATGTAGATATAATACAGGAGATATAATATAGGTAATAATAATTATAGTTTACTGCTATCACACAAAACCTCGCTGTTTTTCTTTGTAGTGGATCTAGCTTGTATAGTTTTAAAGTTTTAACATTTTAGCTGGGTTGCAATCTTTGCTCCTGGTTTTGCTCCATGTTTTGCCACATGTGGTGAGTTCCCCTTCCACACAAAGTTGTAGTGGCCCTTCTAGTGCTCGCAAGAACTGTGAAAGATGACTAAACATATCCTCTTCCTTTCTAATCCAGTTGTTAAGGCAGACAAAGCAAGAAGAAAATTTTCCTTCCCAGGGCCAAACAGAAGTTTCCACTGCCAGTACAATGTAAAAGGCTTCTGGTTCCAACATGGATATAAAGCTTGATGGCTTGGGTCTTTTATGAAATGGAAAAAGTGATTTTAAATATTTTCTGACTGGGAAGCAATTCAGTGTCAGCTCTCTGACCTCCCAGAAGGCAATATACATCATATCATTATTATCAACACAGTTGTCTGGGAGAAAAAAGAAAGTCATTACCAAAACATGCTTTTTAAGGGCGTAGTTTTGGAAAATGGTTTCTTGTACTGAACACAGCTCCCATGCAGTTTCTTTGTTTGAACTTCCAGAAAACTGACCAGTCCAGGAGCAAGAAAGCACTTCTTGTTGGATAATTCAGCCATTTCCTACTAGCTGCTTTAGGTGCCCCTTTATGAAGCCCTTTTGTAAATGCCTAGATCCCATTCAATAATAATGAACTTTGGCTTTATCACCGCTTAGAGAAGCAGCTGTCTCAGCACTTCTGCATCTGTTCATCTGCACACTTCAGTGTTGAGCATCATGGCTCTAATGTGTCTCTAAGTGTAAAATGACTGCAAAGAATATCCAAGGTTATTCCACCTGCACCAAATATCTTCTTCTTCTTTTGCATAACCCTGCAGAGTTAACATTATTTGTTGTAAATTCTTACAGCAATTAATAATAGCCTTTAAAAAACCCCTTAATTATGACTTATGAAATGAGAGTTTGATT
Source organism: Dryobates pubescens (assembly GCF_014839835.1). Classification (NCBI taxonomy): domain Eukaryota; kingdom Metazoa; phylum Chordata; class Aves; order Piciformes; family Picidae; genus Dryobates; species Dryobates pubescens. The sequence continues at coordinate 125,032,107 of NC_071657.1, read as the reverse complement.
AAGAGTGAATAAAAATGAGGAAATGACCCCTGCTAAAAACAGGAGAACAGTGAGTAGGAAGTGATTCAGCATGACGTTTATGCAAACAAATAATAAGCTACTCAGAAGGTATTTTACCACTGCAAAATGTTAGCACTGTCAACAGTATCTTGAAATCACAAGCTGTTTGCTGCTTTTCTGAATTGTTCCTACTAGTGTGCATATTTCTATGTAAATGAATGCCATTAAACAAATGCTCCTGCAGTGATGACACAAGTTCCTTTCCACATTACCACAAGTTCTTCCCTTAGGCATACTGTAGGAAGGAAAAACTAGAAAACCATTCAGATTTTTCAATGTCCAATTTGTTTCTAAAATGCAGCAAATTTCAAAACCAGTGCATGTGTCTGGGTGGCTGTATGTAACTCTTCCACAGGGCATGTGCCTTTCCTAATTCTTAGCGAATCTGGGAGTGTGAAATGCCCACATGTGTGCTGACTCTGGTCAGCCTTCACAGTATCACAGTATCACTAAGGTTGGAAGAGACCTCAAGGATCATCGAGTCCAACCTGTCTCCACAGACCTCATGACTAGACCATGGCACCAAGTGCCACATCCAGTCTCCTCTTGAACACCTCCAGGGACGGTGACTCCACCACCTCCCTGGGCAGCCCATTGTCATGACAGTGCCTTGTGCATGTTCTGTGCTCTGCAACTCAGGGCCTCTGTTGCATTTCAGTTGAACCTAAACCTGCAAAGATGTGGTTCTGAATATTTCAGGAGATTTTAAAAATTGTGTTAGAAGGTAAGCAGAGTTTAAACTTCCTCTTTAAGGTTTTCCTATGCTATTAAGCCCAACAGTGCTCATTCAGGATGTCCTGAAAATGTGTTATAGCACAAAGAGTAGATACTTTAGCGTATACTGTTGGCACATTATGATTATGTCCTGCTCATGATCAGATACCATTAATCAAGTAAAATAAATTTACCATCTCCAGGAAACTCCTGATTAGCTTTTAGAGAGCTGAGCTCAGAAGTTTGAGGTGTTACATGCTGACTCTTCCAATATTTCTCAAAGCTATTAATCACATGATGGTCTTGCCTTTTTTCAGTGTGATAGAGCTGAGCTTAGAAGAAAGTGAGAGTAGGGATAGGCAGGAGGAAGTGGGCTAACAGACATGTTTCTGATGTTGTTTGTGAAGAAATACCTTACACCAAATAAATAATCAATTCTATCTAAAGGATAGAATACCCTGCCCACATAACCAGCCTGCTTGGGTCATATAGCTCACTGTCCTTCCTGCTCTTGTAATTTGCAAGAAGTGTCTCTGTTAAAGAGTTTTGCTTCCTTCTGACTGAAACAATGTAAAAACCTTCAAAATGTCTTGCTTAGGTGAAACCAATTTTTTCTTTTCTTTTTTTTTTTCCCTAAAGCAAGATTAATTAAAAAAGAAAAGTTCTTCATTTTAATGCAAAGAACAGCTGTGAAATGTTTTAGATTAATCAGAATTAAGCAGAGAAACCTGGAGACTTCTTATACGGTAGTAGTCAACATATTACAGTATTTCTGCAAAATTTCTGCTGGCTGGGGCTGTGTTAATAGTACAAAGAATAAGAAGGATTGGTAGATAATCAAGAATTCTACAGTTTTTACAATGTAGCAGAAAACAGGCAGCAAATATGGCATGTGATAGAAAGTTGAGAATAAAAGAGTATTTCTGTCAGGTATCTACTTCTGTTTCAAGAGCGAAATTTCTTAAAGTCATTTTGATAATATGATAGTATGATTATTTTTAGGTATGTGTTGATTTTTTTGAAGATTTTTTGCTTTCAGAATGTTTTTTAATGCAACAGAGTAGGATATGTGGAGGAAAGAATGAACCCTGTATATTTTACTTCCTTGACTCCTTTTCTTTCTCTTTTGATTCCTAAACAAAAGCCTGTATTTTCATCTTTACTAGCTATCTTTGGTTAAATACAGTAGGACCCTGAAACTGCCACAGATTAGAAAAGGTCTGTAGTTATGCAAAAGGTGTGATGTGCTCACTCATAAAAGCAGCCAATGTCTGAATGGCATGAGAATATTCATGAAGTTTTGTTCTTTATAGAAGGCCATGCCTAATTTCCAGCTTATAGAAATTTCAGATAATCTTTCACTCAGATCCTTTTACATTAGAAAGATAAATACAATGATATTTTTTGTTTACCCAGTTTGATGTATAGCATTTACAATGCAGAATAGGTACCTGCCAAACTCTATCTCACATAGACCGAAATTACGCCTCCTGGAAAATGAGTGTTTGAGTCCTTCTTGGTACTTTTTATTTCTAGAAAGCATTAAGACATCAAGCAAGGAATATACTTTGGTATATTTGAAATGGCAGTGATGAGTTTGCTTTTCTGTCTGTGTGTCCTGAAGGGTCAACCCCCCAGACATGCCCTAGCCCAGACAAAGAGCTAATCACCTGTGAATGTGCTTACCTGGACAGTTCCTGGGGTCCAGATGGTCAAGGCAAATGTATAGCATGTGTGATTAACCTTGTAAGCACCTGTAAATGTGCAAATCTGGACATTTCCTGGGGTCCAGATAAACATGTACCATGTGTAATTAATTTTGTAATACAGCTGTGAACTGTGTGTGCCCCTGGCTGTGTTTGGATATGCCCCATCCTAGAGGTCCAGTTATCAGAGTTCTGTGTTACCAAAGGGCATTCATTGTCTTGGGACAGTATTTAAACCAGTCAAGAAGTCATGCAACTTGCCTTGTTCTCACCCAGACAGCAACAAGAGCTAAATGTTGCCTGAGTAGCAGCTGAGGGCCTGCTTGCCACAGATACAGGAGCCAAATGCTGCCCAAGCAGCAGCTGAAGAACCTGCCCTAGCAGATAAACAACCTCACCCAGGCTTTGTACCTGGATCAAGGCGGAAAGGGGAAAAGCTCCAAGGGAACTGAATCCCAGGAGAAGCTGCAGCCTGGCGAATGGGCACAAGAAGAGAGAGGCCCCTAGACCTCTCTGAGCCAAGGACTGCTCAAATTATAGCCATAGCACCTGGGAAAGTACCAGACAGAGGAGCAAATTGTGAGTACCTGGCTAATCTGCCACGTAATCCTATTTGTGGGAAAACCACAGATCATGGCACCTGTATGTCCAATTTGAATTGCTGTATTGGAAAGTTTAGATCTGTGCTTAAATCATTTAACTGTCTTTATATGTGCAGTGTAATACCCACAACCGAATCATTGAACCTGAGAATGCATTTTGTAAATAAGTTATGGTGGTGTTTGAAGATACCACTGTCAGGAAATATTAATTATAAAACATATAAATATATACTACTTTGTTGCACTGTGTTTTGTCATTTTCACAGTGTGTCTTGACAGAATCAATGAATTTTATATATAAATAGATATTTATAATTGTACTACTGATGTAAGAAAATATATAAATAGTCATTCTCTGAATTTTCTTGCACACAAAAGTAGTTTCATAAGATGTTCTTTTCAATTACCCTGAAGTTTTGGATAAATTTCTCAGCAGGAGGTATTGATGTTTGAAAACTCAGTGGAAAAGGCAACGGTGAATATGAGTTTCTGGTGAGGATGTAAATGCCACACAAATAAAAGAAACAGAGAAAGAATTAGGAGGGAAAAAAATAGATTTTTCTGTAAGAATTTTAGAACATAATTCTGGCCTTTACTCAGATAATCCTTATGGTTTTTTTTCAAGTTTCACTAAGACTGCACTACTTCTTTTGCAAAGAAAAAGCCTACTTATGTAATTGTTTCCTTCAAGAATACACACACAGTTTTGCAAAAATGGATGAGCTGAAGTAGATTTTAACTTCAACTACCAATAGAACTTTCCTCTTCTTGTAGTGAACTAACATTTGAAATTGGACATGCAAAAAATTGTTGTCTGTGCCCTTTCCTTTACAGCCTAAATTATCATGTTATTTATGCAGGTAAGATGCAATAAAATTTAGAAAATCAAGGAAATATGGAGATAAATAATGGACTACCTATATGACTATTCCCCTTCATTTCAGTTTGTTTTATTTCAGCAGTAGTTCATTACTGATTTTGGCTTCACAACAAATGAAATGTTCTCCATTTGAGATCAAGAATCAAAAAAGGCATCGTCAGCTTAAATTTGGCATTAGATTTAAATCTAACAAAAAGAGAGGTTTAATTTAATCTAACATTTACAGGAAAGCTTTTGTAACTACAAGACTTGAACTACTCTGTAATGGAGGACAAAGATGCTGTTACATCTAAGAATATGACCTACAAAGGCCATTACTTTAAATAGAATTAAACCAAAAAATACATTTATTTTTTTGCTTCCCCCTGCCTCAATTGCAGAAAATTTAAATCAATATTAAACAAAAAGTAAAGCCAGAATAAAATGAATTTGATCTGTCTTTAAAAAATAATGATCCTAGTAGATCTATAAATTGGTTTATGAAGTAGCTAATTTAAATAGCAGAATTTAGGGCTAAAAAAGGTGAGGAAATTATTCTTGCCAGAGTTTATTGATCTAGAAAAACATTACCCGGGCTAATTGGCTAGTGCTTTTTGCCAAAGACATGTAACCTTGTTTAAACATACTACATTAAAATATACCTCTTTAACTGATGACTGTTGCCTGCTTATAAACTGTTTTTTTCCTTCTCACACTCAGTATGCTTCTAGTTTAGCTTTCTTTTGTTCTGCTTAGTCATGTAAATATTATAAAGACATTTTATTTGCACTAATTTCCATTCTGCCTTGTTAGTAACTACATACAGGTCAACTAATTCTTTGCTATAGTGAAACTATTGGTACAACTAGGTACAAAATCTAGCTATCTAATATTTCGATAGCACTGAGTATTAGGTGTCTTAGATGGAAAAAACAGTAAGAAATAACATAGCATAACATACATTGTTCAAGAATATAATCTAATGAAGCTTTGTTTTAAAGTTTTTAAAACTGGCCCAATTTATCAGTCTTCTAGAAAGTATAAGCACACTAGTCTCTAATTCCTTAATTTTCCTTCTAATTCTCTAAAAGAAGTCTCCTAAATTCCCTAAATCTTTATACCCCTATGTCTGCATGCATATTCAGTTGAACCCTGTTCTGCTCAGCACATTCAGGAGGAAGGTGCTACCCAGTGGGACAGAGGATTTTTCTTTTCCCATAAATCAGTCTCTTGAGGCTGAAGAAAGAACATCTTGTAAGGCTTAAGCCATGAATGGCTTTTTGGCTTTTCCCCCATTGGAGCAGTAAGGGCATTTTGAAGATGAATTTACATTTTCCTCAGGAATTTGATGTGGTAAAGAGAATTTGAAATTTAACCTTTCTTAGAAACATTAAGATGTTCTTTCTTTTCAGTGACCAAATACACAGTGAATTCAAATAGTTAACTTGAAATATTCACTGAGGAAATAAACCTTGCTTACAAAAATCCACTCTCAGAATCAAATGTGTTAAATGCGAGATACTCTTTTGATGTTTCTCCCACCTTCTTCAGAACTTTCACACAACTGATATTTTTATTGTTGCACTAGGAAAACAAATGAACACAAAATGATTAGAAAGAATGCTCTATGAAACTGAAATTAGAAGGAAAATTCTTGAAGCCAGCATGTCAGAGGAATGTGTATGACTGTATATATCACTAAAATTTTACTAGGGGGCTGGACTAGATGAACTTTAAAGGTCCCTTCCAACCTAAAGCATTCTATGAAATAGGATTTTGTGAAAGCTATGTAAAACAATGATTAAATCTTTTGATAAATGGCATGTGATTGTTTTCTAGTGACTGGGCCACTCATTTGTCTAGGAGATGCCTTAGGACTTGAGACTTTTCTAATAATATGTATCACAGAGATGCTGGAGACAACTAATATTCTCCCTGGCTTTATAAAACCCAAAGTATTGTAATCTTAGGTCTCCAATTTCTAGTGCAGCCATTCCCCATTTGGACCAGGAATCTCTCATTCCTAATTGTCTGAGGCCCTTCTCTCACATGCAGGAGGTACAAGTTCAGTACCTCTTGCATAGAGAATCTAAGAAGAATCTAAGCTCTAATTTTCTTTCAGGGTGTAAGCTATGTTTTGCACTTTCAATTCTGTAATACATATTTATCAGGGAAAAGCAGAGATAGGTACGTTTAGCATCCAACTTCAGCTTTTCTCCTAAGTTGATAGTGCCAATTAATCTTTCATATTTACCTGTCATCCTAAGCTATTGAGTGCTAGTCAGTATGCCTTCCAGGCTTTTTTTCTCTTTTTAGAAGTGATATGAAGAGTTCTGACCCAGGGTCTTTTAGAGCTGTTGTGGCCTCTTGTTCCTTTACTTGACAGTTCTCTCTCTGATGAATATATGATTTGTTTTCATGATCTGGTATATGATGATTCCAACTGCAGGAGGGAACCTTGATTTTAGGACTATATTATGAAAAATATCCAGGTTAAAAATCTGTTCCAGGTTTACAGATTTATTTTTTTTTAAAAGAAAAAATATATTCAACATCTGAAGACAATAAGCAAGCCACTGGCTCATGTCTCTAAGTTTTGATATAGCAACTCTGCAATGGGTCCTCTGAGTTTGATAAATTACACTTCTACTGAAGAAGATGAAAACAATCCTGCATTTGGTACACACATTTGATGAAATTATGAGACCATGTAGTAATTTTTTTCTGACAGAGCTTTAAAGAATTTAGGTTTTATAGAATGAATATTGAGCTGCTGAATGAATCATTAGTATAACATCGACATTTTCATTGGCCTAGAGCTGTATTGTCAGATGATTTACTAGAAAAAAGAGAGCTGACCCATTTCATTGCTTAAGGACTTTGCTTGTACATCAAATATATTGAGTTTAGCAATCATAATTATGAGTTGACCTTTGCCTGGCAGGTACCAGTATCCCACTCCCAACATTTATATTGGTTTCTCTTAAAGCTACTTCTAATAATAGTTGTTAATTACTTTGTAATTGCAGTACACATTCAGAACAGTGATAAGTACAACAGCAAATTTCTACCTTGAAAATGATGGGAAATATGAAGTAATATGAACAAATAGAAATGATATATATTTTTAACTTGCTCATTGAAATTGAGGGGATGAAGGTCACAAGATAATATTTTTTTCTGAGTGATAATTCAGATCACAGCTGCAAAAGGGTTGGAAGGCTTAGCCCTAAATTACAATATTTTAAACTATGAGAGGCAGGGGTGAGTCTCAAAGTAAAATATTACAGCAAACTTTGCTATAAGTACTCCATCAACCTTACTTGTAGGTGAACTCAAATTAAATGAAGTTGTAAGAGCCCTCACTGACTTAAACAGGTTCAGGTTCAAGCCCTTTGTGAACCAAGTACTCAGTTCCATATGCTGGAGATGTAATGGCAGAAAGAGGCTCCGTGGTCCTAATCAATTCATAGCAGTACTAGAGCTCTTTAATTTTTTATAATATGCCCTCTGGGGAATAGGATATAGACATTTCCAATCCATTGGGAGATGATTTTTTTTTTACATCCTGCTTGTGCCTCCTAAAATATGATTGTCCAAATTTTCAATGTCCAGAAGTGCCATGGTGTAAAGCACATTGGTAGCATATATTAGACAAAAGAAGTCCTTTTGTTTGGACACTTTTCCTCTTCTCAGCATCTTCCTCACTAGCATGAATTGTCAAGTCATGATGTTCTCTCCTTTTGTTACAGCTCCTTCAGCTATGGATCAGGCTAAGGGGAGCAATTATGCTATCAGCAGATTTAAATTATGTCTTAGTTTTGTTCTTCTGTATGCATTTTTTCTTCCTCTCTCATTTGTATGCAACAAAAAAATTTGGTCCAAAATAAGAAGTATGTAATAAAAAGAAAATCTGACCCTTCTTGTGGATGGGTGCTTGCTAAGTTTTACCTTGGTACTGTGATTACAATGATAATTATCACCTAATAGCAACCAATGTTGGCTCCACAGTCAAACATAGATATATGGGCTTGTGTTAGGGTTTCTGGGTTTTTGTGCCTTTTTCTTTTGTTGGTGGTGTTTTGTTTTGGTTGGTTTGTTTGAAATAGAATTTAATTACATTAAATTTATTATGATCTGGATAACGATAACAGTAAGTTACCTGCCAGGCTTGTGACTACATTTTTCATTAGTGAATATAAAAGTTTAATACTACAGTGCATATTCATTAAAAAATGGTTTGATGCTGTGGAGGCTAAAGATCTCAGTTGTTTACATTAATACAATAGGATTTTTGCAATCCCTAAACTAGTAACCTCATTTGAACCTCTGGGCCAGGGGCTACCTAGTCTTCCACTGAGGTATAAATCTTTTTGTATTCCTTAGACATGTTGTAATGGGTTGGGGCAGACCCCCTCCCCACCACAGGCAGAAATAACGACTCAGGCAAACGGATTGCAAAAGTGATGAAAGTTTAAATAGAAAGCAGTGAATGTTACAGAAAACCCAAAGCGCAGTGACAAAGAAAGATCCCATCCCCACCTGAGGGTGCATCCAAAACCCCCAGGGCTCCTTCTTCCCCCTCCCTCTGCTGGGCTAGTCTCAGCTGGCCAGGCCTGAGACTGCCCATCCCCCTGTGGCCTTGGGCCCATTCAGGCCCATGGCCGCGAGATCTCTCCCCCAGTTACCAAGTCTCGGAGAGGGAAGGAAAGAGGAAGTGCCAGACTCCGCACTGGATCTTATAGTGGTGCAAAGGATTATGGTAGGAAATACACAATTTCCTGTGTCCATCCCTCTGGGCTGGACTTGTGGACACAGGAAGTGAATGCACCAGGGGGGCACCCAGCTCAAACTACAACACATGTCCACTTGGTTTAATAATTTAGGCAATCTACTTCCTCCCCACCACCACTTTTTCCCCTTTTTTCTGGAGGTGCATAGTTATTTCTGTTCATTACAGGAAAAGCTTAAAATGACTTATTTATTATTTTTTTGCATGAAGCATTAGCTTCCATGAATTCAAATTTTAATCTTATGCCTCAAGTTTATTCTGTTCTGTCTTCTCTCTGTCTTATGTTACATCAGTCTAGATTGTGGTGGTGTCATTGGTGTGAATATCTCAAAAAGCAAGCCCTTCAAAACTGTGAATATATTTCCTTAATACAATGATCGTCCTGCATGTTATGAATAAATCTGTCTTCAAGTGAGAAGGAAATTGTAGCTCTCCTACAAGAAAAGATTGTGTAAAACTATACTTACACTAAGAAAACAAACACTTTTCCTGATCATTTTTCTTTCAGATGATCTGCTCTTTTCCTGCTTTTCTATTCACACTTCTCAAAACCACAGTACACAGGTCAGGTTGGAGCATCAAATAAAAGGAAAGGCACAAGGATTATGATGTCAAGCAACATTTGCAGATAGATGAAGAAAAAAAATAGATGAAAGTATATTTTTATCCTTATATTCTTCCTCATAAAAAAAAACTTTTCAAAGTAGAATAGGTGTTATTTGCTACAGAATTAAGAACATTGTTCCTCAAAGTAACAATAGTTTGGATATGGTTGGGAAGAAAACTGTGCTCTGAGTTAGGATATCCCTTTGGCACTTTTTCCATTTCTAGTTCAAGATGGAAATTAAAACTGCTCTCCTGACAGAAAGGGAGTTAGTATCTTTCATCATGTGACAAGCCTTATTAAAGGAAAGCAGAGCAGCTTTCACCTTGTGCCAGAAGAAGTGTTTCTAGCACATAGAGGAAGAAAAATTGCTTTCTCTAGACAGCTCATAATCTGCCTTGTTTGGTACACTGTGCAGATGCCCATGCTCAAATAACAGCAAAGACAGACTGGTGCATTTATGGTAATGCTTGTTTCTCTCTCATTTATCTTGTATTGCAAAAGGGGTGAAGGAAATCCTTTAGGATCTGTCAGAGATGATACATGTGAAATAATGCCTGTTCTGATGATTCCAAATTTCAGTTTGAACCACAACCTCAAAAGCAGGAGCTTCAACTTGAAACGACTTTACAGAGATAAGATAAAAAAACCTGTGTCATTCCAGAAATTGAAGAAAAAAATCATAGCATCATAGAATCCTTTAGGTTGGAAAAGATCCTGAAGTTCATCAAACCCAACTACTAACCCAGCGCTGACAAGCCCACCACTAAATCATATTCAGTTCATCTGCAAGCCTGGGAGGATGCTTTCAGTTCCATTGTCCAGATCATTTGTGAGGATGTTAAACAGCGTTTGCCCAATATCAGACCCTGGGGGACACCACATGTGACTGCCAGCCCTAATGAAAACCACCCTAATGAAAACAATTGATCACCACCTTCTGAATATGGCCTGTTAGTCAATTTCCAGCTCATCTTGCAGACAACCTATCCAATCTATAACTTCCCAGTTCATTCAGAAAAAGGCTTTGGGAAGCAGTGTTCAATGCTGTGCTGGAGTCCAGGTACACAATATCTACTGACAGATGTTGTGTTGTAGGCAGTGGTCGGGTGTGATTTGCCTGTGGTATATCTGCGCTGGTTTTTCCCAATCACCTGCTTAATTTGGCTTCCAATAGCTTCTAGGAGGATTTGTTCCATTGATTTCCCAAGAACTGAAGTAAGAGAAGGATAGGTACTATCAAACCATCTTCCTTTTCTTTTGTTTAATTATTTTTTTTTCTACTTCTTTTTCTTCCTTTTCCTTTTTTCCCCCCTTTTATATTTGTTTTCTAATTTGTCCTGCTCAAGAGAGAGCTGCTGAAACAGATTTGTGGTAGATTAACTGAATATTCCCTACCAGTTCTTTGTACAATCAATTCGTCAATAAACACCTAGACTCTGGCTGTTATTCACCGAAGATCTTCAGTTTGTCATTCTCATTTATCCACTTACATAATTGCAAAGGCAGGCCCTCAAAGACTAGATACCTAAAATTTAGAGGTTTTTCTCAGGGTCTTTACATTTATCCATCTTTTCCTCTTATTTTATTATGTATTTCTTAAGAAAAGATGGCCAGAACTAAATGCAATATCCAGATAATGTTCTGCTATTCATCTATGTTACCATGTGCTAGTATTTTAACAATATTTTATCTTGCTCAGTATACCACCTAATATTTCTTTCTTTAGTCAAGGTTCTTGAAGTTTTCACTGAATTATTGACAGTGATGATGAGGTTCTCTTACATTAGAGCTCTATAGTGTTTATGAAATCTTCATATTTTATCCCTTTCCAATGTGCATTACCTTGCAAATAGTTTTATCCATCTTTCATTTATCTCTATATATGAAGGTCACCTTTACCCTGGGACCCAACATTAGCAAAACATTTCTGATATTGCTTTATCCTTGAGTGTTTCATCTCTTTCACCTGACATGAAATTATCAGGTTAGAAATTGTCAAATTTCTTCTCCTTAGTGTCAGGTTCTATGAACTTACATAATGAGAAGCTCTTCCAGTTGAGGAACTTCTGTCTTCCTTTTTGGAAATGCAGTGACAGGAAAGAGACTGGGCTAGAAGCAGAGCTCTCTGCCTCATCCATTGCCTGTTCTGTGGCCCTTTTCATGTAGCCATGAAAATCACAATTTGGAATGATGGCTTAGATGCTTTGCATCTGCACGTGTTAACCTTAAAAAGTCCTTACTTTGGAATCCTTAGAAACTGGGTAAGTTCATTCAGGGCAAGTGCCTGAAATGTGTTTGTCATCACCAGTTCTCTTGAATTTGATCACAGAAAGACTTCCTGAGTGAGATGTTATTGGCTCTAACCATATAATAATTTTCTATAAAATTATGTTGTTTCTAGCACATAAATCTCACTACATCCTGGAAAATTTACCTTCATCAAATTAACTCTTCTTTTATTGCATGTATATTCATAACTTACTTTGTTTTATGATCTGTTGTCTTCTTTTTTTTTTTTTTTTAAGTGAGAGATTTTGTATGACTTAATCACAATTCTAAAGACATAATAAAGTTTTATGAGTTATGCTTTAAATCATATCAAGCCATTTAAATGACTGTGAATTAGTGTTTAAATTTCAGATATATCATCTTGGAAGTGATGATTTGAGACCCTTCATGGACTAGTTAGGAGGATTTTGAGTTTTCTTTGTGAATTAATGAATCTATCAATTTTATTCTCCCTGAAGCAATAGTTGATCTTTATGGCATAACCTTGGAACCACTGGAAAATTCAATTGATCTTGTGAAAGAAAAAATAAAATCACCTTCCTTTATTCAAATTCCTCCCAACACTCACTTTAATTTTCACCCAAGGGCAAACCATTTTTATTTAATTCTACTTGTCTTTTCTAATAAATGGGCATGTTAACAATGTCCACTAATAAAGATGATAATTTTTTCCATTTTAATCTTGAAACTTTCTTGCCAATTTGTGATTCAGTCAGAGATACATTTAAATAGGCCGTACGGTTATTTCTTCGCAAGCCCAGTAGTTTCCTCAAAGCAGTAAGTATTTTGTATTCCTTTACCAGGGATAAATGGTGAACCACAAACATTGTGGAAGTCAAGGTGAAACACATTTTTTTTAATGTTTTAGTTCCTGATAAGAACAGTGATACGTTTCACTCTTATTGCAAATAGTTTAAAATGGTTCTCAATACTAATAATTTAGGCTTCTTCCTGATTCTCGGTGACCATGGAGCCACATTAGTAAGTAATGCACCTCTATAGTGGTAGATTGAAGCAGATACTGCTGAGGTCTCTGCACTTACAGGGTTTGTGTTTTGAAAGTTTTGCTTTGCATAGTGATGTCTACCTACAATGATTGCACTTTGTTGCTGTTCATGGTGTTTGACGCTGCTTGCAGAAAAGCTACACACAGACATTTACCTTCTGGTGTATGAGTTGCTCAGCTGAGACATATCCTGAAGATGGTCATGTCTCATTTTCTCAGCCCCATGGCTTATATAAAGCTCACATGTGGAAACAGCCCTTGTTTTTGTTTCTGCTCATTCTGTTGATCATTGTTTATTGGTGATCTCCTGGTGCCACTGGCTGAAAAAAGGCTCAGCACGAGGAAAATGTGTTCTTAGTCCTGTCAGGTTGGTACTGTAGGAGGATATGCTGAATGATCTGACTTCTATCCTCTTGACTTCTTATTACCTGACAAAAGATATGACTTCTGAGAAAGTTCAGTGATGTCACAGCCTTGCATTTAGTAAGGCACAGCTTCAGTGCCCATAAGATCAGCTAAGGCTAGGGGTAGGTGTAGCATCACACTTGAGAAATAGAACAACTAACAGCAATCGATGAACTTTTGGGAGCAGAGAGTCAACATCCATGGTTTGCCAGGCAAAATTTGGGATTGTAAGTAACGGCTTCTGACACCTCATGATTTACCAATTCCAGGGTATGCAAGGTTGTGCCTGAGGTTTTAAAGAATATTCACTGGATCCTCTCTTTTGGACAGTGCAGGCATCAGATGCTCATAAGCACATCTGGCCTTTCATTCTCTGCTGTTTCTTTATAGTGGAGTACCTCTAGCTGATGTTGTGCCAGAGTCTTGTCAGCTCCTGAATGGGCATTACAGATGCAGAAGGCAGCACAGACTGCTTTGTTTCCTATCAGTACAGGATATCCCTTTAACAGATTGTCTTCCTTAAAAAAAAAAAAAAAAAAAGCCTCATCAAATCAACAGTCTCTCAAAATGTCAAAGAGTTTCAGCAAAGACTGGCAAAATAGGATTAGAGACAGCAAAACATCATCTGCTTATAAGGCTATTCAAAATCTCCCTTCTTCTCATGATCCCTTCAAGTTTGCCAGTGCTTCTCTTCCTGGAATTAATGAAGATGAGACAAAACATCCATATCCAATGCTGTTTTGTTAGGGAAAACAAATACATTCAGAATTAAACTCATTGACCCATTCTTTGTGATAACAGTGATTTGCAATAGTGAAACTATTCATTATATTTCAAGGTGTAGCTTTCTCTTCTGAAGCTTTACAAAATATTGCAGTAATGCTAGACTATGAGACCCAAAGTCATCTTTTCTGAGTTAATAGACAATAAATTCTCAATTCCTTTTCTGTAGGTATGAAAAGACTTTTCAAAAACCATAATGAAATTGTCATGATCTATTATTCTCTCTTATTTATATATCTTTCAGGTGTTATCTTTTTTGCTCCTTTTGGTCAGGTTATAGCCTCGACCTAATGACAAACTTTCTTGGGGGGGGGGGGCGGGGAAAGAGAGTCAGACCCTTGTACTTAGGTGCATATTCTACCAATATCTATCTAGGATAGATGGGCTTTGGTGTGTCTTGTGGAACTTTTTTGGCTCAAGCATTGCTTTCTTATTTATATAATTTTTTTGTAGATAGATTTATAGACAGAATAGTGCATAGTTAGATACAAAAGTATAAAGAACAAAAGTTTTTCAAAACAATGATTGAAAGTGAACATGTGAGAGGTCTGAATATTCTAAGCAGATTGAATTAAAAATAGAAAGCATAAATTGGATGTTTTTCAGTAAGGTTTTTTTTTTCCTAGACATCCTATAATGCAGAACTAATTCAACCAGATCAGAATTAATAAAATGCAGATACATCTCTAATAGAAAAATCAGGAAAAGCAAACACGTTAAGATGATTTTGAGGGACTTTCATACTGATTATTTAATCTTGAAATGCTGGGTAGAATAAATTAATTAGAAAACTCCTCTAGGTCCTTCCTAGGCTGTAGCACTGACTAGAATTCCTTAATTGAGTATTTGCATATGAATGACAAAAAATGGCAAAAACTAGGAAAACCATTTAACAATCTTGACTTTACAATCAAAAGAAAGGACAAATATTGGAGAGCTAGGGAGCATGTTGCTTCATTGCATGCAGTGGTTAAGACATAAAAAGGTATGTATACTTTGTGTGAAATTGGGTGTTTTTAGAGGAAACTTTTTTTCATTTTTTCTCTGTTTTAGCCCTCAGAATACTCTCAGAATTCATCCCCCTTCTTAAGGAGTACTCATCCAGTCAACAGATTCACTTATCCCTATACTGAACTCCTCTTTTTCATTCCTTCTGTTTAATCTGCTGAGTTAATATGGCTAACATAGAAAATAACTAATTTGGAAATGAGCTACACCAGAGGTTATAAACTAAAACCTGAAATCTTTATGGCTTATGTGAAGGTCACATTCAAACCTAGCCTCTGTACAGCATCCAAGAGCATAGGACTAATTTTTAGTACTCTCTGTTTTGTAGCTGTCCATCATCATTGATGATAACAAATATTCTTTCCACTCAGTTTACTGTTTCGTGAGAAGCTATGAAAGTTTCTGTGCTAAAATTCTGGCATTTTCAGAATAAGAACAACTTCAAGAAAAGATACAGCTTATTTCCCAAAGTACCCTTCTTATCTGACTAAACATCTTTCCAACTAGACATCCAAGCAGTGAAGATGCTGTGCAGCTCTCCTTGTGGCTATATCACTCTGTGTCTGGGGCTGTATCTCCTGGCTTGGGAGAGTATCCTTTATCTTACTCAGTTATTCCTACTTTAAAAAAAATCACATTTGTTAAACCCAGCTAGGGCTCCTGCATGTCTGTTAGCTGCCGAAACAAGAAGGGCTGTATCTGCCTAGGAGCTTGTCTGGGCTGCCATGAGGGACAGGCTGGAATCTCTTTGTAGGGATTTGCACATACAGAACTTCACAGATTCATGTGTTCAGGTTGGAAGGGACCCTCAGAGGTCATCTTTTTCAACTTCACCACAGTCAGCAGGGACACTTCCAACTAGATCAGCTTGCCCAAGGCCACACAGATTCTGATCTTGAATCTCTCCAGACACAGGGCCTCAACCACATCCCTGGGCAACCTATTCCAGTATTTCACCACTCTCATCATTAAGAAATTCCTCCTTATGTCTAATCTAAATGTATCCTTCTCCAGTTTAAAACCATTGCCCCTCATCCTATCACTACGAGTCATTTAAAACAGTCCTTCCCCAGCCTTCCTGTAGGTCCACTCCAGGCTGAACAGCCCTAATTCTTTCATCCTGTCTTAATAGGAGAGGTGCTCCAGCCCACCAATCATTTTTGTGGTCCTCCTCTAGACCTGCTCCAGCTGGCCCATATCTCTTTTGTGTTGGGGACCCCAGAGCTGGACATAGTACTCCAGGTGAGGTCCTACCAGAGCAGAGCGGCAGAACCACCTCTCTTAACTCCCTGGCCATGCTTCTTTCATAGAATCAATAAAGTTGGAAAAGACCTCAAAGATCATCAAGTCCAACCTGTCACCCAAGACCTCAGGACTACTAAACCATGGCAATAAGACCGTCCCCTCTTGAATGCCTCCAGGGGTGGTGACTCCACCACCTCTCTGGGCAGCACATTCCAATGGCTAACAGCTCTCACTGTGAAGAACTTTCTCCTCACCTCGAGCCTAAACTTCTGCTGGTGCAGCTCGAGACTGTGTCCTCTTGTTCTGTTGAACAGTCCAGGATATGATTTCAAACTTAAATCCATTTTGAATACTCCCTTGAACTGCTGAAGTGCTTCTGGTTTACAGTGATGTACTGTAGCAGTATGGTGTAGAGCAGATATATCTAGTTATCCAGACAAAATACAGCTCCATACAACAGAGCTGAGAAAGACCATCTTTGGAAACTCGAAAGGCTTCTGATTTCTTTATGCAGTTGTAGATAAGAATCTACTCTTTCAAGGCAGTTAAAAATAAAATAATAATAATAATAAATAATCTTGCAGTTGCCAGGGTTTCTAGCAGTTGCTAAGAAATAGGTAGTAGTGGTTTGTCATTTTTAGAAAACTGTATTCCCCCATTAGGGGAACAAGGATTGATATTGTTCAGCTGCTGTATGATCTAATATACTTCCCTGATGAACTATCTGCACACTTATATAATGACCAGATTAAAATGAACTTAAGTATTTTTTTATCTTTTGGTGCTTGTTATGTTGTAAAAAGTTTTACATATTTTTTTATTACAACCTAGACTTTTAGGAATATGAGAATCAGAAACAGCAGGAGGACCTAGAAGCCTTAGAAACAGTGCATTTGACATTGCAGTTTGAGCAAGACGAAAAGGGCTTTTTCTATCATCTTGTATGCCTTTTCTCTTTGGCACATCCTTTCCTTTCAATTTCCTTTTCATTCCTCTGATTTTTTCATTTTCCCTCCAGAACCATTAGAACATCACACTACATAGAAATATTTAAGGGATATTGAACACTGTGGTCTCACTGCAGATCAGAAACAAACCCACAATTGTCATAGCTCTGTCTGTAATTGCCATACATGTATGCTTGACTTCTTTGAAGCTCACACTTCCATTTGTATGACAGTCAAGTATAACAGCACCATACTGGGTGGCAAATTAATATATGAGATTAATGACTTCCTCAAGACTAAGTGAGAGTTTTCTGCCACTCTCTCTGGATTTTGAGGTTTATCTAAATTTGTTTCTGCCTTCTTGGGGAAAAACATTAAATGAGTCAAAAGGTCTTCTGAAGTGCACTTTAAGCTACAATGATCTAATTTCATGAATAGATTTGATTTTCATGGCCTTCAGAACCTTTATCAAATTCCTTGTATTCCAGTGAGCATCAGGTCAGGTTATGTGTGTCTATAACATAAGTGACCAAAGGACATTTAGCATTAATGATATGTTGGTGTTTGTTTGTGTTTGTTTTGTTCTTCCCAATTGTTTCAACATTTTAATCACAGGTCTTGAGAGTACTGAATTTATTAGTATTTTTTTAATGGTATAATAAGTTGAAAAGGAATAGAAATTAATGATAAATACATTAACTCTTGAGGATTTATGGAGAACTGGAGGAGAGAGATAAATGACCCTGAGGGTCATAAAAGTATGAACACTATCTGGAATCAGAAAGTTGCTTGCAAGTGCTTTTAGAGTGTTTTGTTAACTTACACATATTTTATGCTAATGGAGGAATGGAAAAGCAAACCTGAAGAGACCTTAATATCAACTTGTATCAGGCCACACTAGACTGGTTTGATCATCTTGAAAGTAAGTTTTCATTACTTCACAAAAGGCTGTGGATTTGCATTCCTGAACTTGGCAACATTTCTTTCTTTTATAAGCTGGAACAGAAAACAGTTTGGGATCTTCCATACATTGTCTTTTCTCATGAGAAAAGGGTCTGAGATCTGGATTTCCATCTCAGGACTTGCCACTTTGCAGACAAAGGAAGGTGTATGCCCTACACATCTGAGGATCTCTGACCTTTGAACAGTAGGGGTTTTTAAGAAGAAATCTGTATTCTTATGGGAAATCCTAACTCCCTGGAGTCTAGGAAGATGGTGAATTTTTATCAACACTGACTTAATTCATAATACTGAACAGTCTGTAAGATCAAAGGAAATTAGAGTTTACTATACCGAAATCAATTGAGGCAAATAGTATACCTGGGGTGCGTTAAGAAGAGTGTATCCAGCAGGTTTTCCCCTCCCTCTATTGAGCCCTAGTTAGATGACAACTGGAATACTGTGCCCAGTTCTGGGCTACCCAGTTCAAGAGGGTCTGAAAACTACTGGAGAGGGTTCAATGGAGAGCTGTGAGGATGATTAAGGGGCTGGAGTGTCTCCCTTATGAGGAAACACTGAGAGACCTGGGGCTGTTTAGTTTGAAGAAGAGAAGGCTGAGAGAGAACTTGTCAATGTCTACAAATATCTGAAGGATGGTTGTCAGGTGGATGAAGCTAGTCTCTTTTCAGTGGTTCTCAAAGACAGGACCAGGGGCAATGGATATAAACTTATCCACAGGAAGTTCCATCTCAACCTGAGAAAAAAACTTCTACTGTGAGGACGAAGGAGCATTGGAACAGGCTGCCCAGAGAGGTTGTGGATTCTCCTTCTCTGGAGATCTTCAAAACCTGGCTGGATGTTTCTCTGTGACCTGCCTGAAGTGGTCCTGATTTGCAGGAAGGTTGGACACAGTGATCTCTGGAGGTCCATTCCAATCCCTACCATGTTACAATTCTGTGATCTCTTGTACTCAGAGCAACAACTGCCTTTCCTTTCTAAAGGGTCATTTCTGACACCACCACTATCCCAGTCACATGGGGAACTTTCGTAGTGCAGCCTCATGCTACCAAACCCAGAGAAGCTTGTCCAACAGCATGATTCTCCAGAAGTTTATTTCCACAACACAGGTATATTCTCTCTCAAAAAAACCCCAGTAAATAAGGGAGGCTTATAAACCCTATTTTTATGTATGCTTATACACAACTTCTAGTACAATTTCATGGAACCACTCCTTGACCAGCATAATAGTGAGAGAAAAGAATGCAACTGGCTGCATCCTGATAGGGACTGGACATCATGGCAGGCATACCATTTCTGGAAACAAAGTATTTAAATTAGCCCTGCATGTGACTTGCTGTGTTTGAGTCTTTTCCGCTACACATCCTATCTTCGTCTAACCACTTCAACTCTGCGGTCCATTTTTCTTTGGCATATGTGCAGGCCACATTGTCTTTTAAATAGTAAACCCAGTATAAATAAATGTAAAAGATAATGCAAATTACACCTGCGATAGTAAATTACAGCTATGGC
Source organism: Dryobates pubescens (assembly GCF_014839835.1). Taxonomy (NCBI): domain Eukaryota; kingdom Metazoa; phylum Chordata; class Aves; order Piciformes; family Picidae; genus Dryobates; species Dryobates pubescens. The sequence goes on along the minus strand of NC_071657.1, from coordinate 125,012,615 downwards.
TACGGGGATGTCGGAAAACACATGTAGCATATAAATTACTCTTCTGGAGAGTGAATTCACAGATTAGGAATATTTTTGCTTCCCAAATGATCCATAAACACTGTTCATTGAAACAGAACATGTGTAATTAGTTAACTTCAATGAAATTTGTCATGAATTAAAAATAGTGGCATTTCTTCTGGGTGGGCAGATGCAGCTGAGTTTCTTTGACTGTTTCTCCCCTCCCCCCCCCAAACAATTTTACAGACTTTGGCACCTAAGTAAGATTAATTAAAATTATACAAAGCTTTCATAGCTTTCTAATTTGGTTTCCGGTACTTATTTCTTTCATTGCTTCTGTGCTGTTGATTCATGTGCACAGCAGTCATTTCCCACCCTCCCAACCCCTCCCCACCCACCCCCATTTTTGGCAGTGTCAAACAGAGACTATAAATTGAAAATTAAAAATTCACAGCTGAAGCACAAGGCTAAGGAGAAAGGTTAAATTCCTGCATATTAAGAAATCCAGAACAGATTTATTTTTTTTTTATGTAGTCAGAATGGTAATTCCCTAATTTGAAATTTTAGACTGATTTAAGGAGAGAAAGTTCTTCAATAAATTATACATCATGAAATCCTGTTTACAAAGCCATCTCAGATCAGTCCTTCAGTTAACTTTGTGAAAACCATTAGCTGTCCCAAGGCTGAACCCTCTAGTATAAATAAGAAAACCATGTCACAAATATTACAGAATAGTCTGGGTTTGAAGAAACCTTTAAAAGTCATCTAGTCCAACCTTATCTGTAATGATCAGGGACATCCTGAAATAAATCAGGTTCCTTAGAGCCCCAGCCAGTCCCATCTTGAATATTTCCAGGGATGGGACACCTACCACTTGGTCTCCGGGCAACCCATTACAGTGCTTCACTTTAGTACTTTTCCAGTTCCAGTGTTTTGCATTGGTCTGTATATTTGTGAAAAAGGAACATTCAGAGTTTCCTTATCTACTGAGTTTTGGTGAGTCATGTGACATAACCACTTAAACCCCATTGCTTTAGGAGGAACATTCAGGAAACATCATGTGGATTATTCACACACACAAAAACATTTGCACTTTCATGAGCAGGAACAATCAAATATAATAAGATTGAGGTTATTTATGTTTCATTAACAACCTTTACAAGATATTTGATAGTTGCATAGTTGCTTAGCCCTCCTAGCCAAAGGTATTACAATTAAGAACTAATTTTTCTCTATTGCCATTGCAAGCAAATTCTAATGCTTGCCAAATTTGCAGAACACATCTATGGAGTATTATTCAATGTAACACTTACTACTAACAGGCAATGCACCACATTTGCATTTTTTTCATTAGCTACAGTTCCTGTATTTCTTCTGTGATATCTTAATTATTCTTGGAAGATAATGTCCTACTTCTGTATAATGTGAGTTCACAGTTGGAATGTTTCTTAACGAAACTTTGATTTCTACATAACTTTTTTTGGAATTGTGCCCAGTCAAATTCAGTAGTTCTGTAGTTTTAAGGGAAGATATAATTAGAAGATTTTTAAATGCTTGACTGAATAGTTTCTAATCTGCATGTTAGAAATCAGATCAGAACTAAAATCTGAACCCAAATGTAGAGAAAACTTTGTAACTGTTTGAAATTGAAACTCAGGATATGGCTCAGTTCCTTTAGTCTTGTACATTTTCATATATTGCATGAAATTATGCATATGCCTATCAATTTCATAGAGCACTTGCTAATCAGGCATTATCCAACTCCTCCTACTTCCAAGATCACCCTCCAAGATTGTTCAGACTTTTATCTTGCAGCTCAGGAAGAGGCAAGGTTTAACAAAGTTCTCACCAAATGCTTATGAAATGATGAAACTGTCACCTCTGTTCCACCTAATCTTCTCATTGTGGTGTGGTAAACACTTTTCCTGCAAATATTCGGTCTGTTAGTCCTTTATTCCTTCTCATGAGTCAAGGGTGTATTTTCCTCAGCCTATGTATTATTTCAGTCTCCTGCTCCTGCAGTCAGATGATGTTTCCCTCCTTGTGGTATTATTGATGTCTGGTTTTCTTTGAAGGTCCTTAAATATGAAAGCCACAGTTTTTCTGTGCTTACAACTCTTTCCTGAGGCTGAGGCACTGTTTGCAGTTCCTGCATACCTGGACCAGTGTTGTTAGCCTACTATGAGCAGACTATATTTTGCTGGCATCTGGGAAAGTAGTCTAGGGAAGTACCACTTATATTGTATGCACCTTGTTTCATATGGTTTCTGAGGCATTTGCTATTCTGTTGTCAGACACAGAACACTAGTTCAGGTGAGCATGTGGTTTCAGATGATGTCCTTGGTCTTTTTGCAGGATGAGTCAGGAATTTATCATTAAAATATATCATTAGATTGATACATCTTTATGTTGCTCTTTAGGAAAAAGACTTCCTTGTAATGTGACTTGGGGTAAAGGACTCTACCTAAGGTTTCCTTTTCTCTACAGCAATGCAAGCAGGGGACACTTGGAAACACAGGACAGAGAAAGTTTTTTGTGCAGGTCTTTGTATGTCCTAAGTAGATGAGAATACTCAGACACTTGTGCTCCTCCCTTGTCTGCAAACATCCTTTTGAAGCAGTTTCGTCTTCCACCATAGGTCCTCTCATTTGCTCTGTTTCTGTCTTGCTTTGCCTTAAACACATGATTTCACATGGATAAAGCTCCTTCTTTGACACTTTTGTCTCTGTCTGGAGAGTTAACTAGTACTACCTGACTGGCAGATGAATCATTAAGAGGGGATACTTCACTGTAGAATAGAATAGAATTAACTATGTTGGGAAAGACCTTCGAGGTCATTGAATCCAACCTATCACCCAACACTACCTAATCAACTAAACCATGGCACCAAGCGCCCCATCTAGTCTCTTCTTAAACACCTCCAGTGATGGTGACTCCACTACCTCTCTGTGCAGCACATTCCAATGGCCAATCACTCTTTCTATGAAGAACTTCTTCCGAACATCCAGCCCAAACCTCCCCTGGACACCTCTTGTTCTGGTGCTGGTTGCCTGGGAGAAGAGACCACCCGCACCTGGCTACAAGCTCCCTTCAGGCAGTTGTAGACAGCCTCCTCTTCTCCAGACTAAAGAACCCCAGCTCCCTCAGCCTCTCCTCATAGGGCTTGTGCTCCAAACCCCTCACCAGCTTTGTTGCCCTTCTCTGAACATGTTCCAGCAACTCCATTCATAAAGAAATTATGCTCATAGGATAGGTTTTCTCCAGTAACAGCAAGATCCTTCTTCTCCTACAGTTTCTGCTTTGAAGTAGGAAGTGGAAGAAAGTACTTCTAAAATGGAAAAAAAGCAAAAATCTCAAAAATATTTGAGGGAATCATTGAAGTATTTGTCTTCTTGAAAGATAGCAGCAGATTTCCAGGCTAGTGCTGGGTTGCGTATTCAGATAATAAGATTAGGAATCTGTGTATTTCTCCTGAATATATCTTATGAACAGGTTTTGAAGCCTTCATTTCACGAACGTTAAAGGTAGAATTTTCTGAATGACTACACAAGGCTGAGAATACAAAAAGCTGTCTAGAGTCTGCATGCACGTTTGGTGTAGGAAAGATTGTTGCTTAGGATAGCTTGAATTTTTTTATTCTTTTTTGCTGAAATGCAGTGGACACTTATCTTTCCCCAAAGAACATATCAAATATATGAAAAAGAAATTAAATGAGTTAATCTAAAGCTGTTATGTCAGCATACAAGAAAGAACTGCTAAACTTTGCTAACAGGCAAACTCATGAAACAGCAAAATGGAGAGGCTAGCACCCCATTTTGCTTAATGATCTAGAATTACTTAAGGTTCATGCAAGGAAACCTCAAGGCTATTCTGTGGAATGGGATTTGTAGACATATCCTAAAGTGAACATCTTCAGAGTGACTTAATCTAAAAGGTTTTTCATCTGATGAATCCCAACAGTGGTGTTCGTGTACACCATGGGTATCACAGCAGAATATCCAGACCAGTACTTTTTTTTTTGCCCATAGACCCTTGTTTCCAGGGAGCCTTCCAGGAAGATCATATCTCTTCACCTCAGCCACTGACAGTTCAACACCCAAGGGTTTAATTTTTCTGTGGAAATCCTCCTATGGCTTGGTGCTTTATGGGTGCTCCTTACAGAATGAAATTCTGATTGTACAGAAACCACGCTGTAGCAAATTAATCTGTCTGTCTTCCTACAACTATGCAGTGTTGTGATTTGAAATATATACCATTTCTCAAAGTGTTGAGTTCAACAGTTATCATCATAAACAGGTGTTTCAAGCAAACTTTGAGTTTAATCATTGAATTGCAACCCATTTTGATGGAGACTTAGTTTGCGGGGAAATTAAATCTTAGCTCACTGCTAACTTTACTACGTTCTGCTTTTGGTTTAATTTAAGGAAATATGCCCTAGGTTTTGTAAAGTATGTCCTTTTGTGCAGTAAAACTTGCTTTGTAACTAGCATTTATAATTTATTTCTAATCGATTTGGGAAAATAAGTAATGATAAAATAACTGTAGGATTCTTATCAGGTCTAGCTGATGCACTTTAGTTTCAGCACAATAAACATAGTGGAGATAAAACCAGACAAATTTATTGTCAGAGTTGACAGGTTAAAGAGATAAGCAGATGCACTTAAAGAGAAAATAGATAAGATTTTATATTTTAAAGTGATATCACAGCATGAGCTAAGATTTTCAAGTTACTAGTCAAGGATGGAAACACAGATGACATGCAACTGAGGGACCCACTCACACATGAGTCTAATTGTTACTGGAACCAGACAAGTTATCACACAAACATAACAAACATCTGCTTGGCTAGTATTAGATATTATTGTATCTGTTTTCAATTATGACACTGAAATCTTATTACTCTAATGATTTTTCACCTGTTATGCTTTTGGATATTTACTGGAGGGCAAGTTAAACTGTCACAGTGACTGACTTCTTTCTAGGTAAATTTCTGTCATTCTACAAGCCAGTATTTTATTTGGATCCAAATAATGTGAAAATGCGATTGTTGCTATTAGTTAGATAAACAACTCTACTTGCTTGCTAATAAGCACCAGCCAAAACCGAAAACATGGTGTCTAGTTTGTTTGCATGCTGAACTATAGTTGGTGTCCTTATCAAACAATCACAGAATGTTAGAGGTTGGAAGGAACCCCCAAAGATCATTGAGTCTGACCCCTCTGCCAAAAGCAGGATCACTTAGAGTAGTCCACACAGGAATGCATCCAGGTGGATTTTGAAAGTCTCCAGAGAAGGAGACTCCACAACCTCCCTAGACAGTAATCTGTCACCCTTACTTACAGACTTTTCTGCTCAGGTTGAGGTGAAACCTTCTGTGTTCAAGTTTGTATCCATTATTCCTTGTCATATTACTGTGCACCACTGAAAAGACATTGGCCCCCTTAACTTGATACCCACTCCTCAGATACTTAGAGATGCTGATCAGATTCCCTCTCAGTCTTCTCTTCTCAAGACTAAACAGCCCCAGGTTTCTCAGTCTCTCTTCACAGGAGAGATGCTCAAGTCCCCTAATCATTCTTGTGACTCCTTGTTGGACTCTCTCCAGCAGTTCCCTGTCTCTTGAACTCGGGAGCCTGGTGGAATTTGGTGGCCCTTCAGGGAGTCCAACAAATATAAAAGATTAGCTTCTTAGTGAGGTGCATTGATATGAAATACCAATGTGTTTTAAAAACAATATTCATGATATGAACACTGCTCAGTACTATAGTCCTTGGAAATGTATCACCACTAATATAAATCTCAACACCTAAATCACAACTATATGGGTTAAATTTGAGATGCCAAAATCATCAAAGAGACATCAACATTTTTCCCTCACTTTGCTTTCATGTAATATCACTTCACATCAAAATGTAAGAAGAAAAATCCTGTTCCTATTATGTAGTATCCCAGAACAGTGATATGACTAAAATGATGTAGCAAGTGTAGGTCTTAATTTCAGGACTTTCCTATGAAGACAGAATTATAGTATCAATTTGTACTGCATAAATAACATTCAGCCTTTGTGGTTTGGGTATTTGAGCTGACTATCCATATCATATTTTGACAAACTAAAATATAAACTGAGCTTCTTGGTTCAGCTTAGAGGAGCATGCAGCAGAGGAACTGAACTCTGGAAGCTGTGAAACCATCACCACTATCCTTCATCTTTCTTGTTAATGCTGAGCATGACAATATATAGTACAGAACATCCCCCTGGACAATTTGGATCAGCTGCTTGGCTGTGTCCCTTCCCAGTCTTCACAGGTGTACTGTCTCAGTTAAACTCTCCACATCACGCTGCTTCATCTGAATAAAGATATTTAACTTCAACCTGACTAGCTCCAGTATGCTAGACCTGGCATGAGTCCAAAGGGTCACATATGGTTTGAACATACTTTAATCACTGGTCTTGTTAAAAAGGCTACAAGCACATTATAGATTCAACTTTTCTGAACCAAGGAAGGTAACTTTGCACTAGCTACATATAACTGCCTTCACAGGCAACAATGCCGAAAGTGGCACCTACAGCCCATAATTCATCTGGCTGACTAGAGATTTCTTTCATCTGCTTGAACAGAGCCACTTCATAACATTTGGGTCTGGAAGGCTGGACATAAGGTCTATAAGGTGGATGAGGTTTGAAGTATTAGACTGCTATTAAAGTCTATCAAACTCTGTAGCAGCTGTAACTTAAATGGGAGCCTCTTGTAATTATCCTCTGCAAACAAGGAAGATGCCAAACAATCTGCTCTTTAACCTCTCAGTTCTGCAGAAGTATGTATCTGGAGTTTACTGCTATACTAGGAACTAGCTTCACAAGCTGTGAGTGTGGGGAAGGAAACAAAATGAGGGAAAGACACCTTGAATCTGAGCAAGTAGTAGGAGAAAAGTTCATCTCTCTGACTGGAGGTTATCGAGGTAGCAGGATACCTTGGTGGGTGTTGGAGATATTGTGATTTACTGAGCACTCACTATTGGGGATTTTGTGTCCTAAGGCTGTTTAATCAGTCTCTGTCAGCAGCAGATGTCCTTTTAGGAGCCTGTAGAGACTGGAATGCAGCTGTGAATCCCTTGGCCTTGGGAAAGCTTGAAGGGCAGCAGAGAACATGGTATAAACCTTGTGGGTGATACATAACAGCTGTATGTTATGGACTTCTAGTAAACCAGATGGAAATCCCTCCAGGGCAGCCCTGAGCCTGTGATTAGCCATCCTCTAGGTGGCTAAAGACATGTTCCTTCCCTTCTATTTCTGTTGTTGTTGTTTTGTTTGTTTGTCCATTCGTTTGTTTTCCATCCTGAGAACCAGGCATGTGATCTAAGGAATAGCACACAGGCTGGAAAGAAAGGCAAAGAGGAAGAGCAAAGCAAGTAGTAATCACAAAACAAACTGACGTCAGAGGTTACTGACTTGCAGGAGCTAGTGGAGGCTGCCTCCCTGACAAGCAGAGATACTGCCATGGATGGTGCTTGAGTAGAGAGTGTCTTCCACATACAAGTCTTAGACATTGCTGCTCAGGAATATAATTGCTGATCCTTTATAATGAACTAATCTCAGTTATGGAATAGTGTGGGGTTTTGTTTTGTTTGTTTGTTCATTAATTTGTGGAGAACTGTAGGCATGAGGGAGAAAGCAAACTCATTGATTTGATATTTTATTTTATTTGGTTCAAAATTGTCTGTGGCAGGAATACAACTGGTTTAGCAATAGGATTGCAAAGCACTATTTTTCCCTGTCTTTTTAACTTTTAATGGAAAAATACTGGGTAGGTTGTTTTAAAATAAAAACAATGATGTAAATGGTAAATTCAATAAGCATGTCATAAATATATGTAAAACTGCATAATAGGTAGAGACACTTTCCATTGTTTCTGAAAAAAACCCCCACAGAACCACAACAACCAAACACCAATAAAGCTTAGCATTACAAAGCAATATCCACCTAAATGTATTCAAAGTATGAACAGAATACAGCAAGTATTAAAAATGTTAATTGCTCTACCACAAGAAAAGGCAATTTGCTTTAGAAATAAATGTTGTTTTTTCCCCTGGAGAAAATTCATTATTAGAGTTTATAACAGTAGTGGACTAGAGGGAAGGCAGAGTATATTTTAAGCAACAATTTCCATACAAATATAGCTAAAGCCTATGTTTAGCTATGCATTTCTATGCATTATTACCAACATACCTGAACATCATTCATCCCAACATTTCATTTTCATTGATTAGTGCAATTTAAAATAAATGTGTTCTAAACACCTTGGTGGATTTTTTTTTTTTCTTCTACTTGAAACATAAATGTGTTGGAATATGAATTCAACACTTTTCAAACCATGTATTAGATTCTGTAGTAAGTTGTCTCCTCTTGCGGTACGAGTGAAACTGTCCCTCAAGACAATGACTTGCCTATCCAGTCTGTGCAGTTTGCGTGCACTTATTTGGAATAGGGATATTTCTGAGACCTGGCAAGGGTCTTCAGCTTCAGAAAAGGGGATTCTAGCTACAGAAGGAACAGTAGAGAATGACAGAAGAGATGTTAAGGTACTTTCAGCTAAAGCATACTGTGACTTAACTGACAGATGATTGCATCAGTTTCAGAAATCTCTAAAATTCAGTGCTATTTTTATTTTAAGACTCTTAAATGCTAATGTCACTTGTCAGAGAAGATATTCCAGGGGTAAAGCAGTGTTCTGTAGGAATTTGAAAAAAACAGCTCACACCCCCTTCCCTAAACAAAACAAAAACCTAATATTGTTTTGGGTAATACAAAACCCCCTAACCTCGGTGCTGATCTGCAGATAGCGGATTAGGGGGGCTTTCTTTAGATGTTTTCAGTTCCATGTTTTGCTTTTGCTTTTTGTTTAGAAAAGTAACTAATTGATGCCCTAACATTTCCTGTGCTCATTACTGTTTGAAGTGGAGGACACAGAGAGGGGTTTGAATAATTCAACTAATCAGTGTAGTCTTTTCTGACTGCGTTTTGTGTGTGAATTTAGAGCTGTTTCCAGACTGACAGCCAGGCTGTTGCCAGTTCTGTAGGTATAGTATGGGAATACAGAACTGGCATCTTCAGGGCTGTCAATTCAGTATTTGAATAGAAGCAGGACTCACACATTATTTAAAGAACTGTACTCTTCATACATTTTAAATAGACATTACCATTACCAAGTCTAAAGGGCAAGCTATCAATCATTTTAGCAGCTTTCACCCAACAAGCTGTAGTCAGCATCAGGGTTTCACAAGTGTTATTCTCTTTCTCAGTGTTGCTCTGTGTCTGGGTGGGAAGAAGTGCCAAGGGCAGATATCCTGGGTTGGCAAAGTTTGAGAAGAAATTATTTTTATTACAAATTCCGTACTTATTTTTAGCAACATTTTTTTTGCACATATTTACTACACTTTCAATTAAGATATAACATTTCTAGCAAACTGGGACTGATCATCAAAGAAAACCTGACTGCTGCCATTAACTTTTCTGCTAACTGGCAAAGCTATAGTCTCATACCAGTTCAAAACAGTGTCGTATGCATATTCTTCCAGTGCAATTCATATAGACTTCTTGTCAAACGGAAATATCAATCTGAAGATAAAACATCTTTATAATTCCCAACAGTCTTTCACTAAGGTATTCTCAAAGCTAATGGCAAATGTTTATCTGCAAATTTCACAGCCAAGTGCAGTCATCTTTTTGAAAGCATCGTGCAAATCACTAATCAAACCCATCAAGCAAATAGAAGCTACGGCACTTTTATTTTCTGCCTGACATTTTAAACACGTATCTCATTATCTAAATGTCCATTAATGCTGCTTCTTTTATTGCCCTGAAATCACACAGTTGCAGCCAATATGTTAAAATAATATTAGAGATACAAATTAGGACCAAAACAGGGACATTTCTAATGTAGGTTGTCACTTCAAGTGAGTGGAATGACAGTTTAAGCTAGAATTTCTTTGCTTTTGTCAATTCTCATTAGACCCTTAACATTAAATTAATGTACTGTGAAGTAATTTCTTTCACTTTCATTGCTTGAATAAAATACAACTAGAATGCCTACCATGGAAACTGAAGTGAACAGAAAAAAAAATATATTTTTTTTTTTTTAGTGACTTGTGCCTGTAAAAAGGTATAATTAAAGGCTTGTTACAGTGCCTGTCCCTAGAAGGTGAGGAAGCCTAGAACCCAGCTGCTATGTCTTTTGCAGAAAACACTCTAGTTTTCCAAGCAAAATGACTTCGGACATTCCAGTCCTGTGTTTCTGTCATAGCAGATTTTTCAGTTAAAACAGGGGCCAACAATAACATCATGTGGGTGGGTTTGAAAAACAAACTAAAGCAAGCTTAAGATGTGTGTTCATGTGGTAAGCACCATCAGCCAGGGTATTTGTCTTACTGAAGTAGCATTTGTGAAGGAAAAAAAATGCTGACGAATTTGTAGCAACATTGCCCAGCAGAAGTGCTAGCTGTTGGTGTTCTTCACGGTAACTCTGGTGGGAATGCAAAGCAGTCAAAATAAGCGTTGGAGAAGTGCTTCCTACTTAATGAGATGGTTAATGGGACTTGAACACTTCCCCTATATAGTGGCTTTTGTTTTTAAAATCTACACTAATTTCTTACATATTCTAAGTGTGTGTTTAAAGAACTTGCTCTGTAATGCCAAAAATAACAGCCTTCTCCATGGCTGAGAATAACAAACATAAGATATCTTACCTTTGCCATTGTGAACCATGTATCTTCTACTCCATAACTGAGATCCTCTTCTCATTTTCAAAGGCTTCCACAACCAGAGGTTTATCCTGTAGAAGTCTTAAAGTCCAGTCTTCTTTCCCTTCCCTTTTCTTCTAAGAACTATTTTTTAAAAAATTCTTTCCTGATTGAAAATTGTCTTTCATATTAGAATAGATGGTGGAACTGCCTTCATATTCTCATACATAAACTAAGTTTTCTTTCATTTTTTTGGTGTGACAAATTCATTTTTTCACATTATCTAGGTAGCAAATACCATTCCTGAAATTTAATCAGATACTCATCAAACGAGATGATTAAAGCATTTATACATTGTTTGAGTGCAATCTTGTCCAGCGTTTTCCCAGGATTGCTGTAGAAGTTACCTTACAAAAATACTACAGCCAGATGATATAACAGTAATGGTAATAATTCCTTGAATTCATATGCAGAGGAAATATGATTTTTTTTTTTTCACCATAATGATAAGAATAAGATTAAATTATAATAATTGGGCTGGAGATGGGAAAAAAAAAAGGACTAAATGACACTGTACCATTGTTAGAAAGAATAGAATAGAAAAGAATAGAATTAACCAGGCTGGAAAAGACCTTTGAGATCATCGAGTTCAACCTATCATCCAACACCATCTAATCAACTAAACCATGGCACCAAGCACCCCATTAAGTCACTTCCTAAACACCTCCAGTGATGGTGACTTGAGCCTATTCTAATGTGCAGCTAATGCCATGAATTGAGAGAACCCCTTGAAAATACAGTGAGTTATGTGCAACTAATATGTTATGACTGTTTCGTATTCCTGAGGAGAAAAATAGTGGTATCTCTATGCCTTTTTTTTTTTTTTACTGGCTTTATAGTCGATAAGAATAGTGACACTAATTCATCATTTTCTACATTGGAAAATCCATTTCACAAACTGTAAGAGCTCCTGCACACTTTCAACTTCTTCAGTTCTCATGTTTACACTTTCTCTAAAAATGAATGCTTTACTCTTACCCGTCAGCTCAAAAGATATACTTCTTTGGGCATTTTAGAAAGGGCTTCAGAGCAACCCCAAATAACAACTTCTTTTAAACTATTACTCCATATTTAAAGATATCAGCATAATCTTTTTTAGGTTTACACAGCACAGCACATTCTCCTTGAGTATGCTTAGCCTGGAGAAGAGGAGGCTCAGGGGAGACCTTCTGGCTCTCTACAACTACCTGAAGGGAGGTCATAGCCGGGTGGGGGTTGGTCTCTTCTCTCAGGCAACAAGCACCAGAACAAGAAGACACAGTCTCAAGCTGTGCCAGGGGAGGTTTAGGCTGGATGTTAGGAAGAAGTTCTTCCCAGACAGAGTGATTGGCCATTGGAATGTGCTGCCCAGGGAGGTGGTGGAGTGACCATCACTGCAGGTGTTTAGGAAGAGACTGGATGGAGTGCTTGGTGTCATGGTTTAGTTGATTAAGTGGTGTTGGGTGATAGGTTGGACTCGATGATCTCGAAGGTCTCTTCCAACCTGGTCAATTCTATTCTATTCTTTTCTAATACTCTCCTAAATTGAGTGGAGAGACCCTTGTCCCTCAGCTCGGGAAATGCACTCGGATGATCTGCTAGTCCTTGAGACCATAACAGGGATGACCTGAGGCTATAGACATGAATATTGTATGTAATGAATACTCTAGGTTCTCTTGAAGGTTGTTTTGCTTGTAATTGTGTTTAAATACTAAGGGAAATGGCTTCTTTTCAGTGGTGCCTAGTGACAAGACAAGAAGCAATGGGCACAAACTGCAACACAGTCAGTTCCATCTGAACATGAGGAAAAATTTCCATCCTGTGAGGGTACTGGAGCACTGGAATAGGCTGTCAAGAGGTATTGTGGAGTCCCTGCAGATTCCAAATCTGCCTGGATGTGATCCTGGGAGACTGCATAGGCTGACCCTGATTTAGCAGAATGGTTGAACTAGATGGTCCCCAGAGGTCCCTTCCAACCAGTACCATTCTGTGGTTCTCTGTGGTTGTAAAATGCTATGTATAGTTGTGTCTCTTTATGTAGACTATATGACCTCCAGAGGTCCATGTAACCTGATTTATCCTGACACTATAAAGTATGTATTCAATTATTAATAAAAATAAGGTCATGTCATAAATTAAAGAGTAGAATGGAACAAACAATTATTTTATCTTCATACATTAATAATTTCTCTCTACAAAACAGAAACTGTTTCTTTACAGAGTTTCTCTTCGCCAAATCAAGGATTAAATTTTTCTTTTTATTTTTTTTTCTTCACTTTGCAGCCAGTTTGTGAAAGAAAAGATCATTGTTATTTCAGAGTACCTGAAATCTTCTTAAACATAAGCATAGTTCACAGTATCACAGCATCACAGTATCAGCAAGGTTGGAAAAGACCTCAAAGATCATCGAGTCCAACCGGTCTCCACAGACCTAATGACTAGACCGTGGCACCAAGTGCCATGTCCAATCCCCTCTTGAACACCTCCAGGGATGGTTACTCCACCACCTCCCTGGACAGCCCATTCCAATGACGAATGACTCTCTTGGTGAAAAACTTTCTCCTTACCTCGAGCTAAACTTCCCCTGCTGCAGCTTGAGACTGTGTCCCCTTGTTCTGGTGCTGGTTGCTAGAGAGAAGAGACCAAGAAGCAAGCATCTTTATTCTAGCAATACAAAGGCTTAAATTCTTGACAATGAAATTAGAAATAAATTTGTAAGGCAAAAAAATCCATCAAACAACCCAGAATGGTAAAGCATAGTTCTAGGTCACTCTTTACCAGTAAAAATGTTTAACTGCCTGAGAATGTGAATTCGGTTCAGCATGCAAAGGATGAGAGTTCTGCTGTGCTCTCTGTGAATTACTTTACACTGGAGCATTGTCCAAGGCAACTTTGACTCCTTCTCAGCTGTAGGGATATGATGACACTGTCATTTCAATGCCCACATTGGGACACAATACTTCTATACTCAAAATTCACATAGCTAAAGATAACAGAAGCAGGAAGCTGGTTCTCTTGATCCTCAGCTGAAGACATCATTCCCCTGTGTTTCCTCATTTTCTCTTTACAAGCCTGGAACACAATTTTAAATCTCCCAGCCCTCATTTGCAGAGGATTTGGAGCTGCAGAACCTTTTGCAATAAATTTCTGTTAGCAAACACTTCCTTTAAATAAGGATAATGGTTCTCTGATTTCTTTGCCTGAGGCAGAAGCAGTCACACTGAAGCTACATTTGTTGGTTTTCAGAGACTCCAACCAAGTGACCATACTGAGTTTAACATTCCAGTGAAGCTGATGATGTAAATATTCATCTTCATTTTCAGTGGTATCATATTTTCATGCAAAAAATATCAAGAGGCTAAGTTAATGTAACCCTATGCTTCCTTAATAACGATTTTCTGTCATTTATGCTGTTAGTCGAATATAGAGTTTGATTTTTCCAGCCTAGTTTCTGCTACACTACACAAATTTCCATGATGAGCTAAAGGGAATATTTTACATTTAACTGCAAGAATGTTTTTTTTTTAATGATTTTGACACTGTCAGGTAATTATACATATCTTCCCTCACAGTAATGGGAACCACAGGAAGAAGAACTGCGATACAGACCTAATCAAATCTGAGTGGCAAGGTCATTGGAAAGTTAATTTTTTATTTTATTCTTTTCATATTGACAATGTGTTCCATAAAAAGAATTATGTTCAAATGTAAGATAATATGTGCAATCATTTGCTCATAATTTTAATTTAATTATAGGCATCCAATTACTTATTCATGATTTACAAAGCTGTAGCTATTCTAAAGTGTTTTTCCATGTAAAACCCTGTAGTGTCTGCAGTTCAATATTTGTTTATTTTCAGTTTTGATCCATTAATGCCATACACATATTTAATATATGAAAAGGCCATCTTCAATCACAACAGTTGCATTATTAAGGCCCTAAATTTAAATAACTGACAGAATCTTCATTCTGTATGCCTTCAACTCTCCTCATATCTTCATTTTCCACAAACAAAAAATGAAACCAGTACAGCTCAAAGGCCTGGAGTCTTTGTTTGAACTAAAGGAATAAAAGAGAGAGCAACTTCATCAAAGACCACCTCTCCTCTCCTACCCTTTTGAGTTGAGGAAAAGGATGATTAGGTTGCTATGAACTGCTTTTGAGGGGAAGGTATTACTGAAATCCATGGGCTGTCCCAAAAGACTCGAGGACTGTGTAATTTTGTCCTTCTGGCTGAAGTTGCTTTTTACCTTGTTCTAAAGCCCTGAAGAAAGAAAGAAAGAAAGGAACTAAAACTTTACCTATGATTCAAAAGGCTGGGCTTGTCTAGGCAATGTAACCTAGAAAAAAAATGATATTTATTTTCTTGTTCTTTTTCTGCTACTCCAAAGGCATTGCAGATTATAAAAGAGGGTCTTATAAACCACAATATTGCTGCCTTCGAATCCCTGCTTTGTAATGAGGTGCACAGAATTGCTCTCACAGCCTCAGTGGAATGTTCAATCAGTAGAGGTGTCAATTAATGTCAAAATGTTAACATACAGAGTTGTTGGTAGACAGGTGAACCACCATATCAATGGCAATTTCTTTTCTGCAAATATGGAATCCACCAGCTATTGACCTTCCTGAAGTCTGGTTGAAAAGTGACAATGAGCAAGAAATTTTCATTTTCCTTTGCTTTGGCTTTAGTTGCTGGTTTTTTTCCTTCCGGTAATGCCAAACTAAATTGATTACAAAGTTTTCTCTGAAAGACAACATCAGAGGATTAGGTTCTCAAAACCAGGAATTAGTCTGTAGGAGTGACACCATATCATACAGACCAGAAAGTGAAACATGCTGTATACTTGCCTTTCTCCCCATAGTGCAATAGGAAGAATGTGGGATGGTTTTGTCTATATGAGCCACAGTTAAATTCTATGGTACTGGGAGAGACCCACTGTGGATTCTTTTTCTTTGTAGAAGTAATCCCTTCCTAAAATTCCAAAGTACCTGCTCCCTTCACGGCAGGTCACAAGGTAATTGCTGGGGGACACGTCAGAACAGGGGTGCAAGATGGAAACAAAGTTACACAGCAAGAGACTCAGAGGCCTTTTTGTGTATGGTTTTTATTATCCTCCTGCTGAAAGCTGCGAAGCGAGTTAGGAAAAAAGGTAAGTTTGGGAAGGAAGTTTCTTATCATATGATCTTTCTCCCAGTACCAAAAGCAAAACCTATAATTACATGGCAGTTTTCTAAGGATACAATGACAGCTGCTCTGTAGGATCAACAGGTGTATGGAACATGACAGAAAAAAAATTATATCATTGTCTCAGGTTGAGTTTTAATCTACTGCTATTCATACCATCCTGCCTCATGCCAGCTTCAAAAATAAAAGTGCTGGCTGGAACAAAGTATTATGGGGGTTGAAGTTCAGATGGAAGACTTCCTGTTCCAGTTTCTGCTTTGGGGTTCTGGGGATTTTTTTTGGGTGTTGGCTCTCTTCCACTGAGATGGCAGTGGGACAGGGAGGAATAGGGGAGTAGTTTGCCAGCTTGGGCTTTTAACTTGCTTGCTTCTGGGAATTATTGCTTTCCACCGTGCTTTTTCTGCAAATAGACTAAGGTAATTATGCATTTCATACTATGATTATCTGATCTGCTCAACAAACTGTTATCTCACTCTCTTTGTTTCAATGCAGTCTTTTTGTGAGTCGTTTTCCCCTCACTTCCGTGTTGGGGAAAATAGGTTAACCTGCTGGTTCAGTTTAACTCATTGGTTTTGCTTTGAACCATTGCAGTCATGTAAAACCTTTTAATGGCTTCCCATTTGTCCCACAGTTTTCTGGTGTTCTGAAATAGTTCTGAATTCCTTGACCCATTTACAAGAATACAGCACAGATCTCACTTGAAAAGATTTTGTCTTCATTATTTCCTTCAGGTGGAGAATCACTTTAATCTCAAATGATAAGACACCTCCTGTGACACAATTCTATTGTCTCTCACTAGAATAATATATATACATTTACCTTTAATCAAATATGTAACTGTAATACAGTAACAGATGAATATTATTATTATGCTTTTCTTTTTTTGAGAGAGAGAGTTCTCATTAAGTGAAAAATATAACCCAACTTCCAAAGGAAAGGAAGTGTACATGAAAGCATACTGCAGATCTCTCTCTGTCTTCACCACTAGTATTTGAACATATTGGATAGCTCCGACCAACTTAGCATTTTAATGAGGACAGATTTAAAGGTAAAGAAAAGATTTCTCATTAACATGAAAAGGTGCCTTTTGAGTTTAACCCTTGTTAATTAACCAGAAAATCCACATGAGGGATAACTGTGTTCCCTACATGCAAGAAAGTTTCAGCTGAAGTTTGAATATACTTACAAACCAGAGAAAGGAATCCATAAGAAAATTCTATTCTTTTTTATTCCCCCCCCCCCCCCCGAGTGTCTTGTTAGTAGGAGGCACTAATTTGATTCAGGGTTACTGTGCGCTGTTTCTATCTTAATGTTAATAAATTTTCAGTATAAAGATGATATTCAGGATTAACAGTGCTATGTTTCTCTATCTCATGTATAGGCAATATAAAAAGAATTAATATTTTGAGAATAATCAATAAGACCTTAAAGAAAATAATGTATCAGCTGTGAATGAAAGTTTCGAACATTTGACTGCTGTGTTTCACGTTTGTTTCCATTTGCAGTTTATAAAGCATAAATATATCACTTGACTCAGAATGCAAAAAAGGTTATAAGTAGGGAGAATACCAATGAAACATCAATAACTATTTGTTCATTATTACCTTTCAACATTACCCCAACTGATTTTCAGTCCATCTGATTTAAAATAAAAGGAGTTCTAATGGAGCTTTTAAGGTCTCTGATAGACTGTTAGAGTCACCTTTGTTTCAATAAAACAAGAAAACATACCATGTTTATGATAATAGGGAGCTTAATGTATTCTGGTGATGGTTTGACTATTAATATCTCCACATGTATTACAGGCAGTATATTCTAGTTTTCTAGGCAGTGTATTTCATTTTCCATATTGAATTGTAGTTATACTTTAAGCTGTTCATCTGTAATTAAGAAAAACAAGCAACTGGTTTTCATGCAGGCTGAGACTTGTACTGAGAAAAAGTGCAACACAACAAAAGTCACACTAGTTCCAAGTGCGAACAGTTTGGCTTCAATCTAATATATTTTTAAGGTATTGCTTCTTGTGGACATTGTTTAAATATGCAGAGACAGATAGGGACATCTTGTGTTTTAAAGGCTGCTTCTAAGTGTTCCTTGATTTACTTCCTAGATTGTCATAGCTCAAACATGGGGAGGTCCATGAATGTCTCCGAGTTCACAGTGAATCATAGAGCCAGACTGCAGGATGTTACTTGTATAAGCAGTGGTGGGACAGAGAATGGAAAAGGCTCAATAAGGCACAAGCTTCCTGATCTACAGATGGAGAAATGCAGCAGTGAAGTGGGAGATCCTGTGCTATCATTAGTAAAGTAACAGAGCATGATAATCTAAAATTAGCTGCCCTCTGAGGCTGGAGTATGTATGCCTCACATTGTAACTGTCAACTATGTGAACTTGTGCGTTGTGATACACATACTTAGGAGTGTTTGATAGGTAATTTAGTGAAAGAAGTTCATTTTGGTTAGGAATGCCTTTGAGAATAAGGGGTAAAAGGGTCATATTCACAGGTGTCATCAATAAACAGCCCAACAAAGCTTTTCTTGTCACTCTTGCTTATTTCTTTGGGTAGCATACCAGGATTTGTGAACAACAGCACTCCAGGTGATGCCATTACCTCCTCACAGTTATCATAGCTGTAAGACAGTTATCAAGGAGTGTTAGTTATGTCTTATTTTTTCAAACCCACAGGGAAAAGAACATATATCACATTGGAAATAGTGTAAGATGAGAATCAAAGCCAGGACAAATCAAACATTGCTAGAAGAGGTTATAATCTTACATTTATAATGCAAATAGGTCCTAGGAGTTCAAATTAACCTCTTATCAGTTTCCCTCTATGTGACATATTTACAAGAACAAATGTGAATATCTAACTTCCCCTTTTACTAACATCTGCAGTGAATTAGAAAAAAAAATCCTTGTAATGTATGAAACACAAAATAAGAGAAGCACTAAACAATTTGTTTTCTACAGACATGATGCTACTTCTGTCTTTTGGTGCAATGCTGCTCTCAGCAGAGTCGAAGCACTGAGTGGCCCGATTCAAAGGCAATGGTACAGGTAGCTCCCTGGGCCAGCTCAGTGACTGCTGTCACATGAGAGAATAATGAGGGTGAAAAATTAGGAGCATAATACTAGTTTTTACTTTGCAGTTAATCACAAAGTACAAGATAATAAACTGCTTTCCAAATTGGGTTTGTGGATAACAAGAAATAATTGATTTAAGTTGCATGCTAACAGTATAATCAAGTGTTTTAAGTGTGCAGAATAACATTCCTGGTAATTTTATGAGTGGGTTATCACTGAAATCTTTAAAAATATTAGAGAAGCTTCTGCCTTGAATTACATAACAAATGTGGTCCTGGTTTTGGTGTGGGAAGATAACCTCGGTATCTTGACATTGTGATCCAGTATCATTTTCCATAATTCAATGAAAAGCAAACGCTTTTCCAGAGGAGTAGATTCAGCTTTTAATGGTGCCACGTCTTTATTGCTGTAAATGCTTTTCTGTTTTACTTCATTTTATGTATAACAATACTTCATTAAAAAGGTAATTTCTTTTTGTAGAAGGAATGATAAGTGCTATGAGGAGCAGGGAAGACCACTTTAGGAGAAGTGCACAACAGCAGAAAACATCAAGCATGAAGACTGACGAAGAATTTGCTTTTCACAATTCTTTTGTTAAACCACCCTCAAACATGATCACTTTGTTGTCTGTGACTAAAACCATGAAGGCCTGTACACAACAGTGCTAAATATATGGCATTGGTTCTGTAGTATTGTGTTCTCACACCTACGTTAGTCAGCAGTGTTAAGAACTAGTACTTTTGTACATGTAGTGAAGATGCTTAATACAGCATAAGAACTGATCATTATCATGGTGCATGAATGAGTAAATTTAGCAGTTTATCTTTCAGATTTAAAACTAGTCTGATTTATGGGTCTTCTTAACACTCCTTCCACAGAGATCCCTACTTCTCCCATTAATTTGGACTCAATTGCAACACTATTTAAACTATCTACTTAATATATCTTCAAGACTTTATTACTCCATACTGTTACTTGAGTTTTAAGCAGCTGTCAGTTCCTAACTTTTTCATCAATGCCATGAAAGTCCTCAAGTTGTTTTGTTACAGAAACCTTTAAGATTATCTTAAACCAATTTAGATTTGGATTTTGAAGAGTAGAAACTGAAGTTGCTTTCACAATGGTGATGTTTTAATTTGTTAAGATTCCGGTCATGCAAAATATAGAGTTAATAATGCTCATGGTCTGATAGAAGGCAACCAGTACCAGAACAAGAGGGCACAGTCTCAGGCTGCGTCAGGGGATGTTTAGGCTGGAGGTTAGGAGGAAGTTTTACACAGAGAGAGTGATTGCCCACTGGAATGGGCTGCCTGAGGAGGTGGTGGGGTCGCTGTCGCTGGGGGTGTTCAGGGCGAGGCTTGACAGGATGCTTGGTTCCATGGTTTAGTTGATTGGGTAGTGTTGGATGATAGGTTGGGCACGATGATCTCGAAGGTCTCTTCCAACCTGGTTTATTCTATTCTATTCTATTCTATTCTAACTTCTGAAGCACCAGGTCACTGTTGAGATAGGGTTCTGATCTTTCACTTGTTTCTTATGCAGAATTGTCAAAGTTATTAAGAGAAGTCTGTGCAGCAGAAGAGCAGAAGTGGGCATTTAGCTAAACAATGAATCAGGAATCTTTTACTGAAATTGAGAAGCTAAGTTTACAATTTTTTTTTTTTCTTTGTTTGCTTAACCATTAAATATAATAGCTCCTTTTTTTTTTGGTGAATTTTTGTGGTGTTAGATATGAAATGCCTATTTTTTGAAATCCCTATGTGTTGGAAAATTGACTGCACTTAGGAAAACTAAACACCAACATGGTAATTTATAGAAAAATTGATAGGCTTAGTAAATCTTAAATCTGTGGGAAAAAAATTAATTGTTTCAATACATTGTTGCACACAGAATAAAGCAAGTTCATGAATATTTCAAAAAGAATAAAATGAAACCAGGACAAAATCCAGGCATGTCATGCTATTCCCAGACTCCTGACTCAAATAATTTCATTCCCACTCAAACAGCCAAAAATTCATACTCTGCTGATAATACAGTCCAGAAAGTATTATTTTATGTAAATAATTCTGATAAACAGGAAACATTAGCATCACTTTATTTCAAAATGTGCAGAGAATCTCTAAATCTAGTGTGGTTTTTACATTTCTCTGATGAATGCTTGTAATGTGAGTCCTGAAAACTTCAAAGATCCCATACACTAAAAATGCAAAGGAAAAACGAAAAAGCAGCAGCATAAAGAGCTTAAAATTGATAACTGTATTAGAACAGATATTCAGAGAATAATTGGTGCTAAATTTAATTACGTGGAGTAGGCAGGGTGAAGAAGATCAGCACAAGCAAAGAATGAGCATAGTGGGTTAAGCTAAGGTCATCAGAAAAACTGTAACTGCATAGTGAGAAAAAAAAAGGGCATGAAAATGCATCTGCAGAATATAAATTGTGGAATGATTGTTTTGGTCTTCACAAAAACTTTGATGACATGAGATGTAAAATGGCAAAGGTATTTGCTAAAGCTGAAATATCAATATGACATCAACATCTTAGAGTTGAACTTATCAAAAGTGATCCCAGGTCTGCCTAATCCTGGTGGTTACAATTGCAACCAGAATGTGAAGAGAACAAATACAATCTCCAGGCAGTAGAGCTGGGTGAGAGGATATAAAACAAATTGAGACTTCCAAACCTAATAACCACAAGCACTCTAGGTTTCCACTGGCAAAACAGATAAATTGTAAAACAATGCTTAATGATCAGCTATGTTAATAAACTACATAGCAACGCTACATTCATTTTGCACATCTCTTATTTAAATCATGTCACTTGGATTTCTTGGACAAGAGGATTTTACATACTCTGGCAGTTTTTAGAAAACTGGTGAATGGAGAATATTAAAATAGATGAATATCACATAATAGACTTTTAATGAAGCACAGCAGTGGAAAACTGCAGAGAAGAGCCAGTATTGAAGATAAATGTACTAAACTGTGAAAAAAACTCCTTGAGTAGCTGGCAAGGGCTGAGACAATGTCAGATATGCAAAGGGAAGACAATAGCATTAGTTAGACTTTGATTTAAGGCTCAAATAACAGTCTGAACTAGGAGTCTAATGAAGTCTATGAAGTAACTGTGTCTTTTAGTCATTGTAAAGAGAATAAGAACCACAGTAGTTTACAGAGCTGATTGCTTTTTTTCTTCATTTCTGCAAAGGGTTCTATTTAAATACAAAGACAATTGCTGCATGCCAGCTGAAAAGTTGTGAAACACTGACACAGCAATGCATTGGATTACCCTTACCCTTAAAAATACAGTCTCCAAGTCACAGTAGGGCCAAACAGCCCCAGCACAAACCCAGACAGACACTAAGGTGTCTATACATGGTCCCACTCTCCCCTCTTCTTCCTGAAGAAAGCCAGGGTAATGTGGGAAAAGGAACAAAGGGGACAGGACCATGCATGTCTGGTAAGCAACCCTGTATCTATGGTAAGGGCATGTGTTCTGGCCACAGCCTGGCAGAACCACTTCCCATTGGGTAACTAGGTGCTGGTTTCAATGCCCTATTGGTCCAATCAATCTGGGGCAAGATTTATATTCAGGCTGATTTCTAGTTGCCTGTGCCTTGCTTTTGCCTTGTTCCAGCCTTGTTTTTGCCTTGCGCAGCCTTGCTGAAGCCTTGAGTGCTTGAGCCTATTTGGACCTTGTCTGGCTTAAACTGCCTCGAGTTGCATAGCCCGAAGTTGCATAGTCCAGCACCTGGGATAAAGCCACAAGCATACACATCACAAGCTACGACAGAAGCCATGAGCTTAGGAGTTGGAGCCAAGCCTGCTTCTCCTTGTGACCAGGATTTTGCTGTGCCTCAATTCACCCAGTACAAAGCAAGTGCCCATCATGAGAAGTGTTGTTAATAGCCTGCTGTCTGCTGAAGCCAGAACTACCATCGAAGACCATGTGGCATTCCTGCTGGCAACCTGCTGTACCTGGTACATGAGAGTGCCCCAAAGCCTCTAATGCACGGCAGCAGCACTCCCTACTTGGGTACAATCATCTGTGAGTGATTAATTCACTGCCTCTTTGGCATAACAGTTCTTGTCAAGTCTCCTCTCTCTCGTGGTTGAGTGCCATTTTGCTCCAGGGGTATTCTCTTTATGTTATATTCCTCCTGGTTTTCATAAAATAGTTAAATTGTTATAGTTGCCAAAATCCTGTACATTCCCATTGTAAATATATCTAATCGTACATTGAACCTTTTGATACGTTTGGCAATTTTCATATCAACAAAGGTTATTAATATTTTTATTAATATTGCCATATAGTTTATCAATAAAGGAAAATATTATCATTCCTTTGACATTATGCTTAAAAACTTCTTAGCTGCCTTTGCAACTAACTAATGTAATTTTCTATTTCTATATTTTGAGATCTCTCCTATGTTGTGTATGTGCAACTTCAGGTAATGTTTCAGTATTGGTGCAAAAGTACACTCAGAAAATTCAACAAGATGTTATTTTTTTGCCTTATAAAAATTTGGAAATGGGAAAAGGAAAAAAGTGTTCAAAAGAATACATTCTTTGTACAATGACACAATTAAATATGACTAGAAATTAGAATGGAGCAATTACATTAAGAACAAGCAAGTGTGCTGTTGGTACAAAACCAAAGGACAACTTGGAAATTAAAGTCAGGACGTTTCATCCCTTATTTTTTGTTTTAGCAGAGCCCTACATGTAAACTTTAACAGATGCCCTTTCTCCTACTACTTCTCCTGTGTAAATCATTTGTGTTCTGAAATCTGTGAGATCAGTTCCTCTACCCTTTCAAATATGCAAGGAGTTCATTAGCTAGAGTGAGCACCATGCAGTTGTACCTAAAATATTGTCAAATACCTTGATATTTTGCAACTGGAAACAGATAGCATGAAGTAGTGCTGCAAAGCAAGATTTGTTAGGACAATCACTAGAGATTTTTGGCACAGCGTGCCCGTGAAACATAAGCTAATCCCATTTCAGTGGTACCGCTGAATTGGTGTACACACGTTCAAACAGTTGAGTGGAGGCCAGCTTTCTGTTTAAACCCAGGGTTTTTCTATGTTACTATAAATGATGTAGAACTACAAAGGCAAGTCATTCAGAATGATATCAGAGAAGGCCTGCAGAACCTGAACAGGTCAAGGAAAGAAAATTAATTTTTTCTCGTGCACATGCAGGCATGTGCATACTCTCACGGTTGTCTGTGGTCTCTTGGGCTAGAAAATGGTTCAAGATAGATGGTGTTAGAACTTATCTACACGATGCTTCCGTTTTAGGATCTTGTATTTTTTGATAGGAATCAAAAGCAGGGACATTTTTCATGATGCTCAGATGGAGCCCATGTTCAAACTGCCTCTGAGGAGCTGGTCCCTCCTGCTGACTCCTTCACTAGGTGAATAAACACAGTGGCCAGCTATGCTTGCATCATTACTTCAAATTAGATAGAACTGAGTCTTGCTTTTCCTCTTGGCAATAAGTATTCGTAAACAAGGGACTCCTTTCACCTTCCCGGTGCTTTCTGGGACAATTTTCAAGGTTTCTTTTCAGAAGTACTCTAGTCACACACTGCAATATTTTCTTAAAGATTTTTTCCTCTGCTTTTGAAAAAAAAGTGTGAAAGAAGCAACATGATGCCTCTTTCATTGTCACAGAGCTTGCACACTTTGCAGGATCAATGGTTCAACACAGCATCACAAAGCCATTAAAACGTGGCTGCCAAAATGGGCTTTGAAGCACAATTGCCAACTCAGAAAGGCAGAAAAAGCCCACATATGGTGCTACAAAAGCCACGTCCGTGTAAAGATCTTTTCATGTAGGCTAACAAATTGACAGCCTCCTCAGGTCTAGAGTTTTTTTCATCTTTTGGGTCTTTTGTATTTGTATTGAGACAAACCTGTTCATCGTGTAAACACCAACTCATGAGTGCATCTATACTTAAACTTATTCTGAGTAGATCATTTAAGTCAGTAGGTGCTCATAGTGTTCTGTAAATCTGTGCAGTAGAGGGGCATACACTAATCAGGCTTTAAGTTGAAACTCTTTCACTATTACCAATGTTCATACTGAAATACAATTTTTGCAGAAATCCAGCTTTATTGATTTCAGTGCATATTGCCTTGAAGAGCTGGTTCACCTCACCTCCTAAAAATAATAAATAAATAAATAAAATCCAGACTTTGAAATCTAGAAGGTTATCTAAACTTTATTTCTCAGGTTTCTTACTGACATAATAAAACATTACACATTTGACACTTCTATGGCACGAACTGTGAGGATTAAAGAGAACATAAGAAATAATAAGATCCTGCATTTTCCTTTTTTTTTCCCATGCTACTGATTTATGGTGTCACGTGATCATTTAAAAAGTGATCTGTGCAATCCTTATCTGTCATGGAAACAAATTCATTTGCTGGGTCGCTGAACAACATGAGGCGAAATAAATTTCTCAGATGCCTATCCCTAGAAGGCTGTTATCCATTACTGTTGCAAGTTTGCAGTGGAAATGCTTTTACTGGTATGCAATGTATGGTAAAATTTAAAGCCCTGTGAAAATACATGGGAGCAATAGATATAATTAAAATAATATATTAGTGAAAAAATATTGCTGGATGTAGTACATTTATTTATTCTGACAGTTCCTTCAGTTACTGAAGTAAATGTAGAACTCCTTAAATCTGAAAGTTAACCCAAGGTGTAATAAAAGTGAAAAATGATGCACAAATTGATGTATTCACATAGCATGAGGATTAACACTTTCTCATTTTACCTATATATAGTACCTAGATTTGCAGATTCTCTGGCAGATGTGATAATCATAAATGAAAACATTTATCATAATCAGCTACCTGCCTTAATCTTAACTCTTCCAGATGTTCATTGTCCATACTTTAAAAGCACATTATAGATCATTATCCCCTTTTCAACCAGGGGTATCAAAACCTGTTTATCTAGTGCAATTATAATTAAATCATGATCACACAAAGCACTGAGTAGCCTCAGCATACACTCTAATTTACAGCAAGCAATTATATATTTGAGGATGTGTGCTAAAAGTCTATTGCTGTAAGTGGGACTTAAGGCCAAGCCTAAATGTAGGCTCTCCCTTTAAACCTCTAATGAGCTATGGGTTGATTGCAAGTTCGTGGTTGGTCTTCTCCCAGATAATTTCAGCTTTATAACATTTGCCACTGACATATTATTTACAAACAGACAAAGTGAGTAGAAGATGTGTAAGTCAGTAAATGCACCAGTAAAGCATCAACTTGTTCTTTTAAAGTTTCCCCACATTCTTTATACTTCAATCTACCATAGAATTTTAAACATAAAAAGGAAAGGTGTACTTTGCTGAATAAGTAAACATAATTATATTTAATCTATAAAGAAGACTACACTCTTTCCCCATTTAAGTAAAAACAAACAAACAAAACCAACAAAAGGTGAAAAAAAGAATTAATCTTAAATAAAATTTCTTCATAAGAAATGGGTTCTTGCAAGGTGACTTCTCTAGTCTGTGTTGGAACAGCAGGCTGGGATCCATTACACAGCCTCAGGCGCTCGAGAATTTTGCATCACTTTGTTCCCCTTGGCCAGGACTATCACTGTATGATTCATGAGTCTTTTGCAAGTAAGCCAGATATCTGATATGTTGCTAGTACAACTATTTCCACATCATCTACTTTTTATGCTCTAGTATGGATTCCAGGGGTTCATCCCAGCTCATGAGTACTTTGTATGTGACACTGCCATTCAGCCACTCTGTGTCATAAAATAAATGTCTGAAACTTCTGACCGTAAGGTTACTTCTCCATTGTACACCAGACAAGCATTTGATCCTTTAGTTCAAGCTCTCTGGCAAGTATGTTCTGGGGAAACACAATAAACCAGCAAAGAATTTTCTTACAACCATCACTTCATGGTTTTAAGTCCTCAGAAATTATGACTTCACTACAAAATATCAGACTTTCTATTATGCATTCCTTCCCCATTCTGGTCTCACCTTTAGCAAGTTTGAAGACTCTCCAAGTGTCAGACTAAAGAGTTCATGTGCCAGACTAGAGAGGTCATCCTACCTTCATCTCTCTTGCACAAGGTGATTATTTTCTTGTCTTCTATGCTTATTCTTGTGTTAAGAATATCCATTCAAAATTGTTTCCCACACTTTTCCATCTCGTTTTTATGGCAAGTTTGCTTTTTTCTCAACAAAAGCTCCTTGGAGTATGAATTCAGTGTTCCATAAAAATACAACAGAAGCTAAAAGACAATGATGATTGTCCTTGAGGATTTCTCAGAAATAATCCTTATGGAAGTTTTAAATCCTTCTTTAGAGTAGCTTTCTGATGATCAGTTCAATATGTTTTCCAGTGCAAGTTAAACAGATGTTAGCAAATCATGCAAAATGGAATTCCTACTACAGATACATCTTGCAATTTTGAAAATGGCTATCAGTCCTTTTTAACATTACAGGACATCAAACAGTGTAAATTGTGGTGGAGAACAGCATATGCAGACAGCTCTGACTTTTTTCATGTATTGAGTAGTGAAACAGTGAAGCAAGATGAGCCTGTATTTGACAAAACCCATGTAATACAGTCTCCTTGATTTCAGCAAGCTATGTGTGCATCATATTCCTCAGCTTAACTCTGTGTGAGCTTCAGAGTAAAATATGTAGTTGCAGTTGCTTCCACAAAGATGTAATTATTTTCTAACTGGCTTTTGTTCATGTGTTACCCAAAGAATGTCAAGGAATTATACATTTGTGGGCAATTTTCTACTTTCTGAAACAGAACAACTTACACAAGGTAATTTTCTCAAAGTTAACATCTGCTCTAAGTCATGGCTACACAAGTGAGGATTCTTGCAGAATGGTGTACCCTACAGATAATAGGACAGAATCACAGTTCTGGTAACTCTGGCAAGGAATTTAATTCTTTTTATTGTAGCCTTGGCTAATGTCTCGTATTACAGTTCCATTTGAGTCAATTGAATGTTCTACCCCAACCTATCCTCTAGCTCCAATAAAAGAAAAATGAAACAATATTGACATGCATTGATCTCTCTCCATAATCCTTTTGTCAATGTCAAAAGGACCAAAATGTTACAGTAGCCTTTTTTGTAGGATATTGGCAGATCTTATGTGAATGAAAGTTCACATAACTGAATGAAAATTGAAGTAACTGAAAGTTTCCATCATGAATGAACACAGACACTGAGCACTTGATAACAAGTAATTTTTTAGATATTATCTACAGGATTTAATTATGTTTACACTTAATTAGAATGAAAAGCCGCTTCTGCCATGAAGCAGTGCAGAATAACATATTTCAATGTTTTTTTCCCCTTGTTATTTAAATGAAAATTACCAAACTGGTGATTATCAGTTAATTTTGGTTTGACAAGTGGCACTAAACCCTTCTGAGAGCTCCATAAAGGAAGACATCTTTTCTCCTCTACGTAGGCTAAATATTTTGTATCAAGAAGTCTAGAATATATGAGTCTTATGCAATATAAATAACTAGTAATCATTATATCAGAATATCATAGTCCTGTTAGAATTAATGAAGGTATCTGAATAAGTGTAGAATTTAAAAGTGGTTAGTGCTTACAGAGGTTATTTTGAGGTAATATTAGCAACTGTATGCAGAAGTAGATCAATATTTGTTGCATATGTTTTCATGAAAATTTTTCAATGCAAGTTGAAAATAGTAATGAGGGAGTTATGTAGATGTATAGTTTCCCCCCACAGTGGGGTAAAAAATATCTAATGTATGAGCAGGACTAAATGCTATGGTAATCTACATGATTTAATGTACTGCTTTATGATGCTGTATCTTATAGGATATCAATAACTAAATACCTCGGAGAATATCGACCCCAAACAATTTATCTTTGACTAGCTGGGTAAATTCAGTTAATCTTCACTTAAAATCTTTGATGCTGATGTATAAATGAATCATGTCATGTATTTTTTTTTTTCTCCTATTTCTTTCACAATATAAAATGAAATTGGTTTACATTTTCACAGGAGATTTAGCTTGCTGCAACAATTGAAAATGTTCTGGATGAGGCATCTTAGGCACATTAAGCTGGAAGATTTGCCTTTTGTGTTCCATGTATGGATTCTCATGTTTGGTACAAACAAAGAGGGAAGCGTAACTGAAGTCAAAGGTTATATAAGACCAAGTTTCATTACCTTATCATACAAGGATAATATGGTGATTACAAAATTTATTACTTGTGTTGAAACTAATCTGTCCTATGAAATATTGCATGTAGGAAATAGAGAAACTGCTCTAAAAATCACTGAGAAACACAGTTAAAATTAAATTGACAAATGTCATGGAATTACATTGATACTACTTAGACAGACTTCTGATATTAAAAATATGTACAATCTGTCTCAAATGTAATTGATATGCCTATTTTCCATTAAAATATTGTATTATTACTTCCTCAATAATTTCTGTTCAGAACTCTGAGCTATAAACTCTGAGACAGTTTGTCAGGCATCTATAAAAAAAGAAAATAAAACCTTTCATGAATTTTAGATCAACAGAAGAAAAAGATTATTTCTTTTTTCAACTCTGTTGTCATCTTTGTCTTTTATTTCAGTAATGACTTCTCTGTAGAACAAGCACTTCTTACTTTCAAGTATCCATGAAAAACATATACTTTAACAATGTGGTGAAGCAGCCACGATATAATAAATCCCCATGTGTCAACTGAGCCATGCAAGCTCATCACAATTTGAGCTGAAGTGTGTTTTTGTTACATTGTCACTGATTTATCCTACAATACATTTACTGTGGACTGAAAATGCCTGTAAGAAGGGATCAGCTCATGGTACTTAGAGTGTTAAACTTGTCTCAGCCTTTATGCATTGCCTACAAGAAACACGTAACAAGTATGTAACAGGCAGAGAGGTTATTCTTTATTATTGCTAATTGTCTTTCTGGAGTGCTGAAATCTTGATACTGTTAGTAATACTCAGGAAAATATTGATGGAAACCACATCCAGACGTCTTCTCCTTTGACTTTTTGCATCTGTGCAATAAAATAGGACTAGACATAAAGTCACAGTTGATTTTGAATCTCTTTATGGCTATTTGAATCAAAGAGTGATGTTTGTATATACACCTCACCATTAGCTTCATAAGTACTATCACCTTTGATCATCTAGGGACAGATGCCTTCTGTATAAACTTTTTTTAACCCATACAAAGTCCCTGCTGTTTCACTGGTAGTAAATTCTGGCATGTATTTTAGATATTTGTATAACATATAAAGAAACATCATATTGATGTGTATCTCAGCTTCCTGGCAATTATGCATGTTTAAAAACGCTGACATTGCTCAAGGAATCTTTTTCCGTGGCAGGAAGATGTTTGACAAAACGTGAGTTCCTGGCAATTTTGTAGCTTTCAACTCTCTCAAGTAAATTGCCTGTCCCAAATTAACCCCAACACTGCTACACTCCCTCACTCATCAGAATCTCACCTGCATCCACTTTCAGGAATACTTTCCAGTCTTCTTTGTGGTGGTGCACAGTAACAGGACAAGGAAAAACAGGTATAAGCTGGAACACAGGAAGTTCCACTTCAAAGCGAGGACAAGGGGCAATGACTTCAAGGTAGAGAAGAGCAGGTTTGGATTGGATGTTAGGAACAAAATTCTGCACTGTGAGGGTAGTGGAACACTGGAACCATTTGCCTGGGGAGGTATTTTGGGTCCCATCTGTGGAGATATTCAAGGTGAAGTTTGACAGAGATCTGGGCAGCCTGATCTAGTGGAGGATGTCCCTGCTGGTTGGATTGGATGACCTTTGGAGGCCCTGTCCCATCCAACCCAGACCATTCTATGATTATGAAGAATGATGCTGCAGGAAAGAAAGACATAAGGAGTACTAAGCATGAACCTTAACTTCCCATGGACCTCATTAATCCATGGAGGATAATGCTTAGCCAGACCTTCAAAGGGAATTGCAGCCATGGCCTTGCACTGCTCTTACAGCCTAATGGATCAGAATGAGAGCTGCTACCTGTGCCCTGCAGCAGGGTCTTTGTTCATGTTATAACCATTCAACAAGGGGAGCATCCCTGTTTCTCTAGGCTCTCTGAGGAAGAAAATTCACTCTTGGAGAACATTTTTTTTTTTGGTCAAAATTCAAAACTTGTTATTTTGATCTGAAAAGCACAGATTTTCCTGCCAAGCAAAATGATAATTATGGAAAGATTTCATTGTAATATCCATCATTGTGCTTTATTTTATGAAGTATTGATGGGTTTGTTCTTTTTGCATGGAGGCAAAGCAAACCATGAACTGCAGTTGTACATTAGGAAAGATTTATGGAAAATAAAGTTATTTTAAAATCCTCTTCTTTCACCACCACCTCCCCTTTACCATATCTGTCCCTTTTCCACCCCACCCACCCCATTTTCCCCTTGTTCTCCTCAAATCCCAGAACACCTGGGTTCCATTGTAGTCTCCTCCCACCCCAGGTGCAGCCACTTTGCCCTCCCTTGCCCACTCTCCTTTTTAATCCCCCCAGGAAAGGCAGACGCCCTAAGCTGAGGCCTTCGGGGCTGAGGATCCTCCTCTCATCACTGGTGAGTCCCACATGGTGCACACTGGGTGATGGTGGTGGTGACAACAAAGGCCGGGGGGCCTGGTGGCCCCCCGGTTGTTAGGGACAAGATTCATTGCAACTCCAATATCATCCACGGGTGTTAGCTGGGCTTCCTTTCTGGGGCTGAGCTCCTCTCTGTGGTATCTTGGCTGGTTGAGGGTCTTGTCCTTGGCTCTGGGGTTGGGTAAAAAAATGGTGGTGGTGGAACAGGAGTTGTTTAGGCAGGGTGGAGGATAGTGTGGAGGGAGCAGGAGCTGCTTTGGGAAGATGAAGGCTGGTTGTGGGGGAGGCAGAGGGGTTAAACTAGATGACCTTTAGAGGCCTCTTCCAATTCTGATGATTCTATGACTCTATCATCTAGTTCCAACCACCTTGCCAAGGGCAGCAACAACTTCCACTAGGACAAATTAGCATCTTTAAGGGCATTTTTTGTTTGTTTGTTTTGTTTTTGGTTTGTTTTGGTTTTTTAACTGTATGTAGAAATCAAAACCTAATATGGTAGCTATGATGAACTGATGGATTTTGGATTTGAAGCTACCTTATTTTGAAAATAAGGTCTTCTGTATATTGACATAAGAAATGAAACAATGGCATGAAATTCAAGAGTGAATGAAAATTATTTGCATCAGCACCATTTAAAATCTCACCAGATTTGTGGAAAGGGCTTGGCTATTTCAATACTATTGCTCAGCAAAAGTTAGTCTTTGCCTGAAATTTAGGTAGTGGAAACACTGAAGTAAATTCATAACTCCAAGACAAGTTGCTCTGTTATCCCAGAAAGAAAATTCCACAATCCATGCCTAATTTTGCAGCCTGAACTTTTGATTCAGAAAACTGGTAGGAAGGATACTCTAGGAGAGTTGGGCTAGATGATCTTCAGAGGTGCTTTCCAACCCCTACCACTCCCCGATTTTGTGACAGGCATTTGTTAACAGCTAACTTTGCTTCCAAACACACTGATATAATCTTGTGTCTACTGATGAAACTTTTTTCAGAGATACGTTAAAAGTGATTATTTCAGCAACTAACCTTAAAATTTTCAGCCTTGTATTTAAGCAGATTTCCTTTACAAGCCTTCATAGTACCTCAGAAATCAAGTCTGGCTTCTGAGCAAGAAAAATGGTAACTGCCTTAGTAAATGATCAACTTGCTGGCATTCTGCTGTGCCTGCATAAGAAATAAAGGTAAATATTTAAAAAAGGACAAGTTCTTGCTTCAGTTTTGGAAACTCGGTGAGGTCAAAATGCAACATGCATTGTGATATAGCAAATATTTTATCACTAAAAATATGTGTTTCAAGCCATTCCACCACTGCAGCTGAGAGTTTGTACACATGTGGAAGGGTTGGGGTTTGTATTCTAGCATCTCTTTAGATGAGGTTTTCAGTCACAAGTCTCCTTGTAGAGCCCAAGCTGCTCTCTTTTCATTTCAAACATTTAATCCATGCTTGCTGCACAGCTTGGAGATTGATAATTTGGGACAGAATAGTTTGAGTTATAGATAGGAACTACAGCACAGGGAGTTCCATCTCAACATGAGGTGGAACTCCTTTACTGTAAGGATCACAGGACACTGGAACAGGAACAGGCTCTCCAGAGAGGCTGTGCAGTCTCCTCTGGGGACTTTCAAGACTCCTGGATGCATTCCTGTGTGAGCTGCTCTAGATTCTACACTCATGCTCTGGCAGGGAAGTTGGACTTGGTGATCTCCATAAGTCCCTTCCAACTCCTAACATCCTGTGATCCTATAGTGAGACAAGAAATAGTTGGGACTTGTTGTTATAGAATCATATAATTTTCAGTTGGAAATCTGGCACCTAAGTCTGGGGTTGGAGGAGCAGCTGGAAATGGAGTAACTGGAAATTCAATACCACAAGCAAAAAGTGATTATTTTTTTCTATTGTACACCTACAGGTTGTATAAGTTTGTATTTTTCTCTCTGTTTCCAAATAGAATTTATTTGAAATGTTACAGAATGGCTCAATTATTGAGGCTGGAAAATACCTCCAAAATCAAGTCCAGCTTATGACCTAACACCAAACATCAGCTAAACAATGCCACCAAGTGCCACGTTCAATCTTTTCTGAAAGACCTCCAAGGATGCTGACTCCTCCACCTCCCTGGGCAGTCCTGATTTCTACAGTGTCAGGATAGAGAATTCTTGTGCTTCACGAAGTGGCCTTTGGGCCTCTCAACCAGAGGGAATGAATTTTCTACGCTCTCAGAACTAGGAAAAGCTGTCAACTGTGCTCTGTAGAAGTGGTCTTTGGGCCACACATCCAGGAGGAGGAAATTTTCTAGACTCCCAGGAGGTGATTCTTTGATCTCTGGGCCCTTTTGGATCGTTCCTGCTGCTGCTCTGGTACCTCTAAGAACTCTGCTCTTGCCTTGCCTGGGCACTGTGTTAATGCTTCTATGACCACTGGCTCTGAAACGGGCTTTAAAAAATAAAGTCTTGATTCTACTTATATCCTTTGTGTTTTGTGTCCTTAAAAGAAGCTTGTTACTTGCCTACAATGCCAAGAGGCTAGTGACCCCTCAACTCAGGGTGAGCATGGGGAACAGAACAATGCAGCTCTGCTGTGTGTGATGCTGAGAGCTGCACAATCTCTGACACAGGGCTGAAGGCTCCATCTGGGAGAGCAGCTTTCTGCAGCACAGGTCCTAGCCATATCCAGGAGACAGGCAGGGCTGGCCACATCTACAGCATGGCTCAGGCATGGATTGGAGGCCCCAGGCTCAGCTGAGGCATGTCCTCTGGGCCCTTAGCAGGAGATGGTGAAGGTGGGAGTCCCAAGGGAGGCTGGTCCCAGATGTAGAGACCTATGAACACCACAGGACCCTGACAGAAGTAGATGTGCACTGCTTGTATGATTTCCTTTGCACATTTATATTTGGCCACTTTGGAGACAGACTACTGGGCCAGATGGACCTTCTCTGTGATGGGGTACTGTTGTTCTCAGGCTCTTGTGGTTTAATGTGTTTGTCCAAGGGAAACAGCCCAATCATATCTAAAAAAGAATAAAAGGGGAAAAAAAGGCAATACCCAAAAGAAAATCTGTGGGGAAATGAAAAGTTATTGCTCATGTCCAAAAGTTCTGCAACTACTTAGTTGATGAGCATATCCTGCATCAAACTGAGCTCTTGACCTTTGAACCTCCATAGTGTTAGATATGTGAGAGGTTGTCATTCAGCTACCCTGGAGAAAAAAAAACACTGGAGAGTTCTAAAAGCCATGCTTCACACATTTGCTATTTGGTCTGTCTTGGAGCTGACTGCAACCTGCTTTATCATAAATGGGGGAGGCTTCATGACTCCAGGAGCTTTTTTTCTTAACCCATTGAATCTATTCTTTTCTATTATTATAAAACAGAAACTCTTCACAGCAAATTCAGCACAAAACCTGTGAGCAGACCTGTAGCCAAAATCCAAGGTATATATAATCCAGTAGCCTGTCTGCAACAGTGGCAGTATATGCCTAATGAAGAGGAGACGTGGTGGAGACATATCCCTTAAGCTTTGTTTCTACCTCCAGCAATTTGCACAGTCTCTTTCAGAAAACTTTCTTTTCAGGCTGACCAGGGAGATTCGATGAGTCACATCTTGGGTGATGAGGAGCTTGTGTAAGGTTACCAACTCTGTAGCCTTCCATACCAACAACTGACCTTTTAATTCCTATCCCATAGGATGCTCCATTAAGATATTGTACTCTAAAATATACATGCTGGTGACCAGGCAGGTTTCTGCAAGCCCTGAAGTTGTATTGGGTGGAGTTCTCTTTTCCAAAATAGGAAATCTCTCCAAACACTAACAGATTCTGAGTGTCTATTTTTTAAAAAGTACTATGACATGCATGTCAAAGTGGGGATGGAATTTATTAAAAGTTCTTTCTGAGAATTGAAATGTTGTGTCATTTACTGTAACTCCTATTTTAGTGTAGTCTTTATTACGGCAAAGGATTGTGTCCAGCCTTCTGTTCCTCTGGCTGATACCCAGCTTATTGAGAGAGCTTTAATAATAGTGTTTAGCTTTTACAGCAATTTTTATCTGAAACTTTAAAGTACTTTAAAGTACTGGTATACAGGATTGGATACCATTACTGTGATCTTTATAGGCAGAGGAACAGATTGGATTACACAATAAATACACAGAAGAATTATGAATCGAGCTCAGGTTTCTTGATCTTTGGGTGAGCGTGCTAATCACCAGCCAAAGTTATCCTCTAGGAGAACAGTGGGAGATGGGAGGATCTAACAAAGTGAGGAAATAATTTTTGAAGTTATCCTTCCAGTGATATAAATCCTCCTGTTGCGATGCAAAGATGAACTATAGGCAAATAATAACGGATCTTTTTTAGCAAAGATCAGTGCAAATGAAAGTTCAGCATTGAATGCTTCATGCCCTAATGAGGAGTTCTGCACCACTGTTCCTAACGATGAGCAAGACAGAGGCTTAGCAAATGTTGAAAGGGTTGGTTACCCTTCCCAGTTACAGCAAGGAGATGGGCTTCAAAGAGCATAAAACAGAACCTGAACAAAGCAAGAGCTGCATTCTAAAACTCAAATTAGTTCAACATTTGCAGCACTCAATGAAGCAGAAACTTTTTATTGTTAGATTAAGTCAGGGAGATACTTATAGCCAACAGGTGGAAGAAGAACAATTAACTCAAGTACAGCTTCCTGCATAAAACCACAAGTAGTGACAAACTACAAGGTCTTCCATGTGATGTTCGGTTGCTGCACAAATGAAATTTCAGTGTTAGAACTGATAGATTTGTATTTGGTCCTGAGAAAATCAAGCCCTGCTTTTAACAGTAAAATGAGAAAGTATGTAATTCTTGATGACAAATGACAAACATAATGGTTAGAGGAATTTATTTTCCTTCTTTTGATACTAATTTTCCATATGTTTTTGTACCTCTGGTCTACTGACATACATTTAGTGTTTAAATAGCTGTATTTAGAATAATTTCACACAAAGGCATTCTCTTTCAAACAAGTGGATAGTATGAAATGTGGTGCGCTTTTCATTGTATCTATTTCATTGAAGAAGTCATCAGCTGCCACAGTAGTAAGTGGTAAAATTTGTGTTTTAGTGTAGGGATCATGTCTCCACTAAGAAAGTATCCAAATTAAAACAGAAAGTGAAAAGAAACTATTTATTTCAAACCAAGGGGAATGTGTGATTCTTTGGTTAAAAGCATATTAAACCAAAACCCAAAACATTCTACTCTATGCCCCTTGTTGAGATTATACTGGTACTGTATTATATATGTGAACATGAAGTGGGGGTTGTGTGTCAAAGTGAGTAAAATAGAAAAGAATGTAAAGTGAAGCAAATTAAATTTAAAATCACAATAAACCACCCAGGAGTATTTTTCTGTACAAGTTGCTGCACGTGTTAATACTAACTATGCGGGTTTTTCAGCTCAACAGAAAGAGAAGCAAGATGGAGAATATGCAGGGTTCATAGCTAGCAGGGGTGTTCCTGGGGAAGAACTCAGAGAAGACAAAGGCCCATTCATTACAAAGACTCACAGGGGTTTTCCCACAGTAGAGCATTTATTTTCTTTGGAAAATTTAGGGGAACAATCTTAAATAAAAGCATCAGAAGAAAACGTTTTTGAGCAAGTCACTATAATGCTTAACAATTGCCAAAATGGAGTTATAACAATGGCTGAAACCAGATGGTATTTACAGAATTTCTAAAGGAGCTCAAGTGGGAAACTGTCAGAGTATTAACTGAGATATGCAACATATTGCTTCATTTGCAATGGAATAGAAAGCATTAAGTGTTTCTGTATCTATTCCCTAAGCCCCTACTTTTGACAGCTTTCAGAGATAACATATTTGGCTATATAGCAATTTGATTTCAGCTGGTATGGATATTCTTGTAATCATACACAATGCTAGTTAATTAGGAACTAGTGAATAAAAATGACAAAACAGAAATGTCAAATATTGATGGTAATAAATGAGTTAGTCTACCTCTTGTATGCTTTGGATCACTAAACCAAAGAGTAAGATACTCACCTCTCCTCCAGTTTTCACATTCCTGCAATGCTATGTTGTTTGCTTGTTTTTCTTAAACTAAACATAATATTTGAACAGGGAAATACAGATTAAATTTGTGAATTGGTTTGATTTGAGTTGACTACATCGATTTTTGAGTTTAAAAACATAAAACAAAATTAACAAGTACTTAGCAGGAGCCAGACTTAATGATTCAAAATTTTCAACTTTAATAGCAGAAACAAGACTAAATTAGCCAGAAGATAATTAAATAGAATTGGAGAGCATCTGTTCTCAGGGTTGGCTTGTGAGACTAACATTTAAATCAATTGCTCTATATTGCAAGAATTCCTTTGCTTGTCTGGATACAGAGGTTGTACACATCTGAGCAGCTGCAGCTATTTTTATTTGGCCAGATGAAACGTCCTGTAAACATAAATTTCTTCCCATTTATTGCAAGGAGTGACTTCTCCTTAGGTGTTTTTCTGTTTGTGGGGGGTTTATTTGTTTCTTTTATTTTTAAACACAGCCATCTTTATTTCAGAAACATACCACATAGCTTACAATATTTTCTGTAGTGGGACAGATATGTTTCCATGACTTCAGGTCATGGAGGAAGCCTCTTGCAACTTAATGCAGTGAGCCTTGAACTGATAAAAGAGAGGTTCGTATTTTCTGTGGAAGTGATGAAAGCTTAAAATTAAGGTAAAGATATCCAGTGGTTTTCCTTTCTGTTTTCATTTCAAATAAATCAGTTTTGAGGGAGTTTATCCAAGGATAAGTTATGGATAGTGTGACAGGAATTTTGGAAATAATTATGCAATGATGCAGTCCACAGGCATTATGTATAGCTTATTTATGATATGTGGGGCTATGGAGCACAGCATTATTCCCTCCATCTTTCCAAAGACTGAGTAGTCTGATGTCGAGTGATATAGAAAATGTGAAAAAACCTGATGACTCTGTTTTAGACTGATTTACATGCTAACATCAGAAAATGCAAAAGTCATCACCTCTAGTGCTTTAAAACCTGTTGTTCATAAAGCCTATTATTACAGAATAATTTAAAGCTGAAATTCACTGAGCTGGCAGTATAAACAAGTCTTGTCAGCTAGAAATTACTGCATCCGGACTGCAGACTGAATCTAAGAATGAAGTAAATTAAAATCGCTTACATGTTTGTGAGGCTTATGTTAGTTTCATTTGTGCCCAGTTAAGTTTTTGTAACCAATACATTTTGGGAAGTTTGACAAATTAGAAAGTCTTTCATTTTGGTTATGGGAGATACTACATAGGAAGCAAGGGGATAGTTAGTTGATAAATCTGTACAGAAACTTCAGAGTGGCTCTAAAGCATACAGGTGATCACTAAAGAAAAGATTGATTGCAACCAGAGATTAAGAAATTCACTCCTGGATGACTTACAGTATTGCAGGCACAGTGTGCTGCTGCCAAACAAGTCAGTCCTGTTTGACCCATTCTGAATGGTTGAGCTCCTTACTGCTTGTGCTTGGAAAGCCAAATTTCAGACTTAGAGAAACCTGCAGTGAGAACACAGGGAGTATATTGATAAAAGTGTGGCAAAATAATGGGAGGAATCATGGCTTTCTATATTTTCTGCTCATGTATTCTTTCCCAACACACCATAACATTTTGGAATGAGCTTGATACCAGCAATTTTTCTAAAAGCAATTTTCTAACCAATGTTTTTTATATAATAATAGATGCCCATGGCAGGGGAGTTTGAACTAGATGATCTTTAAGGTCCCTTCCAACCTAAACCACTCTATGAAGCTACAAAATCA
Source organism: Dryobates pubescens (assembly GCF_014839835.1). Taxonomy (NCBI): domain Eukaryota; kingdom Metazoa; phylum Chordata; class Aves; order Piciformes; family Picidae; genus Dryobates; species Dryobates pubescens. The sequence goes on along the minus strand of NC_071657.1, from coordinate 124,973,104 downwards.
CAACAAATTTCAACTAGTTCAGGTCCCTTTCTAAAATAAAAGACTGGATGCTTGGAAGAGGCGGGGGAGTGCCTTTCCCCCCTCCCACCAGATATATTCTGATTTTTCTAACAATTTTCCTTCTGTTCATTTGGATTGCAGATTTACTTTGGAAGCTTAATACATCCATATTATTAAAAGCTGAATCAGTGCACATTTTAGGGGTGTCTTTTTTTTATAGTTCTTTAGTCTGATAATTTCTGCATCCTTCTTCAGCTTTATGCAATTTATATTTACCTTTTTTTTTTAATCTTGTAGAATACATTGAATCATTATGATAAACATTAAAGTAGTATTAATTTACTCTGAATAAAACAGGTAGCTAAATATTACTTTGAGTCCTAATTTATGTGTTCAAGTTAATATTTCTTCTTTAAAAGTCGAATTAGCATTATAAACTAATCCAACAACAATGTGAAGAGCACAATTGCTATTATATCCCAGAGTGCCAGTTATGTTTATGAGTTTTAGAAAACAAGAGCTTTTGAATGGATTGGCAATTTATAGTGATATACAAGCCTAATTTTCTCATACCGCTGTTACAGGATCATCATCGTATCTGACTGTAAACATGCAAACTTCAAACATGGTGTTGAGAACCCAGTAAAATGTAATATTAAGAGAGCAATAAAAGTGAATCTATTAATGAGAACTGTTCATGTCAAAATGGAAAGTTTTACTCTCCATAATTTTGAGTTATTATTAGCTTTTCTCATTGTTCTTGTTGCGCAAAGATGATGCAGACCTGGAGTCTTGCAATAGAAGATTTAGTGAACTTCTTGCAAATGTCTAGTCAGTTTGATTTCTTGGACTTCTGAAGCAAGCTGAAAGTGAGTGGGCTTTCAGCATTCCTTAGGTTTGCTCGTTGCAGTTACAAACAGGAACCTCTGAGATGTAAAAAGAAATCTTGGATATTTTTCTTCTGTTGATCTTGTAGATATGATGTAGAAAGCTTGTTCTGGTTGGAAAGGGAGAAAATGAAAGGATGCTTACTGTCTTTCTCCTTTTGAATTTGGGGCTTCTCTATTAGCCTATGCAGGACAATGTCCATTTTTAATTTTCAGGTTTGCTTTGACCTTTTTCCTGCACTGGGTCTTGCAAAAGGATTACACACCATGGCTGCAAGGTATTGTGCTTTTGTAAACCCCACCTTGCTCTGTAATAGCTCTCTACTACCAGGTGGAGGAAAGGATTGCTCTGAAGTTGTTGCAGCCATAGGGAAGATTAAAACAGATGATAGATGGAAGACTGAAATTGTAAGTGTCAATTATTTTGCCATTCATGTTTGCAAACGTATAAAATTAGATTCCTGGAAGCCAGCTATACTAGGAGAAAACTTCCCAGTGAGTGAAATCAGATGAAACCTAAAATCTGTGTGTGTCTTTTGTTTGGTTACTGCTTGTCTGTGTTATTAAGCTCTTCTCTGAGTGACTCAGTCATTGGAGAAAGTAGGTTTGATCTCATTGCTCTTTAGAGTCTGAGACCTGATTATCACAACTCAGCCTTCATCTGCAGCTGTGCCTAATAAAGGACTGGTTGTAGATAAACAATGTCTGCTTTGGACCTGTACATTTCTTTAGGTAAGAAGTACAGTTAAAATTGAGTTTTGTGACAGAAGGTGTCTATTTAATTTGTTTGTTTGTGCATCTCTTTCCTGGGTCAGTGAGAGTGTGTAGGGGTCTCCTCTGCTTGTGATATGGACTCAGACTAAAGGGAAAGTTCCCAGGCACATGTGGTGGCAAAGGCAGCTGGAGAGAAAGACCAAGAGCAATATGATGGGAGCCTGCAGATCAGGCTTTTCTTGTGAGACTGAGAAAAGGAGCAGAGTACCAAACCTGGTATTATGTGGCAACAGAAATCTTTCCAGGAACTGGAAGGAATGTGCATTACTAGTGGTGACTCAGAGTTACTGAACTGTCATCAGGCACTCTCCTGCAAGGAGAGAGAAAGCTGAATGAAAGCTATGTCCTTCTTGGTGTAATTCTTTTTTACCTAACTACTTGGAGATTTTTCTATTTAAAATATTAAATATTCAAGCTTCTGTTCTAATACAACTTGTCTGTGTTGAATTTAAAATCCTTTTGACCTCTTGAGGTGTATTCTTAGAAGACAAAAGTCTTCATGTTTATTTCAAAGCTCTGGCCACGAGGGATCCTGCTGCAATATATAAACCATAATGTAGTTAGAGTGCAAGCCCTTGGTTCATCTCTGAATACTTATCTTCTATTTTAATTTTGTTCATTAATAGGAAGCTAATGCTTGACTAGCTTTTAGCTCTATGCATCCATACGTGAGTGAACAAGAACTGCCATTCTAGTGCTGTAGACTAGCTTTCCTGGATAGTAATTTGAGACACTTTTGACACATAGCATCCACAGAAATGTTAAGATTAGTATGAATTTCAGGGCAGTGAAGGACAGGAAGATAAGTCTATCATTATGTCATAATGACAATATGAATAGCAGAAGGGCTGTAAGAATGGCACTTCTTGTTAGCATCTAGATTAACAGGTTATGAAGATCACAGCAAATCTGTTTGCAGCTTTTTGAAGTATCCAAACAAAAAAAGGCATCCTTGTGTCTGAATTCTTGGTGCTTATGAATATGTGGAATAGTGACAATAAGGGACATTGATTTTGTTTCAGATATAATCAATCACCTTCTCCTCCTTTAAGCTACTAAATTGTGTTTTTCTTACTACATTTTTGTAATCATCGTTATTAAAAGCACCTTTATTTTTAGGCTTCTCAGAACTTGTATAGAATAGAATAGAATTAACCAGGTTGGAAAAGACTTTCAATTTTACGATCATAGAATCAAACCTATCACCCAACATCATCTAATCAACTAAACCATGACACCAAGTGCCTCATCCACGCTCTTCCTAAACACCTCTAGTGATGGTGACTCCACCACCTCCCTGGGCAGCCCATTCCAATGGGCAGTCACTCTTTCTGTGAAGAACTTCTTCCTAACATCGAGACTAAACTTCCCCTGGCACAGCTTGAGACTGTGTCCTCTTGTTCTGGTGCTGGTTGCCTGGGAGAAGAGACCAACCCCCACCTGGCTACAACCTCCCTTCAGGTAGTTGTAGAGAGCAATAAGGTCTCCTTTCAGCCTCCTCTTCTCCAGGCTAAAGAACCCCATCTCCCTCAGCCTCTCCTCATAGGGCTTGTGCTCCAAACCCCTCACCAGCTTTGTTGCCCTTCTCTGGACATGTTCCAGCAAGTCAACATCTTTCCTAAACTGAGGGGCCCAGAACTGGACACAGTATTCAAGGAACTTAAGCCAAAAGCATAACAATGCTTACTTGGAATGCTCTGGTCCTGATCCAACAAGGACCTTATGGATCTGTTCAGAATAGGGGTGGGAGTTTTGTTTTTGTTTTTAATGTATTTTGCTGAATTAAATGTGTCAATTGAAACATTGTAAACATTCAGGGAAAAGTCTCCTATCACATAACAAGAAAACACAGGATTATTCCAGGAAAATTGTTACCTAAAAAGTTTCTAACACAGTCACCTCCATCAGTGGAAAAATATTCAGTACTTAAGAGCAAAGGCAGTTCTGACATATAACAAAAATTAATATAGTAGTCATTTGTCAGCAAGACCCTGAATTGGTGTTCGATCAGCATTTAAATTATATGTCTGTGTGTGCTATATATATACATAACTACCTGTATACATACATATAACGTATAGCTATATAAAAATGTGAATTACTTTCCAAATCTGGCTTTACTTTATTGGAAGGAAATAAAGTCAGAGGCAATATTTTAGATTTCTGGTTGTAAAAAGGCAATCACTTGCTTTATTATGTTTGGTTGCTTTGTTTGTTTGTTTTTACTTTAAACTTCTCATCTCAGAATTTTGGAAATGCTCCTTTGTTTGTTAAGAGAAATTCTTACATTAATTTCCTACATTTTCTTAGTGTACCTCTAGCATTTCAGAACTTTCTGTTCTGTCAGTAACGTAGTTTTGACTGTGATGAAAAAGATTAATTTCAGATTTTTACAGTGATAGCTGACTTATGCCTTTTGCAGAATTCTCAAATTGAATGCAGGCTGTGTGACTTACAAGAATAAGCACAAGTCAGATGAATCTATTTCATCAAAATGATAAATATCATCCTTTCCTACATGGTCAGTTACAATTTGTATCACTTTAATAGTTCTAACTTTCTAGTTTCATTGCTGCATATGCAATGAGTAAGCCTCTCTGTAACAGTATGGGAAATAGATCCTGGGCTTCTATTGAATGTCTGCTTTTGCCTCAAAAAAGCAAGCAGACCTCATATAAATTTTGCATGGATGTTTGAAGAACTGAACTCTTGAATTAATTCTAGGTGTTACAATGGTAATGAATTTTGAATCACCTGAGTATCACTCAAATTTTTATTGTCAAAGGTGGATTTCCTGGTCAGTAATGGCATAACGATTTCCAAAATTTTACTGTAAGTGCAAGTTGAGACAATCATGTTGTGTACTACTTCACCGCTTATTTCTTCTTTGATCATCAGCTTTTCATGTTTTCCTGGCAGGTAAAATGTGCCTCAAATTTTGCCCTATACGTTCATTCTTATTCTCTTGATAGATTGCATTTGACTAGTCTTCAGGCTGTGATGGGAAACCTATCCACAACTGTGATATTCATTGCCTTTCAGAAAGACGTTATTTCCCATATTTTCTGATAAATATTTTTTCAATATTCCATAAACTGTGAATAAAAGTGATATAAAGTAATTTAGAGTTAGAAATCTACTGTGAGATACAGGAAGGTGAATTGCAGTTAGTACAGAGTGGTGTTTTTTCTAAAACACTTCCAATTATCTGAAGATGCCAGAGGCATAATTAAAAGTGTCATCCTTCAGCACTTACATATTCACTTTAGACATGCCACATCTGGTCTATTTGCTGTCCATCTATTCTAATATCCCATATCAGGTGGTGACCACATTCAAGTGCATTTGACAAAGATTCAAGAACGAGACGAAGGAACACAATAGGATATTTTGGCACAGGAGAAATGCCTAGGTAAACGCTGCTTAGTTATGAACTGATAGCATTAAAAAAATAATCTGAAAAAAATAGATGTCAGTGTTTAACTTATTTTGGATCTTTTTAGGTTCTAGAAATTAAATTTATCAAAAAGCAGAGATGCTGTGAAAACTACTGAATAGCTTTACAGACACATATATGTCCCTGACTTGTTCTAGACTGTCCTATAGTTCAGTTACTCTCTCTGTGTCATTCATTTTTTCCCCTCTTTGTGCAATTTCCCTCCTTCAATATCACAGCTAGTTAAGAACTTATTCTCAGGATTTATGGGAAAGAAGTAGAAGAAAATACAGAGGAAAATATGTATGCTGTTATATAAAAATCCATGGTTTGCCTTCCCCTTGAGTATAGTATTTAGTTCTGGGCCCTTGGGCTCACAGGAGATATATCAGAACTGCAAACATTTCAGAGGAGGCAAAGTAGCTGATGTAAAGTACACAGATTGACTGAGAAGCCTGGAACTCCTGTGCATTAAAAAATACATAAGGGGTCTGATTATTCGCTGTCTTTTCCAAAATACGAATTAGGGACTATCAGGTGAAACAAAATAGGAAGTTATTCCTGTCATGATCACTAATTTTGTGAAACTCCCTGTTAAAGGATGTTGTTTATGCTGAGAGTTTATTTATGTTCAGGGACAGATTTGACAGGCACCTGGAAGAGACATCTTTTGGGAATTACCAAAAGGACAAGCAATCAGGCACTTGGGACATCCTCTGAGCTTCATCACTAGGCACTTGATTTGAATCAGTGTGGTGGTTCATGTATTTTTATCTGGTGTTGCACTTAAAAAAATCAGATGTTTGTCTGCTGTCTGATACCTGGCCCAGAAATATTAGAACACAGCATTACACATACTTGAAGAGAAACTGAACCTTTAAACAAAACAATACTTATATTTCTGTTCTGGTAGGGGTGGAGCTAAGTCTCAGAGGTCAAATGCAGTATTCTACTGCCTTATTCTTAAAGCTCCGGGCAGTAACACAAATATTGGCAGGAAGAGTATCCAGGCTAAGGCTTACTGAGGAAGAAAAAAGTTGAGAGCAGAAAAATGAGGGCAGAATATATCTTGGCCATTAAAAAATAAACAGAATGACAAAGCATGACATTGCTAAGGGTAGAATTAATCTAGGTGGCATCACACAAATTCACTGCAGGAGGACTTCTGTATGAGATAACTCTAAGCCGCTTGGGAAACTAGGATGTTTTCAGAAAGAAAGACAATATTGATACTAACTGTTTTTCTAGCATAGCAATGAGTGTACAGAGGAAGAGGAAAATGAGAAATAGGAATTAAAAAGCCATGAAAAATTGGCTCAGGGAGCCAGCCACCTCCTTAAATTTGAAGAGCAAGGTCATACAATAAGATCTATCCACTCACTTGGGATGGGGAAATAATTAAAAAGGCATTAGAATTTCTGAAGTTAGATTTCTTATGGCTGCACCTCTGGTGCCAATGTGATGTGTGGAGTGCTCAAAGGAAAACTGAAGGGTCAGTCTTAAATAGCCTTTCTGGTTACTAGCACTATAGTCATGTACACAGTGAAAGTACATTCTTAGCTATGAGGATTATTTTTTTCTTTTATCTTGCTTCTGATTCAGATCATGGATTATTGAGGACTCAGCACATAAAAGTCCATAGGCTCAGCCAGGCTTGATCCAAGTGTGCTGAGAGAACTGACATTTGTGCAAACATGGTCTCTTTCATCTTATAAAATTCATGGAGATCAAGGGAGGTTCCTGATGACTAACAAAACCCAGATATTACACCAGGAAAATTAAAATAAAGGCATGAAGAACTTACCAGGGAACTACGATAGATCGATCTCACTTCAGTACCTAGGGAAATAATGGAAGAACTACTCTTGGAGTAAGTTTTTGGACACATGAGCTGAAGGCAATTTGGATCAGTTAACATAGACTTACCAAGGGTAAATCATGTGTTAGCAACCTGACTACATTCTGTGATAAAATCATCAACTTTCAAAAGAAACAAGAACGGCTGATGTAATTTATCTTGACTTCCAACACTATCTGCCACAATATTATTGCATTACATTCTGATGTTACAAGTCTGAATGGGTAAACAACAGGAGGGTGGAAAAAATCTAGAGTAATTTGGCTTAGAGTGTAGTGATTAATGTGTTATATACAGAGGCCAATAATTTTGTTATCGATGATGTGGAAAAGAATATAGCATCACTCTCACCAATTTTACAGATGACAATTGAAGGAACCAAGTGATACACTTGACAGCAGGCTGGAGGAATGTGCAACAGAAATCTAATGAAATTCAGGAAGGACAAATACGTAGTCCTGAATCTGGTACGGGCTGAACTCTTCTGTTGCATGAACTAGAACTAACTCTGGAGGAAGAGGTCTGAGGAAAATGATATGAGGGTTCTTGCAAACAACATGCTAAGCATCATGTTTGGTTGTGTTGACAGCTCATATATTCCAGGAATGCTGTGTGGTGGCAGATTCTGATATTCTGAACTGCACAAAAATATTATACACTGCATTAAAATATTATTCATGAGAGTGCTTCTCACATGAAAAACAGAATATGCCACTCAAACTAGGAAGATAAAATACCTTTGGTTTTGCTACTTTCTCTTCTTTACACACCTGAGCTATTTGCAACAATGCACAAAGATGACTAAATCTGCTTTCCTTTACATATAGTATTATTAATTGATTTTACAGATACATGATTGTGCAATTATTGAGAGCATGAACATTCTCAAATAGAGATTTTCAAGGCAATATCTTCAGCTTTTTTTTTTTTGTCTCATATTCTTATGCCTTTTATTCCAAGGAATATTGACATAGACATCACTTGCTATAAAAGTGTCCCTTCTTTTCTTGCCTTCTCCCTTTCTCTCTGCATTTTATTATTTCCTTTCTCTCTTTATGTCTGTTCTCATTCAGTATGTTCAGAATATGCTGAATTAACTTTCTCCTACTATTTTTCCGCTCCCTTCCCCATGACTTTTCTTTTTCTCTCCAAATTAATTTGCCCTGCCACCTGGTCTTCTTGGAATTTAGCAATTATTCAGTGTATAAAGTCTGGTTCCTAACAGATGGGGCTTCCAGAATACACACATCAACAACGTACATCCTAGGGCCAGAAGATTGTGAGTTAGCTGCAGTTTCATTATGTCTTCAATTTTTTAATGGTTGTGAACATTGTCAACGAACATTAATGCTGTTTTTGGTACCATGTCTTCTAAAGTCTGTGATTCTGTGAAATAGTGGAAATTAAACCAAGTCCTGTTTCTTTGATTTAGAACATAAGTTTGGTTTCCAATTTCATGGTGCTAATGGCATGCATTTTACAGGGATGGGAGCCAAAATATAGTAATTACATTTACTTTCACCTGTGCATTGCAGAAAGCATTTTAGTGTTTGCATCCAGTTAGCTAGATCAGCATTTGTCATTTTTGAAAACTTTGTGTTCATAGATCATTTCTGCACTAATATTTCCATATTTTAAAATAAGTTTTATGCATGTTGATTTTCAGTTGTATCAGACTAGAAAAGGAATATGTCAAGAAACTTTCTCTGAGATGGATGTAGTTTTAAATACTCAAAATTCTCATGATCTGCTATTGCATAGATCAGAAACTTTCGGGGTAGCTATAAAATTTGGGGAGAAGAAGAGAGAAGATGGACTAGGAAAAATGAAGGAATCATATTCAGAGAGAGAGAGAGGATTCAAAATAATCAGGATTTTTCAAGTGTTCTTGTATGAGCTGTTTCATTTTGTATAAATAACCGAGATTTTGAAACACAGAGATTATCTCTCTCATCCTAGCAGTAGGGCTGCAACTACAGGATTTGATTCAGTAATTGTTGCCTTGATTTCCTCTGCTTAAATTGATCTGTTTTGTATCAATAACAAACCACCCTGAGGAAAGAGAAGCTGATTGCATTCTGAGGCAGTTTTAAAGAATGTAGCTATGTGAGGTGGAGCAGGAGTGATTTGAAACTGGGCTTTCTATGTATCACAGGGCATGATGATAAGTACTGTAAAGGCTGAATTGTACTAAAAATCTGGATGACTGAGCTGGAATTTGATCAGATATTTGTCTGGAAACATCTATTTACTAAGGCATCTCCTACTCCAGGAATTTTATTTCTTGCTAGCAGTCCATATCCCCAAACTGGTGGTCACAGTTATAAAAGCGAAAGCACTCACTACAGCAGTGGTTATGTAGCCAGCAGTTAACTTTCAGAATACATCTGCCCCTACCCAAATGCTTCCCAGACACCTGTACAATTGAGAACAACAGATGAACTCTTGTGTCTTCCATCTTTGGCCAAAGAAATCATCAGTCCCTTGTTCCGTGTTTTCCTCTGTAATGTCATTGGTGATCACATGGATAAACAGTGAGAGAGAACAATTTGAGGTGTGGAAGAGTGCTGTGAATTTCTCTGGAATGTCTTTAATCCATACTGCCAACAAATGATAAGAATCCCATCACTGATCAGTACCTCCCTACCCTGCAGAAGGCAGCCTTCTTCACTTGGCCTGGCTGGCTGGTGTTAAGGTGTGATGCTGACTCAGCTGACTTTGAATTCTTTTCAGGGAAGTTATCTTCCCTCCCTAGTGTGACTGTTTCAACCCACCACACCTAGATACCAGAGCACTGTACTGGTTCTGTAAATTCAGATCTGGGGGCAGAGAAGGACCCTTTTTCCTGATGCAAGGAGTCACAAGCTTTCAGCATCTTGGGAGTCTCCACGCATGACTAGGCTCTCTCTGCCACTCCTTCCTTGCACTGTGTAACTCTGTAATGTCACTGTGAAGACCCTGTTGTCACCTCTTCAGCATTCCTAATATTACTGAGTCTACTCATCATCTCCCACTGCTCCTGTACACGGCCACTTAGTGCATCAGCTACAGCACAGCTCTTGCAGATGTGTTCAGCAGTTGCTCCAGAAACACCAGACACTCCCTGTCGGACCAGTCCTACGTGGCAGCCTCCCTCCTCTGAAGTGCACCACAACCAAGAACTTCCTGAGGAAGCTTCTTCCAGCCAGTCATGGACAGAGCCCTGTAGCATGTCACTGCCACAGTCATACAGGCCCAGAGTTTCTGGAGTTTCTGTTTTCTGGAGTGGTGTTTCTGGGTCTGTTTCACATCCCCAGCTGAGCTGTCTGCCCTGCTAACTAGAAAACTACTTGTTATCTGCTGTATGCCTGCTTGCCAAGTAAATAGGTGTTCTCTGCTGCAGATGATCAGCACATTATTCTCTAATTGGCAGATGCTTGCTGAACATTTTCCAGACAGCTTTGGTGATAAACGCTTTCTTGTTGCTGTATCTGGTGAATTGGCTTTTTGCATCATGCATGTGTTGTAAAAGCTTACTTATATTCCCATGATACCTTTTAAAGCAATCACTGTGAAAGGGAGAACTGCCTGCCAAGACTTTGTGCTAATTGTCCTACATAACCAAGAAGGGATACAAATGAAGTAATGTTCTTTTTCTGTGATCAGAAGCTATCCTAAAGGATCAATTTTTGAAAGTGCTATCAAGCATTTAACTAGGCAAGAGGCTTAAACACAACAGAGAGATTCATTCTGGGAAATGACTTCTTTCAGTGGGTGAGCGTTATCAATTTTCAGAGCTTAGAACACCAGTGTTAGTTGGATGTGATCCATGAGGAATATGGGCTGCTGAAAGCTCACCTCTGCCATAAAGGTATTGTAATCTAACTACTGATTTGAACCGTATTGCAACTTCACCTTTTTCAAATTGTGCATTTTGATTTGTGGTGGAGAATGAATTGTTAATGGAGGCTGTGGCCAGGAAGAAAAGTACAGGTTGCATGCTCAAGCCTCTGCCGTTATTATATCAAAACATTTTAAGATTTTATTTTAACATGAATAGTATGTGAGTTTACAGCATTGCAATCATAGTCATAAAGTCTGCATGGTGGGTATGTAGCTAGAAGAGTTCTTCTGCCTGAATAGATAGGTCTGTATGCTTTGAGCAGCAGCTTTGGAGTAAAAGATAGTGTAAAGTATTTAAGATAATAGATGTGCCAAACCAGAACTTTTGTTTCAGTTCAGATATCCCAGAGACATTGATGGGGTCACAGTTGTAAACCTGTGACTGAAAAAGACTCTATTCAGTTACTGATAACTGAAGTGATAAATTGCAAACCTGTAAGAATGTGAATGCTGCTGCAGATGTGTTCAGATTAATAATTTCCCTGTGATTTTTATGAGGAAAAATGCCACCATCAAAATGTCTTTGATTTTTAACTTTGCAGTTCTATACAGAGAGAGTGATTGCTCATTGGAATGGGCTGCCTGGGGTGGTGGTGGAGTCGCCATCACTGGAGGTTTTCAGGAGGAGACTTGATGGGATGCTTGGTGCCATGGTTTAGTTGTTTAGGTGGGTTGGATTGGTTGATGGGTTGGACGCGATGATCTTGAAGGTATCTTCCAACCTGGTTGTTTATTATGTTTTTTATTATTATTATGTTTATTATTATTATTATTATTATTATTATTATTATTATTATTATTATTATTATTATTAAGGAAAATATCTTCTATATTTAGAATAGAATAGAATAGAATAGAATAGAACAGGTTGGAAGAGACCTTCAAGATCATTGCGTCCAACGCATCATCCAGTACCATCTAATCAACTAAACCATGGCACCAAGCACCCCATCAAGTCTCCTCCTAAACACCTCCAGTGATGGCAACTCCACCGCCTCCCTGGGCAGCCCATTCCAGTGGGCAATCACTCTCTATGAAGAATTTCTTCCTAACATTATGTCATTATAGAAGCTTTCCTTGAACACCTTCCAGTCACTATCCTTCAAGCTCAGTTACGAATAAATGTGGTAACAGCTAAGTTTTGTATGGCTACTGAAAGGAGCAACAGAACAGAAATACTAAAAAGAAAAAAACCACCACAACAAAAAAGAAGTAAAAATATATATACTTTAAATAATTCTTACAATCATATTCCAGATTCTTGATTTTAATAATATGGATTAAAATATTTCAGCTTTTGAAAAATGTAATGGAAGAGGTGGTATGATATTTTAAATTAGTTTAAATTTTCCACTCAGGATGGTGTTGTTCCTCAACATTTTTTTTTATACTAAACCAACCAGACTGCGTAACACTGGAAAGGATTATTAAGCATGAAGATATGATCTTTTGCTTAAGATATCAATAAATTTTAAATTGCTGGAGGCTGGGAAAATGCTAGAGAATGCACATGTGTTGCTTGACCCATTCTTAAGCAATCCCTGAAATCCCTATTGCCAGACATAAGACAGAGGCAAAAAAATGTGTGAACAAGAATAAACAAATTTGAGAAGACCCTTTAAGGCACATTTAGTTGTGGAATTAACATGAAAAATGAGCTCCTCATCAATATGCTGTTCTTGGAGCATCACTGGAATACACTCTGCTGACCTAAACACCTAATTTCTGAGAAGTAACTAAGCAGCATGTGTTAACTAATTGGTATTAACCACTGTAACTGGTACCATTATGACCTGATTGTGAACAAATAGATCACATTTCTTTAGAGTAAATTAGTAATAAGCATTTAAAACAGAGCAAGAGAGCACATGTTCAGCAGGGGGAAAAATAGGATAGTAATGAGAAAATAATGTTCAAAAAGAACTTAATAAAGGAAGTTACACAGTAATTATCTTTAACTGAAAGGAAAGTCACAAGTAATTAGATGTGAAAATACCAGCTTCCAAGCATTACTGAAGAACCAGATCTCAACTTTTATCTGAAGTCAGTTGGAGTAGTGCATGAAAATATTGCTGAATCAGACCCAGAGATTCCTACTCATAGGTTGTCTCTACTCATGTCACTATGGGTCATGATTACAAGCCAAATAAAGAAGACAAACAGAATATGCCCTGCTATGTCAGGGTCCTGAGATTATTCAGAGGTTTCCCTGGTTATGCTCAGTCTTTCTTTGGGCCTCTCCCTATTCCTGAATGTGGTCCAAGATCCCATTTCAGCCCAACCCAGAGCCATCAGTTCCTTGCCAGGGGCAGGCAAGGAAGACCCCTTGGATGTGGGACAAGACCTGACCAGCAAGATCTTGCTCTACCTGCCCTATGTGCAGCCCAGATAGTTCATGCTTCAGCTCCCCAGCTAAAGTGAAATGCAAAAAATGATGAAAAATCATAGTGTGTTTTGGGCTGGAAGGGACCTTTAAAGGTCATCTAGTCCAACATCTCCTGCAGTGAGATTAGTCAAGCAGGACTTGTTCTTGGTAAAGCCATGCTGGCTGTCTCAAATCACCTCCCTGTTCTCCATGTGCCTTAGCATAGTTTCCAGGAGGCTGTGTTCTGTTATCTTCCCAGTCACAGAGGGCAACCTGTTACAAAATGCAGCTTGGGTTTGGTATAGGCAATGTATTAAGGGATTAAGGTGATCCCATATAAGATTTTACCTGCTGACTATACAATACAAGCAAGGGAGGTAAAAATCACTAAGTTTAAGCAATTACACCCTCCAAAGCTCTTCAGAGTGATGTAAAAGCCAGGTAAATTGAGTTTCCAAGTTTAGTTATTTTTCCCTCTTAATTATGCATATTTTATCATGGTAAGACCAGAATTTCAAGGAGTTCTGAGTAACTGCAGATGATCTTCCAGAGTCTAAATCAGTTGCATACAGAAAGAGAAATGAGAATGTCCTCTGTAACAAGTGTTTATTTATTTAAAATTCAAATTAAATTGGTTATGAAAGTCAGAAAGGCATTAATGAAGATTAACAATAGAGCCCCAAGGATCCTGAATAACTGAACTGGAAATTTGAGAATGATTGATGTAGTAATGGTAACAAAAGCTCTTCTGAGGAAGAAAACTCCCAGTGTTATTATGGAGAATAAGAAGGGTAGTGATACAAGTATTGAACCCCAGAGCCTTCATATCACTTGTAAGGAAGAAGTTGGAGACAGCTAATTCCACACAAAGGCAAGTCCCTTGGCTGGCATTCTGTACTAGTGACTTGGATGCAATTCTCTTCTGGAAAACTTTCAAAAAATGGATTTTCATAATTTTGTAATTTCATTTTTCCATAATAACATGTCTGCAAGCAAGTAATAGCAAAGAACTAAACAAAACAAATAGTTGATAAGAAAACGTCTCACACAGACTTACAGTTAAGTAAATTTTCTGTACTGTTGCAGTATGGAAAGCAGTCATAGAATTCAGTAAACTAGATTTGATTCTAGTCCCTTTTGAAATGAGGAGCTGAGTAAATGTTTCTGTATAAGGGTCATGCTCTCTTGGAGTACTGCATCCAACTCTGGAGTCTTCAACACAGGAAGGACATGGACCTAATGGAGTGGGTTCAGAGAAGGGCTACAAAATGATCAGGGGGCTGTAACACCTCTCCTACAAGGACAAGTTGATGGAGCTGGGGTTGTTCAGCCTGGAGAAGATTCCAGGGAAACCTAATAGCAGCCTTCCAGTAACTGAAGGCAGCCTAAAAGAAGGTTGGACCTACAAAGGTCTGTAGTGATAGGATGAGGGGTAACGATTTGAAGTCAGAGAAGGGTAGATATAGATTGGATGTTAGGAACAAGTTCTTTGCTGTGAGGATGGTGGGACTCTGGAACAGGTTGCCCACGGAGGTAGCTGAGGCCCCATCCCTGGAGATATTCAAGGTCAGGCTCCAAAGGGCTCTGAGCAACCCGATCTACTGGAGGATGTCCCTGCTTACTGCAGGAAGGTAGAATGAGATGACCTTTGGAGGTCCCTTCCAACTCAAGCCATTCTGATTCTATGATTCTATATTTTGTTTAGGGAAACAAAAGTACAGGCATTAAAACTGTCTGACAAGTTTTTATAATATTTATGGCACCCAGAATAAATCAAAGAGGTGTAATATTTTGAAATAAACATAGCTGACTATAGAGAGAAAATATTTCCTATGAAGAAGCTATATTCCTCTTCAAAGGAATTCTATGCACCAAAATAAATTCACTACTTCATTAGTAACATCATATACAGAAATGACACTGTTCTTTCTCTTTATTTTGAGCCTTTTTCACAGAAGCCCTGGCAGTAAGAGGCAGCCTGAAGTAGAACATGTTTCTTCTGATGTTGAAGGCCTCCAAGGCTTCTTCTTTCTCCATCAGTTTTTTTCTTTGATTCTATTTTGATAGAAAGTTTCTATATTCAGCAAGTACTTGTGTTTTGTGTTTAAAATAATTTGAATAACTTTGGGAGTGACTATGGAAGAAACAGCAGATTTTCTGAGTGCTTAAGGCATTTATAATTGCTTTGACGGATATTGGACTCTTCAGACATGCGTAACAGAGGATCACAGACACAGATGGAAGTGAAATACTAGCTTCAAATAATATTCAATCTGTTAAATTTGCTGTATTTTATGAAAACTATATGCTGCATATGCCACCTTCATTTTACTTTTACACCTGAGCCCAATTTCAAACACACTGGTACTAAACAATATTTCAGGTAGGAAACCAGTTTGAAGTAATGTCAATATTTTCCCTTCTAGAGAGAATTCTAGAAAGCTTCTATTTCCTAAGAGCTGCATGCAAAGGTTTTTCTATGGACATACATGTATTGAAATCACCCTACCTATATATGGAAATTATGTGACATAGGTGCAACGTGTTTATCTGTTTCCATATGCACATCTTTATTTGTACTTCAGCCATTCTCTGTGTGAAGATCCTCACATAGATGTTACTGGGTAAGAGGATCTTGAAAGCACAAGAAGACACAAATGACTATGATGAAGGAAGAACAGTGTCACACGTGGTAAATGCCTTATTTTAAATACAGAGGGATTGCAGCTTAAATTGCAGCATAAATTATCCTATTTTCCATCATTTAAAAATTATACAGATAGCTCCCCTTCAGGCTCAACCTTAGATTTGAAGACATGAGCAAACTGTTTCAGACCTTCTTCAAAGCTGTGCAAAACTGAGTATTATTACTGTATAATGTATTATTTAAAAGCTGCCCTGTAATTATCCAGTAACATTCTGATGATTGGTGCAGCAATTTTCATATTTATGAAATTGTCCTGCAAGAACAGTTTCTGAATTATTCTGAATGCATGGAAGAGGTTTCAGAGGTTCAGAAATGGATTTTCATTGACCCGCAGATTCCAAGTGAGGTGAAGGTTTTCATCTCAAATGAGCATCAGTCTGTCACTTCCTAAGCAAAGTAAATTATATTAACTGACTCTTCCTATTTCATTTTTATTCATAAGCTGTGTATTCTGACATCTTGTAAGCCAGCTTTTTTGTCCTGTGCTACAGAAGAAGAAAGTTCTGGAGAAAGGCAGAACCCAGAAGACCTTCTTCCTTCCTTCTGTATTTGTAGGAGCCCAAAAGGTGAGAATTTGAAAAGCAAGAGAGGGCATGTGCAATTAATAGTTCAAATTTCTCTCTTTTATTTTATCTTTTCTTTTCTTTTCTTTTTTCTTTTCTTTTCTTTTCTTTTCTTTTCTTTTCTTTTCTTTTCTTTTCTTTTCTTTTCTTTTCTTTTCTTTTCTTTTCTTTTCTTTTCTTTTCTTTTCTTTTCTTTTTCTTTTCTTTTCTTTTCTTTTCTTTTCTTTTCTTTTCTTTTCTTTTCTTTTCTTTTCTTTTCTTCTCTTTTTTTTTTCTTTTCTATTTTCTTTTCTTTTTTCTTTTCTTTTCTTTTCTATTTTCTTTTATTTTTTCTTTTCCTTTCTTTTATTTTTTTTCTTCTTTTCTTTTCTTTTCTTTTATTTTTTCTTTTCCTTTCTTTTCTTTTCTTTTCTTATTTTATTTTATTTTATTTTATTTTATTTCTCTTCTCTTCTCTTCTCTTCTCTTCTCTTCTCTTCTCTTCTCTTCTCTTCTCTTCTCTTCTTTCTCTTCTCTTCTTTCTCTTTTCTTTTTTCTTTTTTCTTTTCTTCTCTTTTTTTTCCCTTCTCTTTTCTTCTTTTTCTTTTCCTTTTCCTTTTCCTTTTCCTTTTCCTTTTCCTTTTCCTTTTCCTTTTCCTTTTCCTTTTCCTTTTCCTTTTCCTTTTTCTTCAAGAGTTTTCTTGCCTAATTGGATTAGCATTGCAAAGACACACACTTGAGACAAAAGAATATAGTTTAAGTGTGCACCTTTAATTTAGAACATAGATTTCTGGATAGAATAGAGGGTAGGTATGATGTAGAAGTTTAACATCCCAAATGTTTTCTTGTCTAAACCATCTATATTAAGACTAGATTAAGTTATAAAAATAATTACATTAATACAGTAATTAGGGTATAACATCACTAGCAGTAATATCGTCCAACAATGATAAACAAACTAACAATAACAAAATGCTACTTTCTTTTCCTTCTAAGTTGTTACTTTGATCATGCAGTTGGAGATATGAGTGCTTCATGAGCTGTATCATAATCTCTCACTGAAACCAAGTGCATTGTACATTCAAGAGTGCATTGCACGCTCAAGGTTTTAGGTGACATTGGCCAAATAATTTTTGATGCCTAAAGTGGAGCACTGCATTTTTTTCATAATTTATGAAGCATCCCCTTAAAATGAAGACACAGTATTCTGTCTATTGATAATCTAAAAGTGAAACCAGCAAACAGTACAGATGAAAGATCTGTAATTATCTGCCTTTATCTTGTTATGTTGTCCTATGGCAAGTGCCAAATCTGATTTTAAAGAAATCAGGTAAAGTAATTAATCTCTTAATTTTATCAGTAGATCTTGTGTCTATCCAGTATAAAGACATAATTATACTCAAGAGAGAGAGAGAAATAAAATGAACATGTCCTGTGAAATGATTAATTTTGTGTCCTGGAGTCAATTATGCATAGGATAACTGAAGTTATCCAAAATTACATTTAATGCCATAACACACTGTAACAAAGGAACTGATGGGAGTACTAAACACCACAGCACATGAAAAGCTGGTAAAATGTTTACTTCACCATTACAGAGCTCAAACAAAGCGTCTAATAACTTTTAGTAGTTAATAACAGTGCTTAGATGGTGCTGTGTCTTTTTCTAATATCAGATTAAAACACAAGACATGATTCTAAGAGGGTAGGCATCAAGCCTGGCTATGTCAGGCAGATGAAGAAGTACTGTTGTAGAAGCATTAATGCCAATGCTAATAGTGAGTATGCTCTTCATCTAATTATCCAGTGGATGTCTCCAGAAGCCTGAGCATACTGGCTGCGCTGAGAGCCCTATAATTAATGTAATTAATGAACAACCCATCCTCCTTTTATAAAGCTGTCTTTCAAGGTCTTATTCAACATAATATATTTAGTGAACACACAGAGAAATAATTTGCCTGAGACAAGTAGGTGGGAGATTAGAAATAGGAGAGAATAAAAAGTAGCAGAATAATGATGTAGTTTTCCAGTGTCCTGCATTGTGGGTCTCTAATACATGACCTTGTATAGATAGAATGGGTTGAAGAACAGATAAATAACAAGACAGCTCTTACTGCACTTTCTTAGATCTATGGACTTGGGTTGATAGTTAAGAATTCCTTTGGCCCAAGATCATTGGCATAATTTATGGTGAACACTTGAAATGGCTCACCCCTTGCGAGTTGCTTCACTAGTCAGTAGCATGGCAAACTCATGGTGTTTCCATATGGAGCCTGATTGAATGTTCAGATGCACATTAACCAAGTGAAGGTTTCACCACAACACAAAAAAGCAAGCAATCAAATAAGCACATGTGGCACTGACTGAAAATATGTATACAAAAACATGAAGGCAATTGGTATCTATTGTCACATAAACAGGGGAGAGACTCAAAGGACAGAGGTACAATTTGGCAGGTGATGCATGCAGTGAGAGGGAAAAAAAGAGGATTTTGTGATAGGTTCATAAAATTCTTACATAAATCCTGATTTTCTAGTCTAGCAGTGTTTACAAATATTGCTGTGATTTTTTTATTTCTATTTTTTCCCTGGGTCCTGATAAAATGCACACTAAGAGCTTTTCTCAACAATTATTTATCTGATTTGGTATTAACATTAGAGAAATACAGACCATAGTATGGTGGAACCAGATAGTCCTGAATATTTCAGGTATCTTGTATAAGCAAGTAAAATATCAATACTTTAAAAGTTCATTTTTAATTAACTTATTTTAAAATATAACCAATTGTAATTTATGTAGTGCAAAGAAGCACTGGCAGAACTGTTAATAATATGAAAATATCTTCTTTATAGTCACATCTGGAACGCTTCTCTTTATTACTTCATAAAAGAAAATGTTTCTGTATTATTTCCCCATGTTCTTTTTGAGATCAAGCAAGAGTAAAAGATTTAGTATGCATGAGACTAGAGCATTCCTGCTGGTGATTATTTAGATGCTTTAGTCTATACTTTTGTAGATATGGAGGAATTCTGTGATTCAGTGTTATTGGTAATGTATGCATTAATATGAAGGATCTGCCTTGCAAAATTATGAAACATGCAGTCTGCCGTGCTGTCAGGAGAGGAAAGGTGGGAAGGGCTATTGCCCTGCAACAACATTTTAATAGATGTTTAATTGCTAAGCAAGCTTGGCACTAGAGGATGCAATTTGGGGTTTCAAGGCCAAAGTGTAGTCAATAGACCTCCAAGATAAAGTGGATGAAACAACTTTTTGTTGGTTTCTTGTGATTCTCTTCCCTTTTTTCCACCACCACCACCCCCCCAGTTATAATGGACTTTAAAATGATTTTGAGTTTTCACTATTCTGCTAGTTCTGGCTGGGATAATTATTTTTATGGTTACAGTTAATTATCTTTATAGTAATTGGTATGGGGTTGTGTTTTAGCTTTGCTATCAAAGCTAGATGGGTAACACTGGGATGTTTTAACTGTTGCTCAGCAGGGTATACACAGTGTCAAGGCTTTTTCTCCTTACACTACCCACCAGTGAGCAGACTGGGAGTGGGTAAGGCTTTTGGAGGGTAAACAGCTGCGGCAGCTGACCCCAACTCACCATATAACATCATGCTCAGCAATAAAATTTAGGGAAGAAAGAGAAAAAGAGATATTAGGAATTGCAACATGAAACCCTGCTTTCTTGTAAGTGGCTAAACACCAGGCTGGTGATAAGAAGCAATGAATGAATACATCATTTTGCTCTGCTTGAGCATACAGATTTTGCTTTAGGTATTAAACTACCTTTATCGCAACCCATGAGTTATCAATCTTTTACCTTTCTGACTCTCTGGGACATTGCAGTGCAACATGTGTGTGGAAGGAGTGAGCAAGTAGCCATATGCTTACCTCAACCCATAACAAATGTGCTTAGGTGGTGGAGACTCCGTCTCTGGAGACTTACAAGGCCTGCTTGGACATGTATGTGATCTGCTTTAGGTGATTCTGCTCTGGCAGGGAGACTGGACTCAATGATTTCCAGAGGTCCCTTCCAACCCCTACTATTCCATGACTCCGTGACACATTAGTCCTTTTCAGCACTAAGGTGTTTGGCTTTATTTCTTATTGTTTAGTAATGAAAATGAAACTTGTTTTAATTCTCACATTGATGATTTGTGAACAGCATGCTGGAGTGTAGCAGAAATAGTGTGACAAGCATTGGTATAAAAGGGCAAGCTTGTTTCCAATAAAATTTAGAGGTCACTGTTCATCACATTTTTAGGAGACATTTTTGAATTATTCACTATTATAAATATATTAACCAATTCTCACTATGCTAAGAACAATATTTCTGCTTGCATTTTTTTAGAGTCTTTATTAATGGAATCATTCTAAATCTATTGATAAATGTGAATAAAATGTTCTTCCTCCTGGCAATACGATAGTTACAGATAAAAGACTACCCAGGTTGCCTGCAAATTGGTGGCTACACCAATTTCCAGACTAGCGCAATTAGTTTTGCATAATTTGGCACATTGCTTCCTGGAATAATGATTTAATCTAATTAAGATTCTTTTGCAAGATATCATTCTAATTAATTAATTAAGGGCTTTATCTCCAAAGCCCAGAAATTAATATCACCAAGAATATTGGCATCTTATGCTAGAGTGTCATTTTAGTTTGCCTATATACTAACTGTGCTTCTAAGTTGTGCATCGTTTAGTGATTAGGTGAAACCCATCCCCTTATTTTCTACCTTCCTTCCTGCTAATCTCCCCTAGGCAATGTTTGTGTACCTCTCCACTGTGCAAATGGTAGAGAAGAGAAGAGAAGAGAAGAGAAGAGAAGAGAAGAGAAGAGAAGAGAAGAGAAGAGAAGAGAAGAGAAGAGAAGAGAAGAGAAGAGAAGAGAAGAGAAGAGAAGAGAAGAGAAGAGAAGAGAAGAGAAGAGAAGAGAAGAGGAGTGTAGTCTTCCCTGTCTTAAAAAGTACCATGAACTTTGATGACATCTATGTGCAAATCAAGGAATAAATAATTATTTGATATATTGCCAATGAAATCTAGATTATTTTTTGGGGGGGGGTGGGAGGGGTGAAGATAAATTACTATCACTGATCTGTAGTGATGTGGTACTGACTTGGCTATATCGCGCGTTTCTGTTGTTGCTTTGTTCATTTCTTTGTTTCCCAGTAGTACCATTGAGTGGCTTGCAATGACAGCATAATATTTTATATCTTGGATGCATTCTCTATCAATCATAAATCTTTTCTGCCTATTAAAGGAAAGCTCACTGGCAGAATGAAGAATGGTACCTTGCTAAAGTCACTGGACAGTATGCATTCAGTAATTGCTACCTGTTGTTCAAGAAAACCTTCACTGGTGTCTTGAAGTCAAATTTTTCTGACTGGATGAAGAACTGGAGAAGAGCTCATGGCTTTAAAAAATTCTTATACTAGATACAAAGTCTCTCTTAGATCTTCTGTCTTGGGTGAAAGCTAGATGTACCTGCAAGTATAAAAAGAGTGTTTCATATCCAAAGCTCAGTGGATTTGATGGAGGAAATAAATAATTTCAACAAACTTTGAATTATGGTAAGGAATTGAAGGAGAATGATATTTAGAAGCTTGAACTGTATTATTTTACCCAGAGAACTCAGTCCCCTGAGCAAAATCCTGACTTCTGTAAATTAAGGAAAATATACTCTTTCAAAAGGCTTCTTATAGGATCCTTAAATTGAAGACATACAAAGAAGAAATCTTTTGAATGCTACTTATACAAACAATTGTAGATCCCATCTGTAATGCAGAAAACTTTCCTATATGAGTAATTTCAGAAAGTTCAGGGGTTGTGCCTACTGTGGAGGCTTAAAGTGAGCAATAGACTGCCAAGAAGTGTAGGAAAACAAAACATTTATGGTATTTGTAAACAAGTGCCTCCATTGGTGTGACTAAATTGTTTGTATCAGAACAGATGATTTACAGTGGTTGACATCCCTGGAGATGAAGATGAAAATTGGGGCACAATTTGAATTTGTGATCATCCTATTTGCTTTAAACAGAGCTGTCAGAAGGCCCAATTAAAGCCATTCAAAACCTGCCCTGATTTATTAATCTAATGGTGAGACAATCTCCAAGTTAAAGAATAAAGCTGTCTGTATTGTGTCCATGATGATTTGAGGCCTGGAATTTTCTGGAAGATTATTACATAATTATTTCTTCAAATCATGCTACCCGCTGCATTTGTCAGTAATCTTGAGTAAGCATTCTGAAGAATATTTGCATTTAACTATCTTCTGAGTATATTTCTAAATATTCACTACAAACATAGGTTTTAAAATTGATCTTATTACATATAAGATTACAGTCTCCAAGACAATGATATAATTTACAAAATATGTGAAGATAAAGTAATAGAAAAATAACTATCACAGAATCATAGAATCAGTCAGGGTTGGAAGGGACCACAAGGATCATCTAGTTCCACCCCCACTGCCATGGGCAGGGACACCTCACACTAGATCAGGCTGGCCAGAGCTATTTTCATTAACATAGCATAGCTATAGAAACATAACAGATTTAAAGATTCTACCCTAAGAGTAGGATATAATCAATTCACAGCCAGTATTAATTAATTTATATTTTCTTTTTGAGTTAATTTACAGAAACAAATGATGAACTGGTTCCTGTAAAACTGCTGACACCAAAAGTATCTACTTAAGTACAGTGGAAAAACGAACATGTCAGAATCTTTAGTAGATACATTAGTATAATGAACATACAGTGGCAGGATATAAAGCCAGAGAAAAGATTTTTTTAATCAAGCAGAAAACTGAGAAGCACCCTTTACACACTGCATCCCACTGTGGGCCCATCCTTGGCTATATGCTGTTCTGGGTGTTCACCAGTAGTGTGTAGTCCTATACATAAATGATGATGTTGGTGAAGACCAAGGAAAAAATATTTCAATTGAGACCTGGTGTTAAAGCCTTAAAAAGAACAGAATTAGCTCAGTGCTTACAGTCTTGCAGAGTTAGAAGGAACCTTCTTGACCTTGAACCTCTTCTGATTACTGAAAGTGAAGCAAACCTCATGGCCTTTTCTTTTCTGTGAATCATGGGATTTTTTTTGTCAGAGAGTTTAACTTTCTAAATTGCTTTGTAGAGGAAAGAATCTTGAAATGTGCTCACAGGAATGTGAAACTGAACTAACAATAGTGCAGCAAAAAAATCTCAAAATGATCTCAAAGAAACCTCTGCAGACATGGAAACAGGAACAAGAGAAATGTTGTGGAATGTCATCTCGACACCTTCCTGTAACATGCCAGCATCATGGACTAACTAACATGATTGAATATTCAATTTCCATGTCAGGATACCTTTAAATGTATTAATGAGAAAGACAACTGTTCCCCAGTAATCTATTTTCAGCAGAAAGCCACTGAATATCGATATTTTAAACCAAACCAAAACAAATAACCACAGAGCAAAACAAGAAGAGAAGGAGCTGAGAATTTGATCCTTCGGTTTTATTATTGAGTACATGGATGACAAGAGCTCACACCACTGCTTCATGATTTATTGAGCATATCCCCTCCTTCCCTTTCATCTTGATATACGGCCAACAGCGAATTAAAATTTTCAGAAAGCCAGTCAGGTGAGATAAAGAAAATGATGGCCTCTCCTGAAAGAGAGATGGCTCAGGCTGAAAAGCCAAGCTGGTAGCCACAATGTGGAACATCCTCCTGTATGGAGACCATGCTGAAGGCAAAAAAGCTTTGTAAACTCAGAATAAAACCCCTTATAT
The DNA here is from genome assembly GCF_014839835.1 of Dryobates pubescens. NCBI lineage: Eukaryota > Metazoa > Chordata > Aves > Piciformes > Picidae > Dryobates > Dryobates pubescens. The sequence continues at coordinate 124,948,860 of NC_071657.1, read as the reverse complement.
AATCAGAGTTATTCTCCTTTGAGATTCCTTTGCTGCCTTTGCATAAACTGTTATGAAAGAGCATGGTTATTCATAATGTTTCTTTTGCATACTGCTTGATGTTCAGTTAAAATTCATATCCCTTCCTTTCAGCTTTCTCTCACATTTTAGAATGTTTTCATTTTCTTAGGAAATAGTTTTAACTTTTCTCCCACAGGTTTTGTGGGTTTTTTTGTTTGTTTTGTTTTGTTTTGGCCACATATAACAAAATTGCTAATACATTTTTCATATTAAATGGTTGGGGTTTTTAATTCCTTTCAGGATGATACTGGAATGTCTATGTGATTTTGTTTTCATGCACTGAAGTTTACCTTTCATATATACATACTGCTAACCGACTCCACTATATGAAATAAATAGTATTACTCATTCAACTTATTGCTAGCCTTTGATTAGAATCCTATCATAACTTGTTCCTACTTTTTAAATAACAGTATACAAGGGTGTTGTGGACCTAGCTTTAGCTGTTTGGGTTGTAACAGTACAGATAAACATTGTGTGAAGCATACAGGCTGTTCATGTCCAGGCAAGAGCAGATCTAATCCTTTTAATCAGAAAATAAGCCTCATCTCTACCATAGGCTGGAGTTGTCTGTAAACTCAGATCTTTCTAATCTACTAACAAGATCAATAACATGGCAAGCACTGAAATCTCAGTTGGAAAAAAAAAAAAAGAAAAAAAACACCTCTCTTTCCTATCAGAAAGACCAGTAATCAAAGTGAAAAATTCAGTTATGTTCTAGATGATAAGCAGATTTTCCTTTCCTGCCTGGAGTGAAGTCCACAGAAAGCATACTTCTCTTGCATCTGAGATTTGGCTTGAAAAGTTTGTTCTGACCACTAATGTTTGATGTGTGACAGCTAGTACAGGTTTTCTGCTGGTTCTTCTGCAAATATATTCATGGTCTTAGAGGACTGCAGACCAAAAGATCTTCAGAATGGCAGACAAACCAGAAAGATTAAGGAGAAAACAGAATTTTTTTGAAGAACTGATATGTACTTGTACCTATGTTTCTATCTATCTATCTATCTATGTACATAATATTTAATGAAGAAAAAGCTTGAAATACTTCTTATTCTGTTCTGCTTTCTTGGAATGTTAAAAGGGCAGGATGTTTGCTTTAACAGTATATGTCCTCATAATCATAGAATCATAGAATCAGTCAGGGCTGAAAGGGACCACAAGAATCATCTAGTTCCAACCCCCCTGCCATGGGCAGGGACACGTCACACTAGATCAGGCTGGCCAGAGCCTCATCCAGCCTGGTCTTAAACATCTCCAGGGATGGGGCCTCAACCACCTCCCAGGAAAACCCATTCCAGGGATTCACCACTTTGATGGTGAAGAACTTCTTCCTCACATCCAGTCTGAATCTCCCCACCTCCACCTTCATTCCATTCCCCCTAGTCCTAGCACTACCTGATATGCTAAGAAGTCCCTCCCCAGCATTCTTGTAGGCCCCCTTCAGATACTGGAAGGCTACTACTATGCTGTCATAATCAAGTATTTATTCTTGTGCCCACATGAATTTTAGGGGCAAAACCAATGGTTACAACATTGTTGTCACATTACAGGGACAATCCTGATGTCTGCCTGTCTCAGAGCCCAGGACTCTTACTGGAACTATTTGGCAAAATTACCTTTTGACTCTCTATTAGGCACCCTGAAAAGGACTTGCTCTGACACAAGTTCAGAAAGTTGAAGTAATTAAATGGTTTAATTGTTCAAGCAACAGGTACAACAGATGTGGGATTGTCAGTGATAAATGCACTGACTGAGAGATGATCTCAGGTTAATAAATCCTGGGTAACATCCAGCACAGTAGGAGATGCAGACCTTAGCAGCAGCTCTAATATAGAATAGAAATGCAGCACAAGTTAATAGATTTAAAGTGAGGTTCTCACCAAGAAATGTGTCTTATTTACCATTCTTGTCTCTGTCTTTCCTCTTCTCTTGCTGTGGCTGCTGCTGCTGGCCATGCTACTGGTTCATGCTGCACCCCCTCCACTGACTGGTACTGGTGCCCCTGCACACCTGTTGAGGATCTAGCACAATGTTGCATTAATCAAGACTTATAAATGAGTTTCAAAGTCTTTCACAAAATGAGCAAAACATTATTAATGAGCGTACCTAGTCTTCACAGATTGTGAACAATGAAAACAAAGCCAGACCTGTTTTACCAGGAAGTCTCTCTTTCTTCCTCCTGGCTACATTTTTCTGGCTAAACTGGGAAGCTAAGATTGGCCACTAAATATTGGCTTGGGTAGAAGCCAGACTTCAGTTAAGGGATGTTTAGGAAGGAAAGGAAAATTCTCCAACAGGAGATTTGGTCTCACTTGCCATCTGCATGATTGACTTTCTGGGGGTACAATTGCTTCTGCTAGGATGCAGAGACCATTTTCTGAAATTCTCATTCCTATAACCAGGTTCTGGGATTGGATCTGTACCTGGAACAAAGAAAGGTTGGGCCAAATTGCCCTGTAGTATAGGTAACAATATAGCTATATACAATTATATAGTTATATATGATTTTGGTAACAACAGAGTTGCAGTGCTATGATAGGGCTCTGATGAAAGACATTTGTAAAAAATTCAGGTCTGCCTTCCTGTTGAACAGCACTATTTGTATCTCTCCAGCCTTTTGGTGAGGTCAGGAAACAAGTCATGATGACCTTTAAAAGATCTTTTCCTTCATCAGTAAAGGCAAAGCCTCCTTTACCCTGAGATGAAATTTCCTTTACATTTCATGTTATAAACTTTCAGGTCATATACATGCTTTCCATATTATGTCAAAGAGTCACAGGAAATAAAGTATAATGGTAACAATACAGCTACATATAATTTTAGTGGAGAGAAAATATTTCTAGGCTGATCAAGGTCCACTTTAACAGGTGTTATTCAAGCATGTTGAAAGAAATTGGTTTCTGCCTTGGACAATAAGAAAATAAATGGAATGAATAAATTTGTACCTTTTATCTTTCAAAACTTCTAATGTTTTTCTAATACAAAATAAACATCATATGGAAGCAAATCTAGGTGTAGCCATATTAGAAATGGCAGCCAGCTAACCATTTCACAATTACAGATAAGGTATTTTAAAACTGTCATGCTTTTTCAAGACTGGTATTGAGCATTACTCCATCAGTTATGTGAGGAAGATCCTAATTCATGGTTGTGAGGCTTGATCTCCCCTTGAAAAACCAGTCTTCCTGAATACTAATACTTGGAGTTGAAGCCAGGTAATTACAATGCCCTTTCCCTATTCTATAGTTATTTAAGTGGTTAGTCTTTGTAAGTAATCAGTCACAACTTCAAGCCACCCTTAACACTGACAAGTAAAACCCAAAGAATTTGAAAGGAGGCAAAAGCATAATTTTAAATCAGTTCTGATAAATGTAATGTAAGTGGATTTAAATTCTAGTAAGTGTTTCTGAGGGTGAATTTTTATATTTCAATAAATAGACTCACTTCCATATAAGCCGCAGATAATTTTATCATGTGAAGTAGACAATAGTTAATGGAAATGGATATACCAGGATATGTTTCTTCCACACTTAGATAAAAATTTTGTTTACAAGATGTATGCCATATACATAAAAAACCCCCAATAAACAGTGCATCAGTTTGTATGCATTCCTTTGTATTACTCTAAGGCTTAATAACTACTGTCAGGAATCTTTATGAATGACAGAACAATAACATTATTTATTAAAAACCTCCCACTTTTAAATACCCGAATAACAGAGTTTGAAGTATGCAACAAAATGTATTGTTAGATGGACATAGTTTAGTTCACTGGAAAGGTACAAAAGATGTTATGCAATACTAAAAGATGGCCTTTGTGTAACTTCAGACATTTTAAACACTTAGACACATCTATAAAAAAAATAATAAATTTTAGGCTACTTTTGTTGTCAATTGAATCAGGCAGCTTTAGGATTTCATCTTACTCTAATGTAGACTCTAGAATAAATCAAGACATTCTTGTGGAGCACCTATGCTTTTTCATCAGCTAGAAAGGAAGGCTAGAATGTCTTTTCAGACATTGATGGCTGTGACACCACAATGATTCTCACCTCAGAATTCTGTGGTGGAAATGTAGGATGATTAAGGCAAGTGACAATATGCTGCAGAATAAACATTCACTCCAATTGCATGTTTTGTATTTTTAAGTAATTATATCAAACACCATGCTATTTCTCTCCATTTGTTTGTCTGACATCATATAGTGTATCATCATTTCTGTCATCCATTTATTTCTGTCATCACAATTTTCTCTTGTATATATTTCTTTGCCAAAATCCTGTTCAATGACAGCAAAAAAATAGAAAACAGCAGAGGAGAAAACAAAATAGAGATAGATTAAAAAGCTAGACCTTGATATTCTTTCCTACTATACGTGCTATGTCTTTGGGATTGACTTTTTATACTTGTATCTTTTTTTCCTTCCAGATGTTTTTGAATAGTCCTTATACATTGTGATTAAAACAAAACAAAACAAAACAAAGCAAAACCAAACCAAACCCCAAAACCCCACAATTGAGCTACTATATTGGTAGTTTCATTGTTCTTGTTTCTTTCTTCTACAGTAAATATGCCTCTTTTTGAGCGCCATTCAGAAAGATGTCTCTGTTTCTGTCCTCATTCCTTCTTTAAACTGGATGAGTATCTACAGTATATATTCAGTCCAAATCCTAGTGATGTCCTTCCTTCAATGAACACACAACAGGCTGTTTGTGATGTGCAGCATAGGCTGATTCTTTGCTTTGATCAGTTTTATAACTCTGGATTAATAACTTGATTCAATAACTGTTGAAACTATTTTGATAGTTATTAGGATGCTGACAAGATCATCTTGGCAATGCAGTAGTGTACTTTCACTTTTATTTTGTTTTGTACCATGACACTTCCACTGAGTGACTGGAAAACATGACTGTGCTCATTATAGAATCCAAGATGTTCCACTACATGAGATACTACACACTGTCTTCTGTATATTAACTTCTTAACTTTGTGTTTTATTGACTAGGGAGGGATAAATAGGATTTCTGAACTGATTTTTTACATTGAAATACATCTGACATTCAAGGCTCACTTTATAGCTTCTACTTGCATCAGTTCACAGCCTTGGTTCACCTCTCTCTGCTGCTGAGTGATCCTTCACTTAGTCAACCTCTTGACTGGTGAGTTTTCATGCTGAGGCTGTGATCTTCACACTTCTGACATGCTTGTTTCACATGCTTCAGCTGGACTAAGTGGTAGTTTTAGATCTTGATATAGGCTTCCCCCTTTCTCCTTTAAGCTCTGTAAAATGCTTTTACATCTGTTACAGGTTCAGATATGAGACTGACCATGGCTGAAAGCCTTCTATATTTCAGTGTGAAATCCAGTGAAAACAGTAAGTTCACTTGGGTCCAGCTCTTCTAATAGGATCAGAGCATAACTCCAGGCAAGCAGAGGAATTTGTTCTCCCCTGCAGATTAAAAGAAGGAAATATTACAATAAAGGGAGCATTAGTTTAAATAATACAAACCAGTTATTCTCAAAATCTTACTTATATTATTTTGTAGCCAACAAATACTTTAGCAAATGTAATTTGGTTAAGTGATTTGGTTCACTGTGAGGACTAATTTTCAGGACTTAGCTGTTTATTGAAGACATTCACTCAACTTTCTTCATAATGTCAACTAAATGAAACTCAACATTTGTCCAATCATTCAAAGATTCTACACTATGAAGACTACACTTTACTATGAAGACCCTACACTGTCTTTCTCTTCCCCACTGTTTTGTCTCTGAAGGTAAAGAAAAAATAAATATACAAAATGGTTTAACTTTCTAAATGAAACTTTGTTTGTAAAAGTTAAATGTAAGAGTGAAAGTATTTTGAAGGGAAGGGGTGAAGATGAGGGGAGTTACAAATGTTGTTACCAAAACATAACTGTCTGCTTCAACAATTACTATCTTCTCAGTCAGCAGAGAAAAAGAGATGATGCCAGAATATCATTGCTAATACAAGAACTGAATTCGTTTATTGAGGTTTGTGTGTCTAGTCTTGTACATTCTGTTTCATTATGTTAAGAAGTGTCATACTTTTCTTAAATGTTTTCCAATGAACTAAAACTGATGTAATATCAAATGCCCTCTAAATCACAACACCATCCCTTGATAAAATGGTTCCTGAAAATGAACAGGGATAAGCTAAGATTAAAACAGAATAATCATAAAAGAATATAATTAGTGGTTTTTTTTTTAACAAGATAACATTTGATATTAAGTAATAAAAATGAACCTAAGGTGAGTAAACCAGAAAAATCTCTGAAGATGTTTTCCTTCTCATGGATGTTGGATAAGGCGTGCAGGAGAGAGGGGGAAATGGGGTACAGGGTAAAATATTGCATAATATTATCAAGGCTATGTTTTGATAACTGAGTAGAAACCATGTGAACAACTTTATTCCTCACATACTTCATAGAAATTTGTTTCAGTAATTGCCCACTATCTTTAAAAAGCTTTTTAAAAAATCTAAAGATAATTTCAAAATTTTCTTGATATTGTTTTGGAAGGCTGCATGCTCTGTCATGCTGAAACTGAGCATTTTATTGTCCTAGCAACCAGACTGCACCACAACACAAATGCCATGGCAAAGACGGAAGCATTTGATTGTAAGGAAACTGTCTCAGATTCTTCACAGGCAAAGAAAGGAGCAAGAGACAGAAAATGTTCAGGTTAACAAATGCTTTGAAGTTGTGTTAGTAAAGTGGAAGGGAGGCCAGCTTGGAGGACACTCCACAGGTTGAGATATTTGTGTCTTTGAACTTGGGACATAATGCAGAAGGACTAAGTGTATGAGCTTATTCGAATGAAGACAGGAACAGATACATGGCAATATCATAAAGAGAGAAAAGAAAAGAAAGAATGGAAGAATACAACCACATTACCCAATTACGTGATCCTTTTGCATTAATCTGCAGCCTTTATTGGTCCCAAATGAAGATACTTCAGCTCACATCTGCTGTTAAGTTGTATGTGAAAGGCATCTTGGATCCTAATCAGTGTTAGCAGCAGTATGACAGGTTATTTTTTTTGCTTGACACTTCCACTAATTCCCTGACTTGATAATAGCTTTCTTCCCCTATGACACAGAACACTTTAAAAATGATTGACACTAAATTTTATTATACTGTTAGTGGACTCAGAATTAATTTTAATCACATGCTGTGGAAATGTTTTAGTTTTGTTTTCATTATATTGTTACAGATGTCATTGATGTACCAGACTGGTAATTTATCATTTACTGCATATGTTAATTGACACATTAATATTTGATATCCTCATAGAAAGTGTAAAAAGTAATATCACATCTGAAACAATACCTCTTACAAATGTTAAATAAAGAATTTATGGACTGAAAAAGCCCCCTATCTTCAACAGAAAATGTTCCACAAGTCAAAAAGTGATCTGCTTCAGAGAGTGAAATAATGACTCTTTGAATCTCTTCTGGATTCACTGGGCCAGATTTGTCATTCTACTCAAATGCTGTTTAGTGCTGAGTCAGTCATTGAGAGAAGCCACTTGCTCTTATTTTGCCTTTGTTTGGAATAAACTGGAATGCACACCAACACCTCATAAAACTCTTCCACTGATGGGGGGATCAGCAGAATAATTCTCATGAAATTCTCTATGCAATCTGGAGAAGAGAAGGCTCCAGGGAGACCTAATTGTGGCCAGTATCTTAAGGGAGTCTACAGTAAAGCTGGAGAGGGGCTTTTTAGGGTAGTGATCGGACTAGCAGGAATAGAGCAAAAATATAAATGGGTAGATTCAGATTGGATGCTAGGAAGAAATTCTTCATCATGAGGGTGGTGAGACGCTGGGACAGGTTGCCCAGGGAGGTGGTAGAAGACCCATCCCTGGAGGTTTTTAAGTCCAGGATGAATGTGGCTCTGGGCAACCTGATCTAGTGTGAGGTGTCCCTGCCCAAGGGGGGTGATCCTTGAGGTCCCTTCCAACCCTAACAATTCTATGATTCTGTCTACGGTGTAGGTTCAGCAGAAAACCCCATAAACAATTTCCCTATGCTATCTTCAAAAATCAGTTATCTTTACAAGAACCCTGTAGGGAAGATAATTAGGATTCTCTTCAGCTATTCAGCTTGATTATCTTCTTTTCTTTAGTTGTTGTTTCTTTTTTTGTTTGTTTGTTTGGTTTGGTTTTTTGTTTTTCTCCCCTATATTTGACACAGATCTGTGATTTGTGGATTCATAAATCTCCACTGTCCTTTGTCCTTTGGAGATTCAAAATTCTCCACTGTCTTTGTCCTACAAGAGGTGGGCTAATAAGACATGGGTTGGCAGAAACAATGAGAATCCATTTCCAGCATGTGCTTATTGAAACTATTGCTACATTCTACCTGGTGTAGAATCTCTGTTGCATAGAAAAAAGGAAACTTGCCCTAAAGCTTTTGTCTGCACTACAGATGACTCTGGTTTACTAAAAGTGGTGAAACTTGTAAGAACATAATATTTTTTGTAACTTCTGTTCCTCTGCTGAGCTTGATGGAGATTGGCAAAATTTCTGAAGACACCAAGAGGAAACTGCAGATGTCAAGTCAGAACTTGGTCACTTAAACTGCTTGCCGCTGAGAAAATGAGCTGAAAAAACCCTTCCCACCACTTATTTTCACCAAGGTTAAGGGCTTGCAAATATTAATTAAATTCCTCTTTTATTCTCAATTACTTGCAACATTTCACAGCTTTTAAAAAAATTTCCAAGTTCTCATCTGAGAATAGATTTTTTTCATAGCATGAATAATCACTCAGCATTTTGGGAGTCTGAATAACTTTTCAGGAGCAACTTTGACTCACTTTACTGTGTCAAAGGCACAGTGCCAACTGGAAAAACTGAGGATACTTCAGTGAAAGTGATATTAAAATAAATGGCATATGGAAATGTTAAATTATATAACATTATTTTGCATTGGACTGAAATTTGAATTCCATTATTTATCTATGTATATCCTAAAATCTTCCACTGTAGCAGTTACAGCCATTCAGAGGGCACAAGTTGACTTAAATCTTGCTATAAAGGTATAATAAACTCTCCAAGAGGAGTATATGTAATTTCTGTATTTTTATAACAGCACAAATTTGCATCCTAACATGGAAGTTCTCAACAGAGACATCACAGGTATTTGTGTTTTGCTGTGGCATTTGTAAAACCGTTATTTCAAAGGAAAGTTTTATAGGGCAAGAAAAAATATCATCTCATTACTAATCTGGGATGTTGGACATAGTGTACAAAAGAGCTCTACATTTGAGAATAAGGATAGATAGAAGCATCTCTCATTCACTACACTTCACTTAAAGGTGACATTCCTTTGAAGGCTATTCCTATTGCCTCCAAGTACTAGGATGTTTATTAAGAATTTTCTGGAGATTATATTGGTCTGGCATGTAAGGAGTAAATTTTGCCAGAAAAGAGGATAACGACTCAAAATATTCACCTCTGGCCACTGAACTCGGAATTGCTTGATTGGTGAGTACCTGATATGTATGTGATTTTTTAACAGCAATGGTTATTCAGAAATGTAACTTAATAGATGAAGTTTCTGAGGCTGCCATTTTTTAAACAATATTTTTTAAATATATGCATTTGGCAACACAATGATTCCTTAGATGATTCAAGCACAGGGGTATACTACACAGAGATAATTTCTAGTGGTTCATTACCTTCCATGGAAACTAGCCAGCAGAAGGGAGTGGTAGAGGAAAGAGTTTCAGAAGTGTTTAGTGACAGCAGGACACTGCTGGATTGCAGAAATTCTAGGATCCTGAACATATTTGGAGAAAAATACAAGTCACAGAATCACACAGAATCCTAAAGGCTATACACTGAACTCTCACAAATTGCCCAAGTTATGCTCGTTTTTCACAGAATCAAGCAGTTTGGAAGAGACCTCCAAGACCATCAAGTCCAACTACAGTACATCATTTTAGTCTTTCCTCAGTTTTCCCACTCTATCCTCCTTTGCTTGTTAATAGAAAGGAGTCTAAACACCATGTTGTCTTGCAGTCATTTATGTGTCTCATATTACAAGGAACTGCTGGAAAGCTCTTAGTCCCTGATCTTCCCTCTTAAGCTTTTTAAGGCAGAGTTAAGCTTGCCTTCAATAGCAAGTATTCTTTCATAAGATTCTTCGCTCTTATCTTATGTCCTTTATGTAACTGACCTGTTGGACCTCATTTCCCTAAAATTATTCAATCTCATTTCCCTAAAATTATTCAATTGGGCTTTCATTCAGTTGGCAGATGTGACTTTTCTGAACCATACAATTTAGAAGATTCTTGAGTCTTCAAAGGGTAGACACTGGGGAAGTAGATCTAAAGTCAAAGAAGCTACAGTAAATATCCTGTTCAGTGTTTCCACATATGCCAATATGTGAAATAATTTTTCTGAATGGCTAGAATTAATCTCATCTGTTCCTAAAGTTGTAGAGATTCAAATATTTGAACTATTTTTGTTTGGATGTGGATTTGTTAAGGACATTTAGTATGGTTAGTATAGCTTTAGTATGGTTAGACTAAAATATGAGTCCTAATTTTAACTGTTAAGAAGTATCATCTGATAATTATTTTCTCAAAGGTTTATGCCTTCCTGAATACAGTAATACTCTCTGCTTAGCTATTGACAGTCATTTACTTTGCCCTACACAAAGTGTTGGGAAATTAGTCATCTTAACTACAAAGATTGTAATACAATGTTGTTGTTATTTGCTTTGTTTGGGGTTTGTTTGCTTGTATTTGAAGAGCTTCCTCAGAGAATCCTTTTCCAATAATATTTCCCTGGATAACATTTTGAATTAGTACTGAAGGACAAACATAACATGCTTGTTCATTTTATTTAAATAAAATGTTTTCTGATGGGAAAGTGTCTGAGCAACAAGTCTGAAAGTTAATTAGGCTATTCTGCAGCAAAACATTTGGAGGTTCTTAAAAAAAGAATTTGCCTCTCTGGCATTTAGAAGATTGAATAAGAGCAGAGGGAATATGTGGATTGTTGTCAAACTTTCAAAGTAGCATATCAGAGCATTTAGAAGTCTTCTGACATTTGAAACTTTTAAGACCTATCCACCAGGGTTACTTGCTGTGGTAAGGAATACATTACCGAGAATAAATCCTTAAAAAAAATTATGACATTCAGTTGGATTTGATTATAGTGACTGAATTAAAATAATTAATTCAAAGAGAATTTGCACTCCAGAATGCCAAGAGGAAATGCAGAATCACTATATTTCATACAACAAAACTGAGTTTGCATAAATACAAACTAACTTTGCATAAGCAGAATATGAGGGAGAATGCAGAAAGAAAAAATATGGTCTAAAATACATTTTCAAATGCCTTCTCATTTGATGAATCAAAGAACTGGTGATGTTTAAGGTTATCTGAGAGGATGTGGGCTTGTTAGTGTTTACCCAGATACTGAAATGTTAAACGTGAAGACATTTCTATGATTTACACACTCAAAAGAGATGAATATTGTCTAGGCTCCAACATAAATATTAGCAACAGAGTGCGATCCTGAATCACTTTCAGTCATTTTGCTCTGTATTTCATGTGCCTACATTTTAGATTTTAATCTTCTGGGAAAGGAACTCTATTGAATTGCTATAGACCATTTCTGACAATGAAACAGGGTAGATTTTCCGTAGCTCAGGGAGTAAGTGATTCACCAAAGAATAGAGCATTATTCAGGAAATATCAGAAATAAAGTGTTAAGGCTAAACCATATTTTCACACACAGAATCCATTCATCACAGAACCTCATCCCCTTTACAAGCAGTGGTCCTTGAAAAGAGCACTGATGAACCATATTCTCAAATAGCCACACTGAGTGAAAAAGTGTCCATTGCTATTAGCTTCACTTGTACTGCAGAGAGACATGGGACTCTGCTCTGTGCTAGGGAAGGAGAGAGGAATAAACTCTGCTTTATCTCAGGAAAAATGCTCTGTTCAATAAAATTTGTCTTGTATTAGCCATCCATATGTATAACCTTCAATACTGCTGAATTTTTTTTTTCTTTTTTTTTTTTTTACAGATAACCTGTAGGTCAGACACATGAAAATATGGCACTTACAAGAATAACTCATTTTGCAAATATAAAACTTAATAAAATCCAGTTACAGCCTTGACTTTTTAGTACTCCGCAGTTCATACAGTAATACCTCAGTTCTCAGGAGCCTAGGAGAGAAAGATAAGAAACTTGAATATTGCAATATAATCTCATGAGATTAATATTCTATGAATTTTGGTGTATTCTGTGCTTCAGATCATCTGGAAAATCACAGAGGCTTCAAATCTCACTGTGTGCTATTGCTAAATTTGGCTTGAGGCAAAGCAGGGGCTGTCTTGGGCTGTGTTAAACTAGCACAGGGGCACACTTGAAATCAGAAAGCAAGAACAAAAAGACAATGTGAATGATTTTGAACCAGAAGAAAGGTTTGGTCAGATAACTTACTTTTACATCTAGAGTAAATTCCAGAAAGTTAATAGTTAAGGGTCTTAGGATATTTGTGGAGGCAAAATTTTTAGGATTTCAGAGTTGTTCTGTTCTCAGAAGAAGGATTCTTCTTTAGGAAGTAATTCCAACAGTTGCCCAGGGAGGTACTTGAAACCCCACCCCTGGAGATATGCAAGGTGAGGCTTGATGGGGCTCTGATCAGCCTGCTCTAGTTGAGGATGGCCCTGCTTGCTGTAGAAGGGGTTCAACTAGATGAGCTTTGGAGGTCCCTTCCAACACAAACCATTCTATGATTCTGTGCTTCTATGAAAATCTGTTATATTCAGGTCTTGTGTGGGTTCCTGACCAGTACTACAGATAGTATGATGTGGTTTGAACGGTGATGTAGTCTGACAGCATATTATAGTTTAAACTTTATTAAAGCAGTAAGAAAGATAAGCAACAATGTACACACACAGTAACTCACCCTACCACTGATAGCAAACATGGAATGGTAAGTGATGCTGTGGCTCCACTAGTGGACTGTCTGGGACATTTCATGTCTGGATCATCTGACGCCCACAGATAATGGTACAAATACCTTTTGAATGCTAGCAAGAGTTGCATCATCTGTTGGCTCCACTAGTGGTAGCGTGATGAGAGAAGCATAACTTACATGTGTGTCCTACATGTAATTTTGGATGCTGTCGGTGGCATTCTACCAACATGTCAATGTTGGTCAACAATATGATATACATGCATAATATAGTCTTGTTTCTGGCCTACAGCTAATGAAAGGCTTAGCATGCAATCTGTTCAGCTTCTATATATAAATTAGTGCTTGTTCGTGTTTCTTTCAGAACATCAAGTATGAAGCTAGAAAATGGAGCCTAGGATTCAGAGTCCCTGAAATGACTTTACAGCAGTCTTTGTCTCATGTGCTGTCAACAATTTTTAATTGCTTTAATTTATATCTGAAATACTTAAATATATCCTAAATAAAGCACTGCATTTCTCTCCCAGATCTTTTTCCAGAGCTCATTAAAAAACAAACAAACAAACCCAAAAACCAAATCAAACAAAAAAAAAAAAAACTCACAACAACCCAAATATTAACTGCTAAGCCTATATTTGCTTCATCAGCAAAGCAGCAGACTTGACAGTCTTTAAAGAAAAAAGAAGATTTACAATTTTTGAAGGCTTTCAAGTTGTTATATAAAGTGCTTGGTTGATTAAATTGCTTTCTTGATTCATACTCTGAAAGTAAGAGACTTGCACAGCTGCTATGCTATCAATTGGTCTGACCCAGTTGTACTGTCAAACTCTCCTACAAGTCAGAACTTGCACTTTGTCTGTTCCTTACAAACTGAACCTCAGCAAAACTCACCAAAAAGTGTAAGCATTTTTCAGACAGCGACCCTTTACTGGTGTTTCTGTTCATTCACAACTCTGAACCTCAAAAAACAACTGAGCTCTTGTGCTGACTCCCAAAATATATTGCCTACACTAGCCATGTCTTGCAGAGCTGAGGGTAACTCTGAGTCTCATAGTAATGAATGCAGTGTTTGAATGACTTTACCTACTGTAAAATCAATGGACTGTTTATTGCAACTTCATCTCTCTAGGAAACAAAGTAAAAGGTCCTTGTATGATCACTTAAAAGGTTTTGTGATGATAGATACTATTGAATAGGTGATGCTGAGAAAGACACCTGAGAGGAAGTAGGGAATAGAGGGGTTAGGGAGACCTCAGCCATCAGGAGCCTCTCTTTCACAAACTTTTTTTTTTTCCCCTTTGAATGTCTCCAGAGTTTCTTTCAGGAAGGATTCAGGAGACAGGAGGAATGGTTCAGTCTTTGTCCATAAACACAGTACAATGCTGTTTTCCTGAGACTTACACATTCACCTTGGACATGTGATAGCTAGATCACCCTCTCACCCTTTACTGAGAAGTGGAAAACAACAGTACATATATCTTCACTTTTGTGAGTATCAGTAATGGTTCTTCAGAGATACAGAAATGTCAGCAGGCCTCCCTGTGCTTTAAACTGTTACTTAAATTTAGGTGGATCTGCAGTACTGTTCTCCTTCAGACATCTTCTAAAGTTAGGCATGTTTTGTTACTGTGACACTGAGGAGCCTCCAAAAACTTTGAATCCTTGCACCAGCACCCTATGAGAAACAGCTGGTACTGCTGATATCTCTCTTGGGTTTAATTTTCATACTTTATTTCAAAATCTGTAATTTTTCTTTTTTTTCTTTTCAACTAAAGGGTTTAGCTCTTGATATATGTCATGGGTTGAGATGAATCTGCTGCTGATACTCAATACCATGCTGCTGTCATGCCAGCTTCAAAATGAAAGTGCTGTCTGGATCAAAGTTTCATGGAGCTTACAGTTCACATTGTAACATGAGAGGCTTCCTGTTCTGGTTGCTGCTTTTGGTTTCTGGGTGTGGGATGTTGGTCTTTTCTACTGGGCTCGCTCTGGGTCAGGAAGAAAATTTTTATTGCTGGTTTCTGGTGCTGCTTCTGAGTTTTGCTGAGCAATTCTGCAAATAAGCCAAGGTAATTGTGCATTGTATTATTTCCAGTAAAACATTTCCAGCAAAACTCTCTATCTCATTACAGAGTGTTTTTTTGTGTGTGTTACTTTCCCTCCCGCCTATGTGGGAGGAGAGGAGCTAGTGAGAGTGGGCTGTGTTAGCCCAGGACAGTCCATATTTGGTGTCCCAACATGCGTCTCAAAAAGCAGCTGTCTTAATTAAGACAGTTGATTTTGGCAGGAGATGAAAGGGTTGAGCTAACAAGAAGTGAGATAATGAGAAGATTCAATTAAAACTTGAAGCTTGTTAAGAGAATTTTATATACTTCCCCCCCTCACCCCAGTGATATGTTCACTATATGGATGGATTTGCTTTTTGGGGATGGCTGGGGATGATGTGCACTTGCAATTTATGTGCTCTGTGTGGTGGTGCTGATGATCTCTGGGGAATGGCTTAAAGCTATGATGCTGCTGCTGTGATGGCTACTGGCATATTATGAAATAGTTGTTCCACTGGGGGTGGGGTGGGTGGTGGGGGTGGTGGGAGTGGTGGTGCAGGGAGGAGGGGGTTAGTTCAGGCCTGGCCAGCCTGAAGCCAGCCTAGCAATTGTGGGGGAAGAAAGAGCCCTGGGGGTTTTAGTGAACCCCAGGTGGGGAGAAGGGGAGTGCTGGGTTTTTGGTCTGGTGTAAAGGAAATTGTGTGTTAAGAATAGACTCAGGATTGCTTTGAAATTTATATGCTTTGCTATGCTCACTGCTATGCTTTGTAGTTTTGCTTTTCCATTTAAATTTTCCATTTCAATCCAATGCATTTGTGTGAGTGTTATTCTTTTGCCCCTTTTGGAGAAATAGAGCAATTTGTCCCTCTTTAAACCAGGACAGCCCCAGAGGTGGAAAAACAGCCCCACCATTTTGACTGGTCATGGACTGACTGTGCTGGAATAGGGTGGAGCTCTAGAGTATCTGCAGTGAGAAGTCTTCTGTGCACAATAAGTTGATCTCCTTTTGAGTGAGAATGAACAGTTAATAATGATGTGTGATGTATGATAATTGCTGCTGGGCATGGCATAGATGGTACACAATAAGGAAGAGAGAATGTCATGGGTAGGGTTGAATCTGCTGATGATATTTCATAGAATTATAGAATCAACCAGGTTGGAAGAGACCTCCAAGATCATGCAGTCCAACCTATCACCCAGCCCTATCCAATCAACTAGATCATGGCACTAAGTGCCTCATCCAGTCTTTTTTTGAGGATCTCCAGGGACAGCAACGCCACCACCTCCCTGGACAGCTCATTCCAATGGCAAATCACTCTCTGTGAAGAACTTCTTCCTAATACCCAGCCTGAACCTCCCCTGGCACAACTTGAGACTGTGTCCCCTCGTTCTGTTGGTGGTTGCCTGGGAGAACAGACCAATCCCCACCTGGCTACAACCTCCCTTCAGGTAGTTGTAGAGAGCAATAAGGTCACCCCTGAGCCTCCTCTTCTCCAGGCTAAACAACCCCAGCTCCCTCAGCCTCTCCTCACAGGGCTTGTGCTCCAGGCCCCTCACCAGCTTCGTTGCCCTTCTCTGGACATGTCCCAGCAACTCAACATCTCTCTTGAACTGAGTGGCCCAGAACTGAACATAGTACTCAAGGTGTGGCCTAACCAGTGCTGAGAACAGGGGAAGAATAACCTCTCTTGTTCTGCTGGCCACACTATTCCTGATAGAGGCCAGGATGCCATTGGATCTCCTGGCCACCTGGGCACACTGCTGGCTCATGTTCACCCTACTATCTGCCAGCACACGCAGGTCCCTTTCTACCTGGCTGCTCTCCAGCCACGCTGACCTCAGCCTGTAGTGCTACTTGGGGTTGTTGTGACCAATGTGTAGAACCCTGCACTTAGCCTTGTTAAATCTCATCCCATTGGCCTCTGCCCACCCATTTAATACCATGATTCTGTCATGCCAGCTTCAAAGTCAAAATAATGGCTGTAGAAAATAATCACAGGGCTTGAAGTTCAGATTGTAACATGAGAGACTTCCTGTTCCAGTTGCTGCTTTTGGTTTGTGGGTGTTGCTCTTTTCCACTGGACTGGCTTCTGTATTCCTGGGTGTGGAGAACTGTTTTATTGCTGCCTTTTGCTGCTACTTCTGCACTTTTCTGCAAACAGGCTAAGCTAATTGTGCATTGTATCATTTCCAATAAAATATTTCCAGTAAAACTCTATCTCAACCCAGAGAGGTGGGGATTTTTGTGTTACTTTCCCTTCTGTCTGTGTTGGGGGAGAGGGGCATGTGAGAATGGGCTGTGTTAATCCACGACAACATACTGTTATGTAACAGGAGCCCTAGATTTGGTTCTATCTTGCCTATACCTTTATCTGTTCATATTGTGTGGGTTTTTCTTTAAACTGGAAAGGAATTGTGAGGTTTCGCACACAGAATTGTGTGTGGCATCAAAACTGTCAAAAACTGGAATACTCTGGGACTGGATGATGCTTCAATTCTATTGGTGACCTAAAAGGTTCACAAAACACCAAATACTTCATGGGGTTTTTTTGCTAATAGTTTCTGCCTTTATACACCTTATCTTTTTTTAAGACTGTTGAGCACACTCCAACCACAAGTAATGTAATCTGCTAAATGTTGTTATACTAGCAGACTTTATGGAAGCATTTTGCAATTAATTTCTAAATTCATCTGAGGTAATTACTGATGTCAGAGATTCCTCCTTCAAATATATACATGAAGTTGAATTGCCAGCACATACTGTGTTACACAATGAAACACGTTATTTACCATGGCCCTATTCTTCTTCTCATAATTCTGTTTCCTGCTGGTTTTCAGATAGCTTTTACATCCTTGCAATTCCCAGCTGCAAATGGAAAATATATGCTTATTGATATCACAGAAATAACAACACAGTTACATTAAAACCCAAGTTATTTTTATTGCCTATTACTTTATTTTTCTGGTGTATTGCTTAAAAGGGAATATTTAAGCTTTAGGCATATTTGGGCATAAATAAACATGTTTCTACATGTATAAACATATGTGTTGTCTTGCAATAATTGTAAAGTGACATTGCAAGATCACAAACTTCAGAAAAAAATGGAATCTCAGTTAGGAAAATAAACATAAGAGTTATTTCCCCCCTCCCCACCTAAGAAATTCACACTGTCTGGTAAAAGAACTGGTTAAGTAATGTGCTATGTTTTCCTTTTTTGGGGGGTGGGACGCTTGTGCAGTTTTTGTGTCCAACCTACATAATCAACTAAACCATGGCACCAAGCACCCCATCCAGTCTCTTCTTAAACACGTCCAGTGATGGTGACTCCACCACCTCCCTGACAGCCCATTCCAATGGCCAGTTACTCTTTCTATGAAGAACTTCTTCCTAACATCTAGCCTAAACCTCCCCTGGTGCAGCTTGAGACTGTGTCCTCTTGTTCTGGTGCTGGTTGCCTGGGAGAAGAGACCAACCCCCACCTGGCTACAACCTCCCTTCAGGTAGTTGTAGAGAGCAATAAGGTCTCCCCTGAGTCTCCTCTTCTCCAGGCTAAGCAACCCCAGCTCCCTCAGCCTCTCCTCATAGGGCTTGTGCTCCAAACCCCTCACCAGCTTTGTTGTCCTTCTCTGGACACATTCCAAGTTGCAATATAATGGTAATGAAAGTGAAATAAAGGTATTATTACTGCCTTCTCTTTTGTTCTTTTTCTTTCATCAGAAACAACCAGTATTATTTAGAGCACTGGTGAGCTATTTACTACAGCTCTAGAAAAACCTTTAAGCTTGTGTGACGCACCATAGATTTTCCACCCACTTACTGGAGCCACCTCTTCTACAGAGTTTGGTTGTTGGTTTTTTCGCTTGTTACTTAGGAACGAAACCGGTCCCAACACAATGTTAAGCCCGTTTTCCCAGTCTCAAAAGTGCTTACTCTTCCTGAAGAAGGATTCCAAAACTAAAGAAAAATTATTGGAGCCCAGCCTTAGCTTCATTCATGTGCCTGATCACACATTGAACATTGTCAGTCCTTCTTTAGACTAACTTATAACATAAAGCAAACCCCTGCTTACTGGATGTCTGTACTCACTACATCCATACAGGGGACTGTTTTTTGTCCCCTAATCAGGAAGCTATCTGTCCTAAAACTACATAGAAGGGTAAGAATAAATAAGGGCAAATAAGGCATTGGTTAAAAGTAAGGATTTATCAAGAGTTGTGGATGGAATCAAAGTTGCTGTTTCCTGGGATAATACTTTAAAGAGACTAGGGACAGAACACTGCCTACTGTCACTCAAGGATTCATTCCAGATGAGCTTTACTGTCAGAGAAAGATAAAATTTTATCTTCATGCATGATAAACTTAAATTGAGGTGCCTACAACCACAAAATGAATTACACATCTAGGCGTCACCTCACTGCCAATTTAAGCAGCTAAGCTCAGTAATGACATTGTAAATGCACCATCTTCAGAGCAATCTAATTCATATAGTCCCTTTCCAGATATTTATTGCAGTGTGAATGTATTTCACATTTCTGTATATCCCGTTCAAATGATAATATTTTCCTTCCAGTCTTTCAAAGGACATTTTAGACTTGTGTTGCCGTTGTGGTTTATATTCTTGCTTTGGTCCCTTAAGTTTGAATGTTTCTCTTGTGTGTTGAGTAGGGTATTACAAAGCTAGACAGTAAAATGCAAACCACAAACACTGTGAAATTCAACTAGTTTTAATACTTAACTCTTTTCCTCCATTAAAAAAAAACAACAACCAAATACCCTGTTTTGTTGGCTGTAACAAACTTTTCCATTCTTACTAGCTCTGTTTAAATTCTTAAGCTAAATTCTTTGGAAGGCAGGTCTTCTGAAGCATGAAAGAAATTACACTTTTATAACTCATGCAATGGAAGAAGAAATATACTGTTTGAATACATTGAATGTAGAAACCTCATGCCTACATTTCACTAGTACTACTGGATCTGATGGGCTGAAACACTGCAATGTCTCATACGAAATGGTGTCTTTAATGACTAGGCTTGAAGACTTAATGTTAGTTGCAAATGCTCTGTAAACGTTAATTGTTTTACATGGTTTGAAACATGCTTATTACATAATTTTCAGCCTTGCCATTTTAGACATTTCTTTTCATTCTCTTACTCTCTCTCATAATGTAATTAACATTAAGATGTTTGTCAAGGATACAATTTAAGGACACCTTCTGCCAGAGAGGCCTCATTAAGGGCTTTTGAAATATAGAATACTAATGAAAGCCTCTTGTGGCAAGACATTTAGTTAAGAACCCACGCAGCTTAGGGTGTCTCAGTTTAAGATATTACTGCTAATGATACAGGCAGCCTCATTTAAGGAAGTATCAGTTCAGTATGTTCTGCTGAACTCAGTTATGGCAATAAAGACACCCCAAAAGATCACTTATTCACAGCAAAAAAATCCCAACCTCAAAACATTGGTGCTTTTTTTTTAATTGGTTTACTTGTGTGTTTTTCCAAAGAAATGCATTACAGAGAAAATAAAATAATAACATCCATACACTGGGAAAGTGTGCAAGTGTACAGCATCTGCTTTGATTCCGGCTTATTCTGCTTTCAGGTAAAGGCAGACCAATTTAATGGAGTGAAATTGCAAGATCTTAAGGCTAGTCTGTTAGCACAGTCTGTAGCATTTCAAGCCTAAATAGTCCCTGCCTCATCATGACACAGCACTGCCTCAATGGCACTGGTAGTATGTAGAATAGAATAGAATAGAATAGAATAGAATAGAATAGAATTAACCATGTTGGAAAAGACCTTTGAGATCAATTAGTCCAACCTATCATCCAACACTAAACCATGGCACCAAGCACCCCATCCAGTCTCTTCCTAAACACCTCCAGTGATGGTGACTCCACTACCTCCCTGGGCAGCCCATTCCAATGGACTCTTTCTATGAAAAACTTCTTCCTAACAACCAGCCTAAACCTCCCCTGGTGCATCTTGAGATTGTGTCCTCTTGTTCTGGTGCTGGCCGCCTGGGAGAAGAGACCAAGCCCTGCCTGGCTACAACCTCCCTTCAGGTAGCTGTGTTTCTAGAAAATGTATTCTTGATACATTTGATCTTGATTTTACATCTATAACTCATCACTAAAGCCACTGAATAAAGCTGCATGCCTACAGGGTTAGGCAAAATGTAGCTGAGGATTTTGAGGATACCAGTGCTGCATAAATGGAAGGCAGCCATGCCTAAGTGTCATCTAACATATTTCAACCTTCCTTATCATCCTATGGCCAGCTCTTCAGCATCTTTACAACCACTGCAACAGTATTGCACCACAGGATTAACATCTTTGCTTTAACATCTTATCCAAGTGTTCACTGTCAGAGGTAGGAAACTGTCAGAGGCAGGAAAATAGAACAGATGGATCCTTCATCTGAGGGAATGTTTGTTTCCTGTTATTTTCTTATGCCAGTACTCTTTCTTCCTGTACAACACATGCTGTTACAGCCATAGCATCTTTTTATATAATGACTTTTGTTAAAGAAGCAGTGACTACAGACAGTTACCTCAGATGGGGTCATTCTATGATTCTCTACACACTGAGAATAACCAGATAGTGGTAAATACCATTTTGGTGTATGAATGCTAATGAGTGGTGAGCTTAAACAAACACTCTTTTTTATGTTTATTTTTTAATACAAATATTTATTTCTTATATATAACACCTCAAGAGCATTTCTATTTTACCTCAAAGTTCTTTCAATGTTTATTCCATTTATCAACCTATCTATGGTATTTAAGCACTGGCCAGATGATGCAGTCTTAAAATAATATACTCACCCTGCCAAAAAAGGAATCACATCTTGTGGACTGAAATAGAAGATACCAAGAACACAACATTCTACACCACCATCACTTTTTTACACCCAATAATGATTTATTTATATTTTTCTACTTTTCAGCTCAAAATCTGCAGCTAAATTTTGAAGGCATAGCCTAAAACCACCACATAATGCTTGCATGACTCTAAATTATAGCTGTGTCTGACTACAAACATATTTCTGACCGTATTTGTGGAGACAAGAGTCTCTGCCGTTCTTGATCAGCCATCTCAAGTCAAATGGAAGCTAACATATGCTAGGATTGAGTGGTCATGCCACAGCAGTGCCTCTCACTTTTTTTCCAGAAGGGCAAAAAGTTCAGGGGAAGTAAGGAATGTTAATGCTCCTTGCTGCCTCAAAACAGCCCTAACACAGTTCTTTAACTCATGAGCAGAAAGTTCAGATGGGGTCCCAGATTAACTTGGGGTAGTTAACATGGAAATTCAAGACTTAGATCAATGGGAGTTTCTGAAAACAGATTTGTGTTGTAGTGTGATGGTTTAGACCACATGCACCAACAAAAAGCACAGCTGAACTCAGCCAGAGAAGTGAAAGAAAGCTGTATTTTACAAGCAATAATGGAGTGCAATGAATATATACAAAATATACAGTATTTACAATATTATACAAGAATTTGCAAGAAAAGAAGCAACACAGAAATCCTCCTTGGGAGGAGGATCCCACCTCAGGTTCTCCCCAAACCTATCTTTCCCTCCCCTTTTCCTCTAGTTAATTAGAAGAAAAGAGTAGAAAAAGGATGTTAGGAGAAGTTCAGTTAGCTCAAAGCATTGTTAGAAGTTAGCTGTTTATCTTACCAGTTTCTGTCCATGGTCAGTGTGTATGCATTCTGGTCAAGAAACAGAAGACAGACTGAAGCCAGAGTGAGAACAGAATGTAAGATTGTAAAACGACATCCCACTCATCTACCAATGAAATTTGTTTAGAATTATCTTCCTTTTGTTTTCCTTTTTACACCCAAACATTCAGCTAGAGAATTCTGCAGCTTTCCTTTCTTAAAGGCACAGCCTAAACTGTCTCAGTTTGACTTCTAGCTCTGGACACAGACATCTGAAACATCTAGGGTTCTGTCATCTCAAACATACACATACAATTTGTGCATTACACATGTTTATAATTGTTCAGTTGTGATATCATGTACAGGGCAGTTGTATTCAAGTTAACAAAGGTGGCCATTTGGAGCTGAATATGTTAGTCTATTTTATCATGTTAATAAATATAGTGGCCTATTATCTTCTGAATTATCATGGTGCTCAGAGCTCTACAGCTTATAACAATTTACTTAGTCAATAAGGCATGTATATTGTTTTCAATTTCTTTGTGCTCCCAGTAGATTGGTAAAACTATTTTGGGTAATAGGCTGGTAACAATAAGAGATTTAAAGCTGGAGGGTTTCTGGAGTTTCCAGAGAGATGCATTTCAGCTTGAACCACAGAAATCACCTGTGTCATAAACATACTAATGTGACATTTACAAACAGTGTGGGTCATTTAAAAACCCTGCAAACCACAAAAGCATTGATATTTGAATAAACTGAGAACAAGCACACAGAAAATTACAATTATTAATTTGCTAGTTTAGTTGCTACTTTTCTGTAGAGATCTTTTAATCGATGCTTTCCCCTTCATTTTGAAATGTGTCTGTAGCACCATCTCTTCCATGCTTTCTGAACAGCTTGACCATTGGTTTTAACTGTGCTTTCCTAGGAGCAACACAGTCTTACTGTGACTTAAGCCAACATGTACACTTTGGGGAAGGGTTGTGTAGAGACTGGTTTTGTCTAAATTTACCTTTCTCTCCTCACTTCCCTTACCATGTTTAGGGTGGGCTTTTTTTTGTTGTGTGTTTTGGTTTGGGTTGTTTTTGTTTGTTTGGTTTTTGTTTGGTGGTTTGTTTATGTGTGTTGTTTTTTGTCTGATTTGTTTTGGTTTGGTGGGGGTTTTTTTTGTGGGAATAGGGATATCTTAGCACTTCATGCACCATCTTCTTTCCTATAGCTCCTACTGTGATATGATCTGCTTTGCTTTCCTCAGGGTCTTGTACTCACAGGGGACATGCATCAGGTGAAAATCTTTCCTGAACTATTTACGATGCAACCATTTTTCCCTGTACCAGAGTCTCTGCCTTCTGTCACCTGCTGCTATCCACAAGGCATAGTAAGGCGTCTGCTTGACAGAAACAAACTACTGTGGGGAGTTACATCTCCCAATTTAGCTCTGTTGCAGTGGGTGCAATGTGAAAGACACTAAAAGAAATGACACTGGTTTGAACCAGCTCTTTGGTATTTCCATGTGAGTGCTTCTGCCTGTATTAAAGTTCACTGGATTTTGCAAACACAATCAAGCCTTGTTTCCCTAGACATTGCTTCTGCACAGCAATTGTGTTCTATATCACATCATATATTTGTCATTTACTGCCTAGGGAGCAGCAGATCTGCTTGGTCTTTTGCAGAAAGATGTGCCTTGATGGCCAGGTGTGAGTCAGATCTGCAGTTGTGCAGGACCTCAGTTAACAGGTCTTGAGTCAGAAGCCATTCAGCTACATTACTGTATTCTTTTGTCTGACTTGGACTGAGCACTAAAACACCTGTTTCTAGCTGATGGTTTAAGGCTGGTTTGCATCCTCTCACCTCATCATAATGGAAAAACAAGTAAAGACTCATTTTGAAAGGCATCAAATAAAGGTAGCCCATAGTCATATAGACATATTTTCAAGACTTGTATTATGCCTGTACCTGCTGGGAACAAGTGAAAAGTGCACATTCTACAGATCTTGAGGTTCCAGAGCTAAAAGCTCTTGATAACTGAAGCAAGAAATGTCTGAACAAGAGGTCACCTGTGGAACAGGCTCTCAAGAGAAAAGGAACACATTTGTTTTATTTTGCAGATGACATCTGTCTTTACTTATTTTTTTTTTTAACTCTGCTACTAGTAATTTGTAGCTATATCACTAGGCAAGGAACTTTGCATCTAGTGTGTTTTTTTTCTGTTCATAAAAATCAATTATAAAAATCAAAGGCAATGTCCTGCTTATTGTGTAAGAAAGGAATCTTACTGGTTATTTGCCAGCTAGTTCTGGGGTTACATATTGGTGGCATAAACACTATTTTTTTTTCAACCACAATAAGCATTTGCTTTCATTTCTATTCTTATTTAAAAAAAGAACTGAGATTAGTTTAGAAGTAGAAACAAATTGTTTTTTCCTTGTGTTTAATTTTCAGGCCTTTTTCCTTATTCTTTGTAATGTATTGTTTATGATCAGCAGCAAAAATTTTACCTGCATTACTGGATAGTAAGTTTGTGCTTTGCTATTTAGATGGAAAATAGCAACATCAGTCAGACTTCCCTGAAGACTTTATTATATAAAAGTAGGACATTCACTACTGGTTGGTACTGGGACAAGTGTTGTGAGTGATATGGACACTGGGACTGAGTGCACCCTCAGCAAGTTTATGGATGACACTAAACTGTGTGGTCCGGTTGACATGCTGGAGGGAAGGACAAATACAAGGTTCTGCATCTGGGTTGGGGCAGTCCCAAACACAGACACAGCCTGGGCAAGAAATGGCTCAAGAACATTCTTGAGGAGAAGGACTTGGGGGTGTTGGTTGATGAAAAAAATCAATATGAGCTGTCAATGCATGCTGCCAGCACAGAAGGCCAACCATGCCTTGTGCTGCATCAGAAGAAGTGTGACCAGCAGGATGAGGGAGGGATTTGCCCCATCTACTCTGCTCTCATGTCACCCCACCTGGAGTACTGTGTCCAGTTCTGGTGAACCCAGCATAAGAAGGATATCAAACTATTGGACCAGGTCCAGAGGAGGGCCACAAAGATGATCATAGGGATGGAACACCTCCCCTGTGGGAACAGGATGTGAGAGTTTGAGCCATTCAGCCTGGAGAAAAGAATAGTCTTGCAGCCTTCCACTACCTTAAGGGGGCCTATGAGAAAGCTGGGGAGGGACTTTTTGCAAGACTTTCTAGTGATAGGATAAGAGGGAATGGATTGAAGCTTGAGGATGGTAGATTTAGACTGGATATCACACAGTCAAAAAATCAGAGTATGTTAGAGGTTGAAAGGGACCTCCAGAGGTCATCAACCAATTCCCCTCCCAAAAGCAAGATCACCTAGGAGAGTCCACACAGGAATGCATCCAGGCAGGTTTTGAATGTCTCCAGAGAAGGAAACTCCACAACATCTTTGGGCAGCCTGTTCCCCTCTGTCATCCTCACTGTAAAGAAGTTTCTTCTCATGTTGAGGTGAAACCTTCTGTATTGAAGTTTGTATCCACTGTTCATTGTCTTATTGCTGTGCACCACCAAAAAAAGATTGGCCCCATTCACTTGACACCCACCCCTCAGATATTTATAGACATTGATCAGATCCCCTCTCAGTCTTCTCTTCTCAAGACTAAAGAGCCCCAGGTCTCTCAGTCTCTCTTCATAGGGGAGATGCTCAAGTCCCCTAATCATCCTTGTGGCTCTCTGTGGACTCTCTCCAGCAGATCTCTTTCCCTCTTGAATGGGGGAGCCCAAAACTGGACATAGTATTCCAGGTGTTGTCTCACCAGGGCAGAGTAGAGAGGTAGAAGAACCTCCCTAGACCTTTTGGACTCACGTTTCTTGATGCACCCCAGCATCCCATTTGCTCTCTTGGCCACAAGGACACATTGCTGTATCACAGAGAACTTGCTGAACTCTATGACTCCAAGGCCTTTCTCCATGGAACTTCTTTCCAGCAGGGTAACCCCTAACCTGTACTGGTGCCTGCTGTTATTCCTCTCCAGATGCAGGACCCTGCACTTGTCCTTATTGAACTTCATCAGGTTTGCCTTCACCTGGCTCTCCAGCCTGGGAGAAAAAAGAAATTATTCACCGTGAGGTTGGTGAGACATTGGAAGAGGTTGCCCAGGGAGGTTGTGGATGCCACCTGCTAGGATGGTTTCAAGACCAGGTTGGATAAGGCCTTCAGCAGCCTGGCCTAGTGGAAGTTGTCCCTGCCCATGGCATGGGGATTGGAACTAAATGACCTTTGACATCCCTTCTAACCCAAACCATTCTATAATTCTATGATTTTATGATTCTTTTATCCAGGCTGAACAACATAAGCTCTTATATGTCATATATTCCAAGCCTCTAATTGTTGCTGAACTTGTTCTCATATATCTGTAGCTCTCATATTGGTTTCCCTAGAGTTGGACCCAGCACTGTAGATATGTCTTACTGTTGCTGATCAACCTGCTGGTGATTCTGCTGGCAGCCTAGGAGGCCTTTTTTTGTGTGAGGGCACATTGCTGGCTTCTGTATAGCTTATTGTCCACAAGGACTCCCAGATTCTTTTCTGTAAAGCTGCTTTCCATCTGGTTGGCCTCTACTGTGTGTACTGACACATGAGGCTATTCCTACACAGATGTAGAACTTGGATTTTTGCTTTGTTGACCTTCATCAGAATTCTGTCATCTCCCCAGCATGTTGAAGTCCTTCTGAATGGCAATACAACCATCTGGTCTATCAACCCCTCCTCCCAATTTAATATCATCACACATCTAAGAGTGCAGCATGTCCCATTGGCCAGATCACTAGTCACAGAATCACCGAATCACCAAGGTTGGAAGAGACCTTAAAGATCATCAAGTCCAACCTGTCACCACAGACCTCATGACTAAACCATGGCACCAAGTGCCACATCCAATCCCCTCTTGAACACCGCCAGGCATGGGGACTCCACCACCTCCCTGGAAGAGGTCAAACAGTACTTGTCCCAGTATGAGCTACTGTGGTATACCAGTAGTGACTGACCTATCAGGTTGCTCAGTCCTGACTTCCCAGTCAGTGACTTGGTGACCTAGGATTCTTAATAGTTTTGGAAATGACTTACAGAATTATTTACCCCATCACCTTCCAAGGGATCAAGGTGAGGCTGACCAGCCTGCAGTTCCCTGGCTCCCCTTTCTTGCCATTCTTGAAGACAGAATTCTATGAGTGTTCAGGAACCTCCTTTGACTGCCATAAACTTGTACAGATAGTTGAGTGTGCCCTAGCAATGACATTGACCAGTTCTCTCAGCACTCGTTCTGGATGTATCTTATCAAGTTAATAGACACATTCAAACCGTATAGAAGGAACAGTATTCTGAAAGTATATAAAGCAATTGCTGTAAAAAATATGTGGAAATTGATATAAAATGTGTTTTGAAAGCAGTCATTTAATTCAGTCACATCTATTAGTGCTAAATAGGTGTTACCATGGCATAACACTTCATAAAGATTGTGTTTTCCCTTAAAATTTATTTTTTTACTTCATACAGGAAGAAAAAAAGAAAAAAGAAGTTGTGTCTATACCACAAAACCAGAACCTGTTTGGAATTTTAGATTAGTTCATAGTGAATCCGTCTTCTTGGTGAGAGGTCTTTTGCACTGACATCCCAGGCAGAGTGTGAATTTCTGGAAAGCTTTTCATCAGCATAGAGCACTTGCCTTTTAACCCAGAAGTGCCAAAATTATTTTGATTTCTGGAAAGAAATTCTTGCTTCACAGACCATACTGCCATAATTCAGATCAATGGCAGTTTTCAAGTAGGAGCATTTGGAAGGAAGTGATGCAGGAAGAGAAGAGGCCAAAATGGTAGTTGATACTGGTTTGTTCCTTTCAGGTGGAGTAAGAACATGTCTGTGAATTCCATATCTGTGTTTCTGCCTACTGCAGATGTCCTGAACTTGTTGCAACCTTACAGAAGATACAAATGCTTTTATTCCCTGCATGAGCTGCTGCCCAGAAACTGCACCTGTAATATAATGAATCACCCTGACATTGGTAGCTGGATTCTAATATTGTCCTAGTCCGTCTACTGTCATTCACTACCATTGATCACTGTCAGCTTTTCCCAGTAAAAGTAAAGTCTTAATATCTTTGTTTACAATGGAATGAAGCATGTCATTACCATAATTGATACGTGTTTGGCATCTTACAAGCACAGTGCATGCAAAACTTTCTGCTGTGTGGGCAAATGGGAGTCAGTAATCTAGAACATAGGATACTTTGCTGCTCTTGGAGAGGACAGGTCCAGTTCAGGGATATGTCAATGACTTCATGGGCACATGTACATGGTCAACAGGACCTAACATAGGAAATCAGAAAAGAAGGATTGACACTGAATTACCTCAGTTGTTTAAAACCTTTTTAAAAATTACTGTCTCAAATAGTGTTTGAAGACATCCTTCATCCACTTGTTAGTAATTCACACAGTATCAGTACCACACTCAAAGTCAGAATTACTGCCTCTGAAATTAGCAATGTTATGCTAGAGTAAAGTGACATAATAAATACAAAAATCTTCCCAGAATTATACTCTTCCAGTGAAAGTACTGGTGGGTTCCTAAAAGAAATGCATGAAATAGCTAGGTACACAGTAGCCTGTATATTTTCTAATGAATTATTTTTGTTGAAATCAAATGGTGTCAGTTATCCTAGGATTGAAATGACCCTGTAGAAATGGCCTTAAGACAGCCGTAAAAAATGAAGAGTCTACAGCCAACAAGAGAAAAAAAGTGCTCTCAGTATGTGGCCACTCCTTACTGCTGGGCAAAGATAACTTTCACCAAATTACTCTACCCAGCCCTCCTTTCATTTTGATGTAAAATGTAGCTGTTGATTGCTTTTGTTTCTTTCTGCCATGTAGAGAGATAATTAAACTGCACTTTCTTGATATTCTTTATGCTTAATATCTCAAACTCTCAGACTATGAATTATTCTCCTTTGGCATCCCAAAGAAAGAATTAAATCTGCTTGCTGCCAAGATCTGTTTAAGTGATGTGCACCTTTTTCAAAAGAATGGCAATGCTTCCTAAAATTATTGTTTCTAACAATATGATAGTAGCCAGCCTAGTAATTTTTGTCTGCAGATTAGAATGACACCCACAACATAGGAAATTCAATGACTGATATGACCTTTCATTTCACAGATAGTGGAAAAACACTACCCTAGCTGTGAAAAGAATGCTCTACGGTTCTATACATCAGTTTGAAATATGGTATTGCTTCTACACGCAACGTGCTGTGGTTTGTTTACAGAGTAATTATTCTGATCTTAGAAATTACATGCAGCTGTCATTTATTAATATCAGATCACCTTATATTCCATGACAATTGCTTCTGAGTTACTGTCTTGTTCTCTGCTGAATGCCATCTCATTTAATGCCACCGTATTACCTTATTAGAATGCACCTAGGAAAGTGTCACTGTGGCCAGGGCACTTCTAAAATGGTTGAGACAAATTAATATTGTCAAACTCAGGAGAGAGAGTATAAATTCCCCTTTAAGCTGTCTTTGTGTCTTTCAAGGACAATTTACCCCCTGCAGATTCAGCAGACTGCCATTCTGTAAAATGCTTTAAAATGTTTTTTAAAGTCAGGTGATTTTTTCCTGCTTACAATTCCTTTATATATAAAAGAAATAAATAGTAACTGCAGTTTTAAGTTGCTATAGATAAAAAATGCTGATGTAAACAGACAGTAAACAGAAAAAAACAATTGTAAAATATTTTAAAAACATAATAATTGCATTTATCACAGTATCACCAAGATTGGAAGAGACCTCAAAGATCATCAAGCCCAACCCATCACCACAGACCTCATGACTGGACCATGGCACCAAGTGCCACATCCAATCCCCTCTTGAACCCCTCCAGGGACGATGACTCTACCACCTCCCTGGGTAGCCCATTCCAATGGCTAATGACTCTCTCAGTGAAGAACTTTCTCCTCACCTTGAGCCTAAACTTCCCCTGGCACAGCTTGAGACTGTGTCCTCTTGTTCTGGTGCTGGTTGCTTGAGAGAAGAGATAACTCCCTCCTGGCTACAACCCCCCTTCAGGTAGACAGCAATGAGGTCTCCCCTGAGCCTCCTCTTCTCCAGGCTAAACAATCCCAGCTCCCTCAGCCTCTCCTCGTAGGGCTTGTGCTTGAGGACTCTCACCAGCCTTGTTGCCCTCCTCTGGACACGCTCAAGTGTCTCGATGTCCTTATTTAGCTGATACATTCACAAAATAGATCAAATTAGTCACCTTTCAGGTTCCGTTTCATTGCAAAAAGTTTTTTATTTTAAAGTAGAGGACCTGTAATGCTGAATATTTATTTCATTTCATACTGAATTATTTTCAAGTTCAACATACAAAAGATTGGAAGTGTCCTCATTTGAAGTTCAAGGCAGCTTTAAGGATTCATGGATAAGAAGTTCATCACAACTGTAAACTGCAATGCGCAAACTTACCTCCTGCGGTGACAAAACTCACAGAATTTCATCTTCTTTACCTCAGGCAGATCCAAACTAAACTGACCCAAAATATCTTCATGATTCCCTTTACTCTTGCAGCTTCCTGAAGTGAGGGTCTTGCAGATTAGATTAACAAGGATGCCCTTCACACATCATGACTCACTCAATGAATTTAACTCATTTCTTCTAGCTAATCTCCACTTGTGTCATGACCAAACTTGCTATGGATGAAGCATCTGCTCAATATAACTTTCTATGGTTTGGGAGCAGTTTTCCTGTGTGTTATATCTGACCCCATAAAAAGCTAGCCCATAAATATGTGACTATTTAAGAACAAGTGAGGCCTACAAGAATCTAGATCATTTGGCCTTCAGTGTGCTCATACTGTCTGATCACACTACTAAAATTAATTGCACAGTAGTAAGAATCGGAAGTTTCTCTCTTCCATAGCTCAATTTTGCATCTGATTGCAAGATATGAAGAAGTGGGGCATGAAAGAGATGCTGCATGCTCAAAGACATACTTCAAATATTTCAGGCCAAACATCTAGGATAAGTTCATAAAAATCATAGAATCATTATGAGGTTGGAAAAGGCTGCCATGACCATCAAATCCAAACATCAAAACAGTACATAAGAACATGATGACTTGCTATAAATTCTAATGAGGAACAAACTGTTCTTCAATATTTTTTTCTTCATTATGACTAGGCCTCTCCATATTTAATAGGTCATTAATGAAAAATTTTAATCTTGAAACCAAATACTTCTGTATTTAAATTTTTTTTTGTGTAATTATTTTTATTTTGTATTTAATTTTGAAACCAAATACTTCTGTACCTGCATGGCTTTAAAAAAAAAAAAAAAAAAAGAGGGAAATTTAGGCCACTATTGTATTTCAAAATACAAACAGAACAAAAATTCTGAAAGTTGAAGAGAACTATACCATGACAATATTTTACAACATTTTATTCCCCCTCCCTTTCTGAAAAAAATCTAACACTAGCCAAAAGGAATAAAACAATCTTCAAGAAAGCAAGTGGTCAAAAAAAACCTTACCTGAAGTAAGATGGTGAAAATTCTTCTGATTACAACTCCCACATTTCCCCAAATACTTTCTTTCATCCAATGTCTCCCCTCTCTTACACTGGCACATGTTTTCAGTGCAGACTCAGAGGTCTGGAAACTGATCAAAAGAAGAATTCTCTGAACTGTAATACACAATAGAAAATTGTATAGGCAGAGGTCACAAGATCTAGGAATATGATGGCTTCTTCTTTGTATTTAGAATAATATTGATTTGCTGAGATTACGGATTCATTTTTGGGTCCTGGTCGCTATCACGCTCCCATTTTATTTATGTTCACACTCTCATTTACATATTGCTCTTATTTGTTATATTTCTCAGCCCCTTACTCCTCTATTATTTGAGCTGTGAAATAGTCTTAAAATATGCACCACTACCATTAAGACTATTTAAAAATATTTTTGATTAGTGTTTACCTTTGCCTCAAAGGAGACTTTCAAGTAATTTTAGTGTCACGCTAATCTTGAAGCACAGCACTTCTAATGTACTTTGCATTAATGTGATTAAATCCTAAATTAAAGCAAACTGACAAGCTCAGTCAAAAAGAAAACTATCTTCAGCCTCCAGAACATTTAATCTGAAATGCAAGATTCTATATTATTTAGATATAAATCCTATCAAAGTAATTGTCTGTTTAAAAATACTGACATTTTGATAACTGTCTTTAAAAATAATGTAGCATAAATGAATACAGATAAAATACTTTTAAAGTACTGTTTGGGCTATCCAAGAGATTTGTCCTGCCCAAAAGCTCATTGCTGACATATAAACTTTATGTTGTGCAATGTGCTTGTAGCTGGGGGGAAAATGGACTAGTACATGTTGTGGATATGAGGAAGTCAAGTCAGGTAAGAATACCTGTTGCCTTTTTCTCCATCACCAGCTTACTATTTGCAATGAACCTTCTTATTAATTTCTATAACTTCAAGGTCATTATGTTTTCCAACAAAAAAAAATAACTATTGTACCTACTGATTCAACATTTTACACAATCTCAGACAAAACAATTCAGAACTGGTTGTTTTACAACAAAAAATGTGTTTAGCCCAATCTTATCAGGATACTTTTTTTGAAGTGCAGAATGAATGAAGGAAAACAAGGACAAATAATTTAAAAACCTTTGTCTTACATTCATGACTCTTCAGACCAATGAAGTAGACTTCTTCAGTGACTGTAGATTTATGTCCTAGGCAACCCAAAGTGGTAGATTTTAGGCAGAAGGAAAACAGTTTTCATATAAAAGATAAATAAAAAGATGCCTTGCATTATTTCTGACTATCATCTTGTCAAACCGATGAGAGATATGTAAGGTTTTCTAACACTTTGTTTACAAGAAACAGTAATTACCTTTCTGTTCATAACATAGACTGAGCAGTACACTGTTTATAAAATAACATTGGCACTGCATTCTCTCTATTCCTTAGCCAATTATTCTACACTACTACAGATAATTTTAAGTGGATTTCAGCTTCATACTGCTGAAAATGTATTGACACTTGCTGTGTTAGAATTAAACTCGTGTATATTATTCAAAATAAAATAATAGTGGATCATGTACTCAACATTTTTTTGTCTTTAAATTTCCAGAAGTTTCCTGACTGACTGACATACTGGTGTTACTTCCATCCTGTTTCTTGGAGAGGGCAAAAAGAAATATAGCCTTGACATAAGGATAGCAGCCACAATTATCTGATCTTTTAACGGCTTTATGAACTTGGGCAAATCTTTTGTGATCAGAGCTAAAAAAATAAAATTTTACTTTGAACAGATTTGGTACAAAGAGAAGAAAAAAGGGATTTCTAGTCCCGTGTTAAGCCCACAAAATCAAGTATACTGGCTAAAAGGATTGTTTCCAATGCTGAGGACAGGGGAATAAACCTTTCACTTCCCTATAGTTTAACTACCAGCCCACCCTCAAAACTCTAGATCTAAATACAAATTTCTTAAATAAATACCTAATGTAATCCTTTTCAGTCCAGGGAGACCTGTGTTAAATGTTTCATCCCTCCAAGCTGATTTGGGAGCGATATCTCCCAAAAGAGCATTTTAATCATTAGGCTCTATGAGGATATTGTTTCACTTTGCATAAGAAAATAAGTATCTTCCAAAAAGATAGGTTTTATAGCTCAGAGCACTGGTCCTCAAGGAAAGTATGAGAGTTCCAGTTCCTTCCATTAATACTTTGCTAATTTATGTTAATAAGAGAACGATACAAATCCCTCCACCTCTATGAGGGAACTGACTACTTGTAAAATCAGTTTCTCATGTTCCCTAGCTGAGTCAGTATTTAATTACTGTACATAAGTGGAATAGCTTCAGCAGAAAAAGAAAATAGTGGGAGCATCTAAGTAATCAGCATTTACTAGCATCTAGCTACAAGTAATTAATATTTAGAGTTTCTCAATTAAAAAGTCTAAGGATCCACAGATAGAGCATGGAAATTAAGATCTTCTATATTCTGAAAGTAGCCTGGTTACCTGTTAGCCGAAAGACTATCCAGACAGTCATCAGTTGCTTAATTATTGTCTCTGTGTGACCTAATCTGAAAAGTGTTCTTGCTGAATGTTTTGCTCATGTGCTGCAGACAACACTTCTTGTTTTTCCAAAGTATTCAAAGTAGAGAGGTCTGAAGCCGTTTTAGATGTGATCAGAAGGCCTCTAGGCATGTAAAGAAATTATATTTCTGAAATTTACATCCCAATGTACTTTAGCTACCTTATGCCTTAGCATGGGGTTTTGAGATACAATTAGGAATTTAAATGCCTGAAGTTATAGTACTTAACTTTATGATCTAGTACTTACATTTTCTCTAAAATACTTCCATCAAAGCAGAATTTCTCCATGTATAACTATGGTGCAGCCAAGCATATTAAACTGTACAATATGTAATGATCAGCTATGACGCAATGGAGCAAAATGCCAGCTCGTAGAGACAATTAAAATAAGACACCTCAATAAGACACCTCTTACTACTATTTGGTAGAATTTATTCAGTGGCATTACATTACAGAGTATTTTACCTTTGCCAGCAAAAAAGCTCTGCAATGATAACACTGTTACAGTAATAGCCAGAGAGTTTTCATCATATTCATGGGCTCTGCTGACATTATAGAATCATAGAATTGTTAGGGTTGGAAGGGACCTCAAGGATCATCTAGTTCCAACTCCCCCTGATATGGGCAGGAACACCTCACACTAGATCAGGTTGCCCAGAGTCACATCCAGTCTGGCCTTAGAAACCCCCAGGAATGGAGCTTCTATCACCTCCCTGGGCAACCTGTTCCAGTGTCTCACCACCCTCGTGATGAAAAACTTCTTCCTAACATCCAATCTGAATCTACCCATTTCTATTTTTTTTCCATTCTCCTAGTCCTATCACTACCTGACATCCAAAAAGGTCCCTCCCCAGCTTTCTTGTAGGCCCCCTTCAGATACTGGAATGCCACAATTAGGTCTCCTTGGAGCCTTCTCTTCTCCCCATTGAATAGCTCCAACTCCCTCTGTCTGTCCTCATAGGAGAGGTACTCCAGCCCTCTAATCATCCTCGTGGTCCTTCTCTGGACACATTCCAGCATGTCCAGATCCTTCCTGTAATAGGGGCTCCAGATCTGGATGCAGTACTCCAGGTGGGGTCTCACCAGAACGGAACATTAACTATCAATAATCAACTATGGCATAAGATAATATGACCAAGTAGGAAATGCAGCAAACTTTGGAAATAGAGGTTGCAATCAGATTTTCCTTTGTGAAATTACTCAGTAGTTAATGCTTTTTTTCAGTGTAATGAGAAAATATTTCTAAGATGCATAAATTCTGAGTATTTACTCAGTCTCACAAAAAGCAAGTAATAGTTTATTCTAAGACAGTAAAATGCAGCATATCTGAATAGTGGCAATCAGAAGATAATACTAGAAATAGAAACCAGAACCTTTGTCTCAAATTCAGAGATAAGAATGGAGTAGATCTATGTACCTAGAGAAGGTGGCTATTAGAGGGTGGAGATAAGCATGGGTGTTCAGCTGTGCCTTTGTTTGCTTTGTTTTGCAAATACACCTTAATCTAAGGTGTTGGAAAACATCTTCACCAAATGAAGGGCTTCAATCTTAACTGCCTTCAGTGTTGATATCTTGCATCACCATGAACCCTGGCAATAGCTAATAAAGAAAATGATTAGTAGGTGACCCTTGAAGCAAAAAGAGGTTATTATCTGACACTTCACCATCTTCATTAGGACAATTTATGCTAACTTAGAGACAACGTCACTGGATTTATAGGCCTAAAGTAATAAAAAGCAAAGTTACTCTTTATTTAACAAAGCACCACTGTAGAGATTTATATCAGAAAGACACTTCATCAGCTTCTGATTACTGCAAAGACCCATTTAATTATTTCTTTCCAATATTTCCACCCTTTTTCTTTTCCCAGCAAACCCACAATTCATTATAAAATTCCGTCAGAGGTGATTGATATAACTGAAGATGAACCTCTTAAAAAGAAATACAAAATTCTGGTTTAGGAAACAGAGGCTAGTTTTCATACTTACAAACTAATGAGCAATAATGACCCACAAAATGACTAAAAATTATTATCTTAAAACAATATTTAGCCATCCATTATTGCTTCCTGAAGAAGAAGATTTGGGATACATTTTTACAGCCATAAATATTTTTATTGCCATCAACATAATCTGTAGTTACAGAGGTTGAACTCTTAACAGGAGTAACAGGATGAAACTAAGGATAAGCAAATTTTCTCTGAATATTGAGACAAACTCCTTAACATTGAAATCTATTATATTGCACAGTCATTTTCAGGAGCACATTGTTTTCATATTTATTTTATCCTCACTGCCCCACCAGTCATGCTGGTTTCATGACCGAAGCACTTCATAGAGTTTGACTTTAAAAACAGATGACTGAAAAAGAAACCCACATATATTTCAAGTTAACCTTACTGCAATTGCTTCTATTTTCTTCTTTTTGTACAACACTCACACGGAATTCTAAAGCTCTGAATAAGAACTGTGTTTGCCTGCTGTGGAAACAAATTTTGAACTCCATTTGCAAAAAAATCTTTCAAATGCTGTAGTATTGTCAAATATAATGCAAAACGCCACTTCTGCTGTCTCTTTTCAAAACATATCTTGACATAAGAAAGGGATTCCTCTACATGCTTTGTATTCTGCCACTTAAGTAATTACAACAAAAAAATAATCTTTAGCATGTCTGGGAAATAAGGAAATCAACAACACCAGTTGTTTGCACATGTTTTCCCTCGTAGTTTGGAACTAGTGACACAGGGCACTAGAGAGACTTTTGTGGTCTCAGGAATCTTCATACTTGAGACAATTAAGAAGAAAAGATTTCAGGAATAAAAAAAGAAATAGTGTTTGTTTTGGAGAAGGAGCTTCACCAGTAATTATCAGTGATGATTTTGTGCTTTTGTTGCCTACATGAGGCAATATATATGTATGGATATAGGAAGAAGTTTTTCACCATGAGGGTGGTGAGACACTGGGACAGGCTGCCCAGGGAGGTGGTAGAAGCCCCATCCCTGAAGATTTTTAAGGCCAGACTGGATGTGGCTCTGAGCAACCT
Organism: Dryobates pubescens; assembly: GCF_014839835.1. Classification (NCBI taxonomy): domain Eukaryota; kingdom Metazoa; phylum Chordata; class Aves; order Piciformes; family Picidae; genus Dryobates; species Dryobates pubescens. Next base: position 124,910,940 of record NC_071657.1, on the reverse strand, counting down.
GGTCTAGTGTGAGGTGTCCCTGCCCATTGCAGGGGGGTGTGGAACAAGATGATCCTTGAGGTCCCTTCCAACCCTAACAATTCTATGATTCTATGTATGTTACATGCACCTATAAATGAACTTATAAGAATAGCTGCACTACATTTCTAATCCTTGTGCTCTTCCTTGGTGAATACCCAGCTTGACAGATGGAGAAGAGCATGCAGTTCAGGAGCATCTCTACTCATTATAGGCAATACCAGTCTAGCTAGTTAATTTCACAGAAAGCTGGGCTGTGCATAACCAGTAATAACTCTCTACACCCATCTGTTCTTACCAGATATGAGTTGATTATTTAATATGGACTGTCTTTATGATATACCCAATACTTTTTTTCATCCAGTTATCGTGAGGGAGATGGGTATGAATAGGACATAATTAATGATGAATTTGTAGTAAATAATACTACATGTTTATTCTTCAGAGATTAATCAGAGGAAAACTAGACATTTTAAAATTCATAGTGTTGACTATAAAGGCTTTTTTACACAAAATGTTAAGAGGGACCTGAGGATAAGGAAAAAACTAACCAATGAACCAAGAAGCGCACAACTGTTGGAGAACTCACTACAGATGCAGGATTAAATGCATATGATACATTGTCTCTCTTCCCATGTTATTGCTCCACAGGTGAGAGTTGTAACTTGGAGTTTATATACATGCTGTTTGTTTATATACTGGTGTTTGTCTGTCTTTAAATAAGTATTTGTGTAAGAATTTACATATGGGTCAGATGTTCAACCCCAATCTCCAATAGCTGCCAATGGACATCAGGAGATGCTCAGTGAAGATCTGATAACAAAGAGTGATTTTTCCCACTAGAATTCATTCTGAGCCTTCTCTGATGTCTGGTTCAAAAAGATCCTGGGCCAGAAATGAAAGGGACAGTGATTTTATTGTGATCTCTATCACATTTTCTTCCCATCACCTCCATCCTAGTCTGAATAATCCTGGTAATTTATTCTACAGAGGCAACATACCTATCAAAAAATGTGGAAGTCATCTAAGTATATTTTGGTTTGTGATGATTGTTTCATCCTTTAAGGTCTTCACTGTATTGCTTTCAAGTTCCTGACTAAAATGTCTCTTTTTATAATCCCAAATTTTATTTGAGTGTAGAGAATCACGAACCATCTTTGTTTGGTTAAGTGCAAAAGAGAACTCTTAAATGATGGTCTTTAACAATTACTATGTTTAGTTCATATTCTTTTCTTTTTTAGACATAAGTTATGCAAAATCCTTGAATGATAAATGACTTATTTAGTCAATAGTTTTCAGCACCCAACAATAACCTCTAAAATAGTTTTTGATCTGTAAATCCTTAGAAAATCATACTATATTACATACTACTTTATTATGCTAATTAAAAGGCAAACAAAAAAACTAGCACATATATTAAGGTGTTAATTTTCTCTATTAGTAACATAGATGAGACATCTATAGGAAAATCAGTAGGAATGATTTATCTTCAAAGCAAACTTGTTATTATATGATGATGTTTTTGCTATTTTCAACCATAATAAGGGGTATGATAAAATTTATCAAGCTAAACATTCCCAAAGCACTGTTGGAGAAAGCAGCTGTGGGTGGTATTTTTTCAGACTTTTGAAAGGCAAAATTATCTTAGCCTAAAACTCTTTTATTATAAGTTGCTCCTGTGATTCTTAAGTGACCTATTACTTAATTTTGATTGCTTATGAAGTGAAGGTTGAGAGATTTAAAAGTCTTAATCTCCCATGCTTTCTAACAAGGTAGTTACACATTGAATATGTCAATAGGAAGATTCTCTTTAAAGTTATGCCCACATTCCCTCTGATGTGAAAAAAACAAACCTATATTTAATTCTGTGAAAACATAAAATGTGAATATTTTTATTCCCAAAATATAGTTCTATAAAGTTAAACCTTGTTATGCACTCCCTGTGCCTTCATCTCCACGAGAAGGACAAACATTCAGCACAGTACTCTTTTCCTTATTAAAAACTATGTGTTTTAAATAATAGTTTGTTGAAATATAATCCATCCTTTTCACACAGAAATGGTTAGCTCAGGATTTCTGCTCACCATATCACAAGTTTCTCAGAATGTTCAGGCTCCTGCTGAGACTTAAAAGAAAAAAAACAAAGGAAAAGTGCCTTTTAGTGACCACTTGAAAAAATATATAGATAAGAAAATCAAGTCTAAAGAAATGGCTGAAATTTAATACAGGATATAGCCTGATGACCAGAAGGTGTTCTGGGAAAAGAGAGAGCTTACAAGTGAAGTGTCATACTCATCAAAGTTTTGTTGATCTCTGTATGAGAAGGAAGAGGATGTTTCTAAGGAAAACAAAGAAAGAAACCCACAAATAAATAAACCCCCCCAAAACAAGTGAAAGAAACACCCCACAATTCCTGTATGTGTTATATTCGTGAAAAATTAGATGCCTCTCGGTTTTGGTAAAAACATTTATTTATTTATTTATCTAAATATCTGGGATATAACTGTACCTATCCTTGAGTTCTCTCTTTGGAGTTTATCTTCTGGCTTGGGTTGCTTCCTCCACTAAAATCATCTTGTATCATGACCTCCCTTTGTCTTATCTAGAGGCATAAGTACTAACCTGGATAGAAAGAAACTGATTATGTTAAAACCCACACTGGTTAAGAATTGTAGATGTTCTACTTCAAAATTACTGAAACCTATATTTTTAAAAATTGCTAAACCCGAAATATTCCTGGAAATAGGGGGGGGAGGGGGGGGGAACTGTAAGCTATATTAACTTTCTAAATACTCCTAAAGCTGAAGATACAATATTATCCAGAATCTGCACCCGGATCTGGGTGTAGAGGTGGCAAAATGGCACAGAAGAATTCTGTTTATTATGAATATTAAAATGGCATTAAAATTAAGCAATAAGCACCAAAAAAGTCCAGCAAACAAACACACACACCCCCACACCCCAAAACACTGCTATTCAAGAAAGAAAGTAATGTTTTAAGGGTCAGAAAGTATTCAAATAAGGTCAAAGTTGGCAGAAGTCAAGCAGACCTAGATCCAGTAAAGGAAGTTATCCAAGAACTGATCAGGGCATATGCAGTGGCAGAGCTTTCTACTTTACATATTTTTAAAATAGTAGATGTCTGCATGAAATAGCTGACACTTAGGGTTTGATAGATTCCAAAGCATACTGAGAAGTATTTGTTTGTTCTAGGGGTTTGGGATTTATTTTTTTTTTCAGGTTTCTTGATGATCTGTTCCTCCTTTTGTCCTCTCCCAGTTACAAGTGCTTGGATAGAGACAGCATGTAAGAGGGAAAAAAAGAATAGCTCAGCTTTCAAAAGTAAGACTTTGCGGATAGGATTTTGCTATCTGTAAAGTAATGTGTATATATACAATGCCCTAGAATGTAGCTGGGCACATTCATTTGTCCTAAGGGATATATTCTGATTGCCAATCCACTTTCTCCTCAGTTTCTGTCTCCTACACACAGAATTCATGTGCTGGTTAATACATCTTTCCTTTCAAACCAGGCTTTACTTTCCAATGTTTTGGAGATTTAAGTATGGCATAACAGTGAATAGGAGCTCCCAGTAGCTGGTTGACAAGAGCCTGCACCATGCCGGAAAGCCCAGTTTCTCACATACCTGAAGATTTTTGTGTGAAGTTCTCACTGTTATTTCCTGTTCAATCATTTCTGTTATAAAATTTGGAAAGTAACAAAACACGCCATAAAAAATGAAATGGGGAGCGATAGATCACCACAGAATGTTATCTGAAAAGCAAGAAATGAAATGGTCTTTTGCAAAATCAACATTACGGAAACAATGGCTTTCAGTATATAAAAAAGTCTTTTTGAAGAGCTATAAAATATGAAACTTTCACATCTTCTTCAAACTTCACAAAGTCTGGGTTTGGTTGAAAGCTCCATTTAGCTGCCATGTATTTTTGCCCTTTTATTTCCTTTTCCATCATTTTTGATTACCAAGATTTGATGAATTGTTATCACAAACACATAAGAACTGGCCACTTGAATCAACTTGCTTTTCTGTCAAGAATGTCTCAGCAGTAGCTTTCATTTCTTCTTTGAAAGATTTCTCTTCAAGTCAGATGGAAAGCATTATTTTATAAAGAAGTACCTTACTGCTTTATAGCTCAATTTTCCAATGCTTCTGGAGAGAGACAGAAAGACTTAGGACTTGAAGGCACTTGGCACCCTCCAGGAAGCACTACTTACAGCAGAGGATTGAATCATTAAATACAGTACTTTTTATAGTGCACATAGAAAAAATATTGGCTTTGAGCATTGTTTTGTGCATCTGTACAGTGTTCCATTTTCTGGCAACGCTTCTAAAAATGTTGTACTTGCTATACTCTAATTGAAGGTTGCTGTGTTAATTCCGAACTCGCTTCCATAAATTTTATGGAAGACCTATTACTGCAAAATGTAATATTAAATGTGACTTCTTTATGTGTTTTCACAAAGTGCCTCTGTTTAAGGCAGAGTGAATATTGCTTATTTGCTTATGTTTCAAATACATCTGTAATGTTTGTTACATACCATTGTAATTATAATTGTGTGGATTAAAGGAACAAATAGCAGAAAGAGCAGAAATGCTATACACTCAGGCCAGCTGCAATCCTGGCATATAGCTAAAGCAACATGACAAAGTGAGGCGAAATTAGAGGATGGTGAATGATGTGTGAACAGGTGGAAAAGCAGTAAGACCAGATGAAGTGCTAGGAATGCAAATTAGTGAAATGACAATTTCAAAGGCTAAGAATGAAAAGGAGAGAGAGGTTTTCTAAGGAAGGCAATTACAGAAATCATGATGGGAACCTTACCCAGTCTTAGGTAGACTGTAATAAATAATGGCTGAAGATCAAAGGAGAGAAGTGAGAACCTGGGGAGCAGTGGACCATAAAGCTTCAACCATAGAAGGAGAACTTGGGGATGGAAGGGAGGATGGCACTGACAGGGAAATCTATAAAAAAAGACTCAGGAACATTTCCAGTAATGCTGGAACAACAGCTTACCTGTTACCCGGAAACCTATACATGCTTCATCTAACTCTTTCAGGATCTTGGGCACCATAAGCATCACAATTTTGCTTGCAGCATCCCAGACATATGCAGCTTTGGTGCCTGTGGGCCACTGGCAGTTTCATTCCCTGATATGGAACCTAAATTTGTCATGTTGGGGACCTTAACTTTTAGTATCGTGAGTTCTTTTACTGTGCTTTAGTTCATGAGTAATAAATTAAACAGAAGACCATATTCAAACATACAAATGGATTATGCTCCACAAGATCAATTAAGTGAATATAACTCAATAATAACATGACAGAATAATGACAAGTATTGAAAAGTGATGAGCTTTTAGTTTGCCAGTTGTGTGAAGAGGTGAAAATTCAAATGACAAAGAACATAGTTTATATTAGGCAAAATTACCTTTTTTAAATTGTCAGTTTAATATAAGGAGACAAAGACATTTAAATGGATCCTTTATATGAGACTTACAGATTGATTTCAGCTGTAGAGAGCAATAAAAAGGAATGTCTCAATATATCATGTCCCATAAGCAAGTATATCGTACTACAGTCTCATTATACCTGTTAACGGTCAAAATCCTAATGACATTATTTCCATTTCCTAAGGAATCACCTTTAGCAGAATAAATGCTCCTGCTATCATCCTGCATCTAAAAGTTCAGGAGCTTCATTTTTACAAATATATGAACTTACACTGCTAGTTTTATAGTGAAATGCCATGAAGACAACAGGACACTTGAATCTGTAGCAATTATCAGCAAGAAATATGCTCACAGCATTGCTTTGGTTTTTCAGACCTTTCTGTTTTTTTCTAGAATCACTTCAGCCCTCAGAATCTTTATTCTGTAATACTGGGGTGAAAATATCCAAGAAGTAGTTTTATTTGGTTTTCCATTTCAGTTCCTGGCACTATCACTTCTTTTCACAGATAATGTGGAAGCATGTTTTAAAAAACTCCCCTTATCAGTTCTGAAGTCTGGAAATAAAGCTGAAAAAGCTGAAGTCAAACTCTTCTGAACTGTTGGAAAAAGAAAAAGTTTTTACCTTGTTATTAGAAATATTTTAATTTAATTTTTTTTCTATATACCCATGAAATTTCTACTTCTTAAAGGTTTTTATGAACGATAACTGTTAATAGAGACAACCCACATCTTGGCTACCAATAAAACATGGCTGGTGAACAGTTTGCAAAAATTATTTGCTACACAAACCTGTTAAGGAATTTACTGAATATTTAAGATATGGCAAATATGGATATTAATAAAAATATTAATAACTTTTGTTAATGTGGAAAGTTGACAAAAATGTATTAAATGGGTTTGATGTATGGTTAGAATATATATTCACAGTGGGAATGTTCAATACTTAGGCAATATAACAATTTTTCAACAATTTTAAACAAACCAGGAGGAATAATAGAAAGAGAGAATCCCTGGGGGCAAAATGGCACTTGACCACAGTGGGGGGGAGACTCGACAAGAACCTTTAAGCCAAAGAGGCAATGAATTAATTACTCACAGCTGGTTCCATCCAAGCGGGGAGTGCTGCTGCTGTGTACTAGCTGTTGAAGCTTTTAGGGCACTCTCATGCGGCGCTGGCAAGGCTGGTTGCCAGCAGGAAGGCCACGCGGTCTCAGGGCTGGTCTGGCTTCAGCAGGATGGCAGGAGGTTTACCATGCTTATCATGAAGTGTACTTGATTTGTCCTGGGTAAATTGAGGCATGGCAAAATTCTAGTTGCAAGGGGAAGCAAGGCTTGGCTCTGTCCCCTAAAGCTTGTGGCTTTTCTATCTTGCAGTGAATAGGCTTGTGGCTTTATCCCAGGCTCTGGACTGGGCAACTCAAGGCAAGGCAGCTGGGGGCAGCTTCAAGCAAGGTGGGTCCAAGCAGGCAATTCAAACAAGGCAAGGCAAAGGTGACTAGAAATCAGCCTGTATATACATCTTGCCCACGGTTCAATTGGGCTAATAGGGCAAATGAAGCCAGCACATAGTTACCCAATGAAAAGTGTTTCTGCCAGGCTGTGGCCATAAAACACAGTCTCAAGCTGTGCCAGAGGAAGTTTAGGCTCAAGGTGAGGAGAAAGTTCTTCACAGAGAGTTGTTAGCCTTTGGAATGGGCTGCCTAGGGAGGTGGTGGAGTCACCATCCCTGGAGGTGTTCAAGAGGGGATTTGACATGGCACTTGGTGCCATGGTTTAGTAGTCATGAGGTCTTGGGTGACAGGTTGGACTTGACGATCTTTGAGGTCTCTTCCAACCTTATTGATTCTATGAAAAGGCAGAAACATAGGCCTGGTCAGGCAGGAGCAGTGGCCAGTATATGTGCTTTTACCCCAGAAGCAGACTTGTTTACCCAGACATGTTGGGGCCTCTCTTTTGTTCCTCTTTGCACATTGCCCCACATTTCTGCAGGAAGGGGGGTGGGGGAGGGTGGGGAGAGTGGAATCATGTCTGGATGCATCAGGGTTTTTCTGGGTCTGTGTTGGGGCTCATTTGGCCCTACCATGATGAAACCTCTAATCAATGACAAGTTCCAACCTGGTTTATTCTATGTATTCTATTATGGAATTTACATACATATACATAGAATACATAGAATAAACCAGAGACCTTCAAGATCATCGCGTCCAACCCATCAACCAATCAAACCCACTTAAACAACTAAACTATGGCACCAAGCATACCATCAAGTCTCCTCCTGAACACCTCCAATGATGGTGACTCCACCACCTCCCCAGGCAGCCCATTCCAATGGGCAGTCACTCTCTCTCTGTAGAACTTCTTCCTAACATCCAGTCTAAACCTCCCCTGGTGCAGCCTGAGACTGTGTCCTCTTGTTCTGGTGCTGGTTGCCTGGGAGAAGAGACCAACCTCCACCTGTCTACAACCTCCCTTCAGGTAGTTGTAGAGAGCAATAAGGTCACCCCTGAGTCTCCTCCTCTCCAGGCTAAGCAATCCCAGCTCCCTCAGCCTCTCCTCATAGGGCTTGTGTTCCAAACCCCTCATCAACCTCGTTGCCCTTCTCTTCACACACTCCAGCAAGTCAACATCCTTTCTAAACTGAGTGGCCCAGAACTGGACACAGTACTCGAGGTGCGGCCTCCATTTCCCACCAAGCAGAGTTTATTCCTTCCATTTACTGGTGTTGACTGGATTTCAGTCTTGTGCAGAGCAGACACCTTACTAATGCTTTGCACAGTGGTTAATCAAATATTTATGCAGCATATGAAGGAAATATACTTACATTTCACTGCAGATGATTGAATAAGTTCTATACCATTTCCCCAGTGAACTCAAACACTTTCAATTATTCATGTCCTAATTTGCAAATATTGCAAGGAGTTCTTATATCTAGCAATGCATGCCAGTTCAGTATTTGAGGAGAAAGAATGAAATAATTCCTTCCATGTATAGCAGATATATTATAAAGAATGTTTCTATTCTCTCAATATTGCACAGTCAGTGCCAGATTCGAAGTCATTTAGAAATCAATGCTAATCCATATTTAATTTTTCTTTCCTTCATTACACTGAAACATTCTGATATTTTCTATGCTCTGATGTTTTGAAATGCATGGGTGGTTTAATCCTAAATAAGATGGGGAAAATCTTGAGAATGTAATATATCAAATGTATGCAGTGCCTCTGCCCTCTAAAATGTAGATGAAAACATTTTCATAGAATAGAATCACACAAATGGTTTGTGTTGAAAGAGACCTTAAAGATCATCTAGTTCAAATACCCTAGCTAAGGGCAGGAACACATTCCACTAGCTCAAGTTGCTCAAAGCCCCATCCAATCTGGCCTTCAACAATTCCAGACAGGGGGCATCTGTGACTTGTCTGGGCAACCTGTCCTGTTCCAGTCTCTTAAAATGGTTACAGTAAAGAAATTCTTCCTAATATCTGATCTAAATCTACCTTTTCTTTACAGTTTGAAACCATTTTCCCTCACCCTGTCAATACCTTTCCTGACAAAGACTCCCTTCTCATCTTTCACATAGGCCTCCCTTAAGTACTATAAGGCCATTGTAAGGTCTTTTTCTGTTGTGAAAACAAATTTTGAGTAATTTGAAATTAACATAGATAAACTAAGTTCCTGATTTGGCACACTTCTTATTTAGGTATTCCTTACTCATGCAAAGAGTTTCATTCAAATTTTGCTGGATTAGGCACTAACACATAACGCACACTTTATTACTTTTCAGTCACATTCTTTTGTTGTGACAGGCAGAATGCTTGATTTGATTCTCAGGTAATGCATGAAACATTAATTGGAATTCTACACATTATTAAGGAAAATGTGCAATTAACTGAGAGAGAATATTTTGTGTATAAGCAAAACACAGATACAAAAATAAGGAAGGAAGCATTATTTCTTAAATCTGACCTGGCATCAAGCTGGGAAGAGCTACAAACAAGCTTGAGGAGAGAATTAGAAGACAAAATCATCTTGAGAAGCTGGAGAATTTTATTAGGACACATCAGTTTCATATTAAGCATAATAGTCATAATATTTTATCGTTGTTCTCAGAAGAACATGGAAAATTTAAAAGCACTTTTATTACAACTAGAATATTTGCTGAAGAATATCATATGTATTTCCAGTGACAATCCTTATCAAAACTAAATTCCTTTTTAGTTGAATGTCAAACATTTGATACAAATTTAAAATAGAAAATTGTGGAACAGTTTGAAAAGGTCTGGGGGAAAACATCCTCATTCAAGCTAGTTTTACCAAGCATCAGTATTTATAGTACATTAATTATAATGTATCCCTTCTCTGTAGATGAATGATCTTGTTTACTAATGGTTTTCTTAATCTTTCATTTCTATTATTTATGAACATAAACAAAGGACATAATAATGAATTAAACTTATGCTGTCTCGATCATACATTCTCAATAATAGAAAATATTAAATTGGTTCACTGCTTCTGAGTAGAAAAGATTTGGATGGTGGGTATCTCAATTAATATAAATTCCATTTTATCATCTTCTATCAAAAACTTTAAAGCATAGGCAATGTTCTTTATCTTCTAAAATAAGGCCTAAGGAAAAGAAAACAAACAAGCACTATAAAATCCCCCCTCCCCCCAAACCAGAAAGAAAACTAGCATCACATAGCAGTTGTTTTTCAGTCAATAGCTATTTCCTATTGTAACATGCTGTACCTTAGGATTCTTTTCTAACATAGGGAGAACTTTTCTAAATAAATTAAACTGGCTAATGAGAATATGAGAACTTGTTTATAAAGACCAAAAAATGGGCATATTAATTAGAAGAACTTATGGTTAAGTCAACAGGTCCAGGTACTTGTGGAGCTTTGAAGTTCCATAGGTGAGTGATATGTAAGGTGATAAGCTTATAAAATTAGCATGATGTTAAACCTCTTGAACAGTGGATGTTTCCTGTTTCAACTTCAAGTTCTGTGATAAAATCGTTAACAATTTGGTTTGATCATGTGTTATAACTTGGATTTGTGGCTGATTGGAGGCAAATATTGATCCCAAGATATTTTTTACTTGGTATTCAAAGAAAAAGATGCTTTCTAGCACTTGGTTCATCAGCTTTTGTCCTGAAGACACATATTCCTTTGCTGAGTTCTTCAGCCTAGTGTACACATCACGGTAGGGTGTAGACTCTATAGATGATTGTCTCACAGTGCATGCACAAATTATATAGGCTTTGTTTATTTTCCTTGTGATGATATTAAAGCAGTTTAGTGGATAGATAGGTAAAAGTTTTATTCTTACTTTTGGACTTAATCATTTAAACTTGGCAAATATATCCAAGGTTTTTGTGTGGTTTTGTTTGTTTTGTTTTGTATTAAGAGGTATAAAAGTTTGAGAAACTAATTTCAGGAATCAACCCAGCCACAATATCACAAAACTAACAGAATTTTTTTCTACATAAATCTTTATCCCAAACTGGAGGACACACACTCTTAAATGTAACTACATTAGCTGATGAGTATCCTGTATGCAGCTGCTTGTTGCTTACTGGTGCCAGAATGTTGCTTGCGTTCAAGAGATCCTGAGATCAGGTGAGATATAGTATTTTAATCTTTTAATATCACCACATTAATATCATAGGAGCATATCAGGGAAAGATTTCAAAAGTATTCTGCTGTCATCAGAGGAAAGGAAGTGTTATCAAGAGACAGAATGCAGATGGAGTAGGAACCTCTTCAGATTTGTAGCTGGAACTGGTAAACAAAGTGCTGTCACAGCCTCAGCTCTTCTAGGTGCACAGCAAGACAAGCCTTCTTGCTCTGTGAGTAATGGGTCTGTTAGTTGTTCAAAATGAAGGAACACTTCTAAACACTACAGGCCTCTTTAAACAATTAAATGTACTGCAGTGAATTATGTCAAGATTCTAGCAACAGAGTCCACATGATCAGTAGGTAAATTAATTCATGAGAACCAACTTGGATTCAGGAGACATAGATTAATTTCAGAGTCTATAATGAAAGGTTTTGTTTGAATTCAAATTGTCAGTGATATACAGGCCTGACTGCTGCATATTTTTTTTTCCAAACAAAAAATTTAACAATACTGGAAAGAGTAATGAAATAAATGCTGAACCTTTGGCAAGGCTTAGTTTAGCTTGTGGAAAATTTTCTTCTGCCTCCAAAGGTGGTGGAGTCACCATCACTGGAGGTGTTTAAGAAGAGACTGGATGGGGCACTTAGTGCTGTGGTTTAGTTGATGGTGTTGGGTGATAGGTTGGACTAGATGCTGTCGAAGGTCTTTTCCAATCTGGTTAATTCCTATTCTATTCTATTCTATTCTATTCTATTCTATTCTATTCTATTCTATTCTATTCTATTCTATTCTAATCTGTGAGGAGGAATTATGAAGTTTCTCCTGGTTAGTATTTATCAGATTTATCAGTATATATGTGCAAAATGGGGATGTTTTCTTCCTTCTTTTACAAGTGAAAAAATTCCTTACAGGTTGTATGATATTTGTTGTAGTGAATTGACAGTGCTAACATTGATGCTCTTGCTGCTGCCAATATGCAACAACAACAAAGATTATTATTTCTGAGGTATTCTGCTAATTTGAAACCTGACCACAACTATTTCATTCAATGCATCCTTAAGAAAAAATAAGTTTTGTGTTACAAACCAACAGATATTAATTACAAAATTTCAGTTTAATTGGCCTCACCTCAATTGTAGATAAGTGGCAGTGCCTACTTGCACCAAGTATCTGTACTGCAATTGTGGGGAAGAAAATAGTCAAATTCTTCCTTATCACTTTCTTATTGTAGGGGATGTATATAAAATTTACCATATAAATATTTTTTTTTAATCTTGTTACAGTGATGTGAGCAAAAACACTTTGTCAGCACAGCTAATAATAACAGTGTGTAATTAAAGTAAAATCTTCTGGATTTTATAAATAACTCAGTTATTCCTGCCTTTTTCTCTCTTCATTTCCAGTGTCATGCAACATTCTTCAATTCTCTGCAAAATATTTTTCAAACATAAAAAGCTTTTTATTAAATAGAAATAGTAACTGTTTGACTGAGGAAGAGGAGCAGAAAGATGCAATAATCCATAGCACAGCACAGATCTTATTCTAGTAATGTTGGCAAAGCACTATGACTCTGTGTGTGTGTGCAGGCACGTGCATGAACTGTTTGCTGAGGTGAAAAGCTCACATTAGCAACAGTTGTGCAGACTCACATATCCAGGAAAATCAGAGGCTGACACAAAATGGTAAATATATTGCAGCATAAAAGGTCACTTTGAAAATTTCTGACATTCTGGAACATTAGAAGGTCAAAAATCGACGTTGTCCTGTTTGGTTAGACCATTAGACACATGCTTTATGGACTCTTCTTATTTAAAATAGTAACATACTCTTTTGAAATCAGACAGCCACTCAAAAATTGTATTTCCCATTTTAGTAAGAAACAAATCAAGCTTAGTGAACATCTTATTTCAATCCAGCAGTGCTTTTAACATGCAAATAACAATCTTGCAATGAACACACTTCTGTTTATGGTGTTAAAGATAATGGAGGAGCAATTGATAACTGTCCAGGTTTGGAACTGTGTACCTAAATCTTGCTTCTGTTTTCACATATATAATAATAACAGATCTAACAATAGGTCCTTTTTTCTAACTTTTCTCATATTTCTTTTCTCTGTCTAAACCTGCAGGATCCTTGCTGATTACTGATGTATCAATGTCATTATCCCATCTTTTATGAATTTCATCCAAAAAAAAAAACCTGTGGGCTTTTTTCCTAATTATCTTATTTTGGAAAGCCTTGAAATATTTTATGATAAAAGCAGTGAATAACACATTACTGGGAAAAGTTTTTCACTGCTGAAAGAGAATATCTTTTCCCAGGTCACCCCAGTGCTTTATAAACAAAGTAAACACTCTAGCACCAAAGGTGGTGTTTGGAAAATATGTTCTCATCTGCCCATCCCATCCCTATTTCACAATACACAGTCTTTGCAGAAGATACAAGGAATAAATGAAGAAAGAGTATTTCCTTCAAAAGGCACATGAATGCCACTTCAAACATTTAAAGGCAAAATTTGTTGAATTTGTGTGAATTTGAGAACTCTCCTTCATGGGGTATATCATAACAGAACATTAGTTCAGCTTTTATGGAAATATCTTAAAGTAACCTCTGCTGCAGCAATTTACAGTTATTGTGAGTCACATTTTGGATTCAGTTAACATTTTTATTAGAGATAGAGAAGACTTTTTGTTGTTGTTGTTGTTGTTGTCTATAGAGACATTGTTTAGCTGTGGAAATTTGCATACAGTCACTAAGAGTCAGAAAACTTTGACGTGATTCTCTGCTACCAAATCATCTTACTTAGAGCTAACCAGAAAAAGATTTTTTTTAAAAGCTGATGAAATTAAAACCCCACATACATTTAATACAATTTTGGTTATTGGTATTCCCCTCTGAAAAGATGAAATCTGGATTTGTAGAAAATTAAAGGTAGAAGAGAAATATTTACCATCCTAGTAAGGCATGTATGGTAATTAAGTATTGTATAATCTACATCAAATCTGTAAAAATGCCTTTTAAAGTCATCTGATGGGATGAAAACCTCTTAAAGGTCTGAATCTTGTTCTAAACCTTCCAGTGCATGGATTTTGTCTTAAAAGACAGACACGCAGTCATTTGCACTTGATTTAGATACAGAAAGATGTCTCAAATTCTGGTCAATGTTATAGGAAAAACTTTGAGTACAAAACCCCAGATTTCTGAGTTTATAGGAGGAGATTCTTTATTTTTATTATTTTTTTTTTTCCTTACAGAATAAGTCAGAGTTTTAATGTTTTGCTTTGTGGCTTATTCTTTCTGAAGGGAATTAATTAAAATGTCAAAATAAATACATCCTAGATCTTCTCTTGAAGCTTTCCCTTTTTGGCATTTGAATCACTAACCCTTCTGTTGCTACAGACTTAAAATAAACCCCAAACCTTTTATTCCCAAAGAGAAAGTTTATGCAGGAAAGTAATTCTAACCTTCTATTTTGATTCCTGTGACAATAGTCCCATACCTATGCAAGCAACTGTCTGCTGGAAAGTTTTTCAGACGTCAAGTCAAAGTATAAATATTAGTCGATGTAAGTTTTCTGTAGACAAAAGAGCTCAGAATAATTTTGTGACCTTTCAATGAAGTCATGTAGAATCTATTTGTTTGATCTTATTCTCAGTTTCTTATTTTGTCTTCCATATCTAAGTCCAAAACTTGGAATTCTTCTATCTGAGGAAAAGATAACATAAATTACTACAAGTTACAGCTGTGGTTTATATATATACAATCAGACTCTCACCTATTTCAACATATTAGCATCTTCTAGACATTTTTAAAGGCTTTTGAAAACATCTGCATTGTTCTTTTGTTAAAACTGATGATAGACATGTTCTTTGCTGAGAGGTACACATAGCATACAGACAGTTTAAAAAGTAGAAAATCCTTTAGGTAGTATTCTGAAATATTTTGCAATATTACCATTTCCCATAAATAAAGATCACAATAAACTGGACATCAGAGAAGGATAAATGATAATAAACTGTACAGGCCTCCAGTGCAGAGTTTTAGAATCAAGCCGAGCTCCTTTCACAACTCATGGAGAGAATTGCATTCATGAAGACCTGTTTTAGACATCCACCTTAGAGTAAGAGTCATTGTGTCCAGAAAGTAGCTATGAAGGGAGTGTAAGATGACTGTTTAAGTATAGATAATTACCAGCAACAGGTGCTTGCATTTCTCAGATCAATACCATATACAACTGTATGGGATCCCACACATCTAGTTACTGAAAGACTGGCTAAAGTCGGAGTGTACAGTGCTTTCCCATTTATAGGACCACCTACAGGTAGCTGTAGGTTATTACTAAGAAACTGTGCACCTAAGAATATTTTGATCCCTGACTACACAGATTTAGAGCAGTAAGATACTGAAGCTGAATCACATCCAGATGGTTTCTTAACCCTGGTCCTCACATCTATATTTCATTCTGGAAGATGGAAGTAGCAGAAGACCACATTATTAAGCAGATAGATGAAATTCAGTGACCTACAATTCAAATTACCTTGTCAATACAATTGTTGGGACAGCTGGGGTAATCATGTAATGCTGCCTCAGAAGCAGCAGATACCATGAGATGGCTATGCAAAAAGTGATGAGATCCTCATTTTAAAAGGGCAGTTTAATCCTCAATGAGAGTCCTTTATATCTAGTTCTTCCATGAATGTCGTCTTGGGCGGGAGCCTTAACGTTGACATCCATCCAATGTACATTTACATTGAAGCACATACTCAGATCTGCCTTCAGAACAGCTTAGAATCAAAAGAGTTGGCAAGATCCTTACAATTTTCATACATACCTTTAACTGCTGTTATTCTTGCATAGCCTATAGCCTTTAGAATTTGTGTATTTCAAAGAATCTTTTACAATCTGTTTAATAGCTTGAAGATTGAGTCAAATTTTCCTCTAATCCTCATATATTGCCTACATGTGAGCAAACCTGTAAGTTAGTTTAGGTTGGTTCAGTAAAAGTTATAACTTTATATGTGCAAAATGTACAATTCCTTTATCGCCTCAGCTGGTTGTCAATTATCCTGACTCATTAGTATTTTAAAATGCTAATCATTGTGTACTTCAACTCTTGTACTATTCACAAAAGTCTGGATTAATTTTCTGAAAGCCTTTCCCCCCACCTCCTTTCTTTTATTTATTTTTTTTTTCCATGACTTTACATGTCATCTTACTTGTCACTGATATAAATTACTGCTTAGATGTCAGAAAAAAAGGTATTCAAGAAACACCATATCATGAGAGCTCAGTGAAAGGTCCTTATTGACCACTTCTTACACAGACAGCAACTAGTGTTTGCCTGTTGTACAAAGTGCTGTAATTCAAAACAAATCTCTGTATGCTACTAAACATTGGTCAGTTTTCTCCAGTGGAAAGAATTTCACTCTTTCATAAACATGAAAAATTTTACTTGGATTCAGTGAGAACTCAACAAACTTCAAAGGATTTAGCCTTTTTGCTCATTTTAGAAAAGAAGCATATAGCAACTCACAGAAATATTTTTCCAGTGCTAGCAATTTAAAGCCACTTTCTATTTAACCATGGGATTGTCCTAAAACTATGTTGCCATCAAATTAATTTCTTCCAAACAGTATAAGTTCTGAATACCCATCTTCCCACTGTGCTTGATATATCACATTGTGGCTATTACCTTAACAAGGTTAGAGGGACATCTTGCACATTCCCCACAGTTTTTTGTTTGTGTTTTGGGGTTTTTTTTGTGTGTGTGGTGTTGTTGTTTTTTGGGGGGAGGGGGGATGGCGGGGGGGGTGTTCTGAAAGCAGTTATTCATTCACTTGGAACTAGAAAAATCTATAGCACATTTTCCCTCTGTTAGATTGGATTACCAGTTCCTGGCAGGCTCAGCACTCTTTACATAAGGAAGTGCCGAGGCTCCCCTGTGCAGGATCAGGAAAGTATTTAAGTACTCAATTAGTTGAATATCTTTATTGTCATATAAAAACACAGTGAGGTGTAACCAAGCTAAATAAAACTGGGAGGTTTTTGGCCAAAAGAACTGCAGATAAAATGCATTCAGCTGTAACTTTTCCTCCACTTTAGTGGGAAGATGCCTGAAGCTTTCTGATTTTGCTCATCTTCTAAATATTTAATTTTAAAGCCATGTTTCATTCCATGGTGCTAAGAAAAGAAGTCGAAGAATGCTAAGTTTTTATTGAACTTGGCACTGAGAACATGAAGCTCAACCATCCACTCAATGTTTTCAAGTTTACAACTTGAAAAAGGCCATAAAACCAGTGTAACACAGAAGAGGACCACTCAGGTATCTATGCTACAGAGACCTCCTGTTTGTGCCACAGAGACCTCCCGTTTATTCTAGAAGCATTTTCACACAGGCATATGTCCAGGACAATGACACAGACAGTGTAACTTTGAATATATTTTATAAATTTGGATCTGTGGATACATAGTCACCTCATCCTGGAGTTCCACATGAACAGATCCACTCAGACATGATAATAAGTTATCTGAAAAGGTGTGAGAAAGGAGACTGACTTGTATTTTGCATCATAAGTTGCAGGTTCATGATGATCCAAGTACAAAAGGCAGACTCTGGAAAATGCAGTTTAAAATGCTCACATGTTGTGCAGAAATTAAAATCCTTACAGGTAGCTTGCTATTATTGGTGCAGAATAAAAGTCCTTTTCAGACACTAAACTGGAGACTAGCTCAGCATTTTGGGAGGTTCATGAAGTATTTGCTGAAACAAGAAACCTCTAAGAGTTGCTCAAATGAGTAAAATTTATCAGTTATTCTTTCTTCCACATGTAGAATGCAGTCACATGCCTCCACTGCATCACTGAATTTGCAAGATAAAAGAATAGCATGGAGTCAGAACCATAAAGTAGTAAGTCTTTTCTGACTGTTACGAAACAGAGGAGGAGAAATGAAGAAACATTCAAGTAACCACTGCCTTTCTTCCTAGAACAGATTAAGAAAAGAAACCACATTAACTTCTTGGTTGCTTCTTGTTATGGTCTTGCATTCCAAACTATAAGTGTGCTCCCATTCTTATTTAGAGTGGTGAGAGTTTTGATTTATTAATTTATTAAATAATTTGAGATGGGTTCTTCTCTGTAATTTGACAGCAGTCTCATCTCTTTCCTGGTTGCCAGGCTAACTTCATTCAACATATAAGCTGTTCACATTTGACATGCAATTCATGGAATAGTACTTTTGAAGAGTATTGTTTCTGATTATCAAGTGCCTTTGGTTTCCCATTCCCATTACCTTTAGCAGCTGAGAAGACAACGCACTGAATATTCAATCTGATGACCAGGTAAAAAGAATGTTTCTCATCACAATTCCCGAAGGACTGACATAATGAAACTATTGATTTGTGATTTCAAACATTTGAGGATATTAAGTAAATATATATATATATATATATATATATATATATATATATAGGGAGGGTGAACTACAGAAAAGTTGAGTGGGTTTTTTTTGTTTGTTTGTTTGGGTTTTTGGGGGTTGTCTTTTGGTTTTATTTTGGTGATATATGGAAAAACATTGTGCCCTTTATTTCTGAATTACCCACCTTATCTCTCAGACTCTTTCCTTCTGTTTTCTGCTGTACTTGTAAATGGAATCATAGGGTAGCTGCAATAGAAAATGAGACTCTTAATTCCTCATAGACCTTTCCAGATATTTTCTAAGGAACAACCTTCTGATACACCATGAAGCAGAACACTCTGAGACAAAAGTCTAGAGCTCTGAAGAAATACAGCTGGAGAACTTTCATCTGACCATTGTGTGTATGTAAATCAAAGTGATATTCCATGTATTCTGATGGCCCAAGGCACAGTCTGTCAGTGAGCTTGACTGTTACAATGTCAGACTTTTTGAATTTTCTGCAGGAAATAACATAGGAAGAAGAAGCTTCAAAAGGAATTCCCCAAATTAAAACAGAAGTTCTCTTCATGTCAGTTTTAGTCATTTAGAGATGTGAGCTGACTCCAACCAGAGTTTCTCCATTTACTTGAAAGATGTTGGGGATTTCATGCCAGGGATTCTTTCCTTATCCATTATGGTATAATTAGACAATATCTGACAGAACCAGGCTAAAATTAGCTATTACCTTCAGCTGTTACACATTCAATCCTTCAACGTCTTGTCTAAGAAATTCCCAAGTGACATGAATTCATCATGAATACTGCTTCCTGAGATGCTGTGAAAAAATGAAATCCTGCAGGGATTTTCTGGTAAATCAGTGTAGTATTTTGAAAATCTCTGAAGAAAACACAAAATGGGATTAAAGACAGAAGATGAAAATAGAGAAAGACAAGGACAAAAAAGAAGGCTAAGGAAATGTAGGACATGAACAAGCAAGTAGACTGAAATATAGTACAGCAGAAATGCAGACAAGCAAAGATTAAAAACACTACCGACAGAAAGGAGAGGTTGTCCAGTCATTATGTGATTACAGGAAAGCAAGAACTGCACAAAAGGAACTCCAGACTGAAAATATGGATAATGTTCTGATTCATTTGAGATCACAGTAAAAGCTTCAGTTGACAGCAGAATTAGGCTATAAATACAATGAAAAAAAATTATACATATATATATATAAATATATACATATATATCACAGTATCACACAGTATCACAGTAACTAAGGTTGGAAGAGACCCCAAGGATCATCAAGTCCAACCTGTTCCAACAGACCTCACAACTAGACCATGGCACCAAGTGCCACGTCCAATCTCCCCTTGAACACCTCCAGGGACAGCAACTCCACCACCTCCCTGGGCAGCCCATTCCAATGACGAATGACTCGCTCAGTGAAGAACTTTTTCCTCACCTCGAGTCTAAACCTCCCCTGGCACAGCTTGAGACTGTGTCCCCTTATTCTGGTGCTGGTTGCCTGGGAGAAGAGACCAACCCCCTCCTGTCTACAACCACCTTTCAGGTAGTTGTAGAGGGCAATGAGGTCACCTCTGATCCTTCTCTTCTCCAGGCTAAACAATCCCAGCTCCCTCAGCCTCTCCTCATAGGGCTTGTACTCAAGGCCTCTCACCAGCCTTGTTGCCCTTCTCTGTATGTATATATGTATGTGTGAATGAATGTAGAAACATTCACGTTAAGAAAAAAGACCCTGCTGTTTGCCGTCTCAGAGTTCAGAACTCTTGCTGAAACTATTTGGCAAAATTAACTTTTGCCTCCACTTTTCAGTATCTTGATAATGACTTGCTCTGACACATCTCAGAAAGTGAAAAAAAAATTCCAGTGCTTTAATTGTTCAAAATGACAGATACAACAGATTCAGGTTTGTTGGTAATAAATACGCTGACGGTGAGATGATCTCAGGTTAGTAGTAAATCCTTAGTGACATCTGACAAAGTCAGAGATGCAAACCTTTGCTGTAGCTCTAATATAATAAAAATGTTAGTAAAGATGGTCTCGGGATTAATAAATTCTGGGTGACATCTGACAGAGTCAGAGATGCAAACCTTTGCAATAGTTCTAACCACAATGAAGCAAAGGTTAAACCATATATTGAAGGTGCAATTCTCATGAAGAATGATGCACCTGTCTTGGGTGGAGGAAAAGCAGCACAGCCCGTCGACAGGTATTTGTCTTCTCTCCTGGTTCTAGATGCTGCTACATCTGGTGGTTGTGCTTGTGCTGGTGCAGACTGCACACCTCCTCTCAGACCCTGGTACCAGTGTCCGTGGCATGCAGGCTCCCTGATGCCAGATGCAGAGTGCGCCAATATGTCCTTCTCAGGTTCTGTACCACAGCCCAGGTTGTCCCTGCTTTCTAGATGATGTTTAGCTTGATTTAGGAGGAAATTTGCATAACACAGTTATATATGTTTAGCATGTACTTGATTTTCTTCATTATCATAGAAGGGTGTCAGTTTTAATATTAAAATTACAGTTAATTAGGCAAAGGTCTTCATTTGGGCACCCAGACCCTCAAAACCTGATTTGAAGTTGGGTGTTTATGTTAATTGAGCCCTGCTCCATCAGTTTTAGGCAAAACAGGTCTACCTTATAAGACTCCCTCCAGTTCTCTGGCAGATCAGACTTGCATATCTTTCTGTAACACAAACAAAGCTGATTGGAAATGACTTTAGTCTCAAAGTGTGGTAAATCACCTTGCCTTTCTGTCCCGTGGCCATCTAGGTGGTTTCATGGGAGGGATACATATGCATCTATGTGTATATATTTGTGTATGGCAGGGAAAGCTAGGAAAAAATACTTAAATTCTTACATCAGAGTAAATAGAAATGATCTAATTATAATGAAGACATTCCTGAAGATACTGAAAAAAACCTTGACTGGGTACTGATAGCAGTACAGCAAAAATAGCTTATCTGGATTTACCTTTGTCACCAGAAGCAATGTAAAAAATGTTGACAAAGTATGCTTATTGTCTCTTGAGTAGAGACAGTATTCCATATTGTTAGAATCAGTGCTTTGATGTGGTAAATTTTCAAGTTTGAATAAAGCTTTGCATGTGGTTTTTTTTCATGAAGGTTTTTTCAAATGAGGACAAGAAGTTAATTTTCTGTAAGAGCCACTACATATAGGCAAATGACTGCCCCAAAATGGAGACAGACAAAAAAAGTATTGTTTGCAGAAAACCTGTTTAAGGGAGTATGTTGCAAAACTTGCAACATCTTCTTTATTTAAGGAATTTGTGGGTCAGTGTGAGTGTCTGACAAACACAGTATCATAAAATTGACTGCTCTGTAGTCCTGGAGTGACTCCTCACAGATTTTGTCCATGGGTGGCTCTCAGGCACCTTTGAAGGTTTCAGCCTTTGCTCACCTCATGGGTGCCAAGGTTGTGTCCTTCTGCAACCTTTCCTTTTGTTCAACACACCTGTGCTCTGTCTGCAGGGCAACAAATTTGGTTGTGGAGAGATACACAGTCTTTCCAAGAAATCTCTTAAAAAGAAATTACTTCACATTACATTTAACATTGAAATAAAAAGAATCCTGTCAAGCAGGATCCAATTTAGTTAGAACAGCCTCTGCAGGCAGTCTCTCCCCTGGGATGTAGTTCTGCTAGAAAATTATGCACTGCACAGGTACATGATGAGGCATTTGTTCAGAGATGTTTCATATTCAAAAGATACCAGAAGAGAGCTCTGGTCAACACTGTCATCACCGCACTGAAGAGGAATTGTACAAGGAATGAAAAAGAAGTGCCATTCTGAAAGTACAAACAATTACTTTGGTGTGTTTTGCAGCAAGTCATTCAGGTACAACAGTGTTTGAAATCTCACAAAAAAAATAGCCATATACAAACATTGATACACACAGGGTTTGTTGAAAAGCAATCATTGCAAACAAAACAACAACACACACAAAAAAGCCAAAATCAAACCAGTCTGATCTAGTCATATAAGCTACTGTAGACTGCTGATTTGTTTTTCCTTTATTGTAGTTCCCAATGTTTTTCTATCCTACTGAGATGGCTGTTATGTGTGTACACTTCAGAGAGAAATGATAAAAAAGATTATTTTTTTTTTTTTTCTGTGTGAGAAATAAACTTTGTTGGGTTTATGTGCTTCATTACTGGGTAGGGGCAGAAAGGGATAGCAAAACAAATGTCTCCTATGTATAGCCAAACTAAAATGTACTGCAGCAGGATTGAGTCTAGGCCATTATGCTATGCTATCTTCTAGGTAATATACAAAATAAGACATCAGGCTAGATTTCTGGGAAACAAAAACACTCTTTACAACTAAATTGTCCTGAAGCTTCCACTTACAGTTTCTCCTTCATATTCATGCAATTTGAAGTTCACCTGAAATAGCTTTAATGATTGCATTGCATCCTTGCTTTTTGTACATACAACGCACTGAGTTTTTTTGCATGTAATGAACATGACATACCCTTACCTGAAAGTTCCATTTCCATTGCTCCAGCCAAAATTGGGGTTTGACATTTTAAAAACTCATATCTTATTGGCAAATTCATTTCAATTAATGTTTAAGATTTGTATTCTTCTTCACATCCAACTTGTTAGGATGGAAATTTCCACTTGCCAAAATATTTCATAACACTCTTCCTTTCAATATTCAAGGGTAAAATCAAATATCTATGCAGTATCTCTCTTAAAGAAAGAATGAGAGATAAAAATAAGAAAATAAGTAAAAGAACAAAGTAAAAGAAATTGGCACAGCTTGAAAAGGTTGGTGATGCTAATAACTCAGGTGTTTGAGATCTTTATTTCAAGCAATTTAACCAGAGAAACATTTTCTTCTGACAGCAGTCATGAACTAAACATGATTTTCAAAAATGTGCATTTATTTTTCGATTAAAAATAGGTGTTCCCGGAACAGTTGTGCTAGAAATGAAGTGCCTGCTAATTAACTGTAATCATAGACAAAGGATGAGGGATGCATTGTCTTTGGTTCTGAATATTCATGCATATGTGGCATTAGATACATTTTCTAGAACTTTTTTTCTCTCTCTTTGCTTTTTGCCTGAAAAAATTGTGGCTGTAGATAGCCCGGGGTACAGTTTTGTTTCTACACCTGTTTGATGGAAATTACCTGGTTGAATATTCAAGTGTCTGATTGGTGCCTACACTGAATCCTAAATCCATTGCCAAGAGTCATTGCATATGCAGTTTACCAAGCAGAAGGCAGCAGGTAGATGAAACTATTCTCACAGTGGTGATAATTGATATTTTTATCTGTTTGAATCATGGAATATCATAATAAATTTTACCTTCTGGCTTCCTAAGGGCATACAGCAAAAGCATAATGGAGTTGGCAATGTATTTAGAATCATTGAATAAAGCTGCCACATGGAAAAGATCAGCTAAATGTATTATTTTGAGTTTTCAAATGCCAGTGAAATGTAAACACATGGAAAATACTATACTTTGTCATAATACATATTTTCTACTTTTATTTTTATAAAGAGAGAGAAAAGATAAACAAAACAAGCCCAGGATGGATCAAACATGTGGGGTTGGTTATTCATCTACTATAGCAACCAGAATAAGGAGTATCTGTGGCTTCAAATGTATGAGAACAAGTTTTGCTTGGAATTAAACCAGTAGCTTTGTAAAGACAGGCTTTCTTTTAATTTCATATCTAACACTGATGGGACTGAGCCAGCTGGAGTGCACAAGGCTGACATTTGTGTGTTGATTTAGCACATCAGAATAAACTGAAAGCAATCTGAAGAAAGAAACAGGTATACTACAAAATGTAAAACAGTGTAAACAGCTGAGACTCAGGAATCAATATAATTTATACTACAGCTCATAGCAACATTCACTTGAGATGTAAGTAAGCCCTTTTCAAACACGCAAGACAAGAACATATTTCCTAAAAAGCTTTGTTGATCAAAGGTCTTCAAAGGTCTCATAGGCACATTGATAAACAAATGTCTGATTCCATTTTGTGTCCACAAATCTCTCTCTAGTAGCCACTAAAATATTTACATTTGAGATTAAAGCCACTTGAGTAATAATCAATGAATATTCTCAACAAAGTTCATAATATAGGTTTCTCTTATAAATTACTCAGAGTTGTGGGTCTTGATGGTTTTTGGTTGAGGGTTTTTTTTTGCCTTCCCCCCCCCCCCCCCCCCCCCCCTTGAGAATACCTAACAGTAAAAAAATTAAAAACCCCCAAATCCTATCACTTACAAAATTTTCCTTCCTGGACCTGGAGGTGGGTGCATCTGCCATACTAGGAAAATGTGGCTTTGTGAAGACAGAAGACTCATTGCTTATTGAGGCATCTTATGCTGTACAGCATAAGCACTTTGTATTAACTGAATGCTTGTAAGTTCTCCTTACAAGTCCAGCAGCAGGGCATGTTATCAAATTTGAATTTTTCCTGTGGCTATTAAAAGACATGGATGCGAATCACAGGTTGAGAGAAGTAATGCTACAGACAGCAGCAGTTAAGTGCTGGAAGTGGATCTTATAAATAAAACAGTATTCTTCGTTGACAATGAGCTTGTGTGTCGGTGTTTTATTGGATTAAATACCTCATGAATTATGAGGCTCTGTACAGTGATTGGTAAAGTCTTAGTCAGTTGAGTTTGGAAAGACTGTATCTTCTTCATAGGAACAAGTGAAAAAACCACCAACAAATAAACCAACCATAATGTACTTATTCTGAAGGCCTTCCAGAATTTTCTAATTGGTACTTTGGGAAATTTGGAAAAGGCTGTGTAAAAAGATGGAGAAACCAGCCATGCCAGAATGACTGTTTTTACTTTAACCTAGTTTTCTTAGGACAAAGATGATGAGAAAAGCCTTTATCTGCAATAAACTGAGGAGAAAGTGAGGTTTGTACTAAACTAGTTAAGTTAAATATGTTCTTGTCATAAAAATGTCATTCAGGAAGGATCCTGCAATAGAATTGGAGTTTATAACTACAGATGCCTATGTAAGGATTAACTAGGTTAGAAAAAGATGAATTAAATATTCATTCAACTGAATGATACTTTTGACATATTTCTTCACTACTGTTATTACTGTAACTTTTGAATTGTGTGTACAGTATATACTTGATACTCACAATTTAAGTTATTAAGTAGGCTTTGCTTCACCTTTGATCTGTATTAAACTCTGAACTTTTAGTATTCCTCCAAGATAATTTGTAAAACTAAAAGAGATAAATGACTGCAGAAACGAAGACAGAATAGAATGTTATTTCTGGACAATGCAGTCTCTCATGTGGAAAGCCAAAATAAGCTGTGAATGATAAAAAATGAATGTTGCTCTGAGTCTCTAATGAACACTGCAATATGGTAAGAAAAAGCCTCAGATTTTTGTTCTCAAACAATAAAAGTAATATTAAAAAAATGCTTAAAATAAGTCTAATTATATGGAAACAGTAAGATTTTAAAGAAGTAGTAAAAATGTTTCCTAGATTGTTAGTATTATTTGTTTATGAAATTTTGCTCTGCATTAACCCTATCCCTGGAGTGATATAGTAAAGCAAGAACCACAATGACTGACTGTCGTTTTGAAATATTTCAGGTTTTGTGATTACTGTTACAGTTCACAGTGTGATTTCTTTTCCCCTTGTGCAACGCAGAGGGTTATATTGCTTGTCATTTGCTGCCTGTGTTTATTCCCTATGTACTAATGTTATTATCTTTGCTATTTTCATACAGCTATGCAGCAGTCAAACTCCCCCAGAACTACTGTTAACGTCTTCAGGGTTAGTGGCTTCAAATCATTTGTATCTTTGACTAAGCTATAATTTTATACCTACTACTCTATTTAATTGTACTTGAGCATTAGAAAATGTTAGCTGTGATTCTCAAACTCTAAAGCCTTTAGGTGGTTGTTCACCTTTACAACTAATGAAATATTACTATTCCTTATAGTATTTTGGACAGAAATTATTAATTTATTATTAATTTATAATTACAAAAATAGGTTAAACTAAACTGAAAATTTAGAAAGGAAAGCTCAAAAAATTCTACATCTTTGTGAGGGGAGACTATGTAAAGATTCAAAAAGCTTCTAAGAGTAATTTTTAAATGTATGTGGACAGGAGCTCAGCTGATATGTGGATGACTTCTGTGGATTGTCAACACTGCATTTACTAAAAAAGATTATTCTTGCCTAGTTGTCAAGGCACTGACAGCCAAGCTCAAATTGAACAGCTGATGTACACCTAGCTACATGTGCCAAAATGAGCTGGATAGCAACACTAAACATTTCCTAGAATACAGATTGAGATTAAGGAATTGCTGCAGTCACTTATCTCCCATTTAAATCAAGCGATATAAGATCAGATTTCTGGTTAGATCTTGTGAAATATTTTTTTCAGCAGCCAGTATGAAAGTTTGTTTCAAATTATTAGATAAGCTAAATATTCAAATTATATTTATATATGCTGTAAAAGTATGCAAACATTTATACAAGTGATATAGTAAGCTAATAGTATCACAAATCGAGGCCTTTGTGTCACGCTGCAAGTAAAGGCCTTTGGAAGGATCAAGCACACTTTAAGTATCAGAATCAACAGAGGGGAATCAGTAGCATGTTTTGTGTGACACTTAAGGTGCCATCTGTACATAGATATAATTTTATAGTATATGCACAAATTTAATTTTTTTTCAAAAATCAAATTCATCTAGGAGCTTTAATGGCTGCTGGTAATATCAAAAAACCTGCAATATAAATGGGAAGAAATGGCTGTCAAATACTGACAAATTACATCAGAAAAAGTGAACCACATCTTCTGTGTGGCAAACATGTAAATGATTGGTCAATTCTTATGAGCTGAAGTGTATCAAATTATGTAATCTATTAATTTAATGTTTTATCCTACCTATTGTTTTTTAATACTCTACTGAGCACCACCTTGTAACAGGAAACAGGAAACTTTTAAAAAGTATGATCTAGTGTAATGGGTTGGGGCAGATCCCCTCCCCACCACAGGCAGAAATAACGACTCAGACAAACGGATTGCAAAAGTGATGAAAGTTTAAATAGAAAGCAGTGAATGTTACAGAAAACCCAAAGCGCAGTGACAAAGAAAGATCCCATCCCCACCTGAGGGTGCATGCAAAACCCCCAGGGCTCCTTCTTCCCCCTCCCTCTGCTGGGCTAGTCTCAGCTGGCCAGGCCTGAGACTGCCCATCCCCCTGTGGCCTTGGGCCCAATCAGGCCCATGGCCGGGAGATCTCTGCCCCAGTTACCAAGTCTCGGAGAGGGAAGGAAAGAGGAAGTGCCAGACTCCGCACTGGATCTTATAGTGGTGCAAAGAATTATGGTAGGAAATACACAATTTCCTGTGTCCATCCCTCTGGGCTGGACTTCTGGACACAGGAAGTGAATGCACCAGGGGGGCACCCAACTCAAACTACAACATGCCACCCCTGTATTTCATACCATAATCTCTGCACCCAAACACATCATCAGATCAGAAAACTTCTGATGACATGTCCGGCGAAGTCCATCTCTTCATCTGGGCGTCCACTCAAACAGTCTCTCATTCAGGCTCAGGCATCCGTCCATTCCAGTTGTTCTTCCTCATGTGATGGAACCTCCCATCGATGCAGTCCTTCTCCTGCAGTGTGAATTCCTTGTGGACTCCTTGGGACATCCTGGTCACCTGGAAATACCTCACAACTTCTCAGCCAAGCCTTTACTCTCCTATTCAGCGGCAAATTCTCCACCCCTGGGGCAGGCCAGTCGGAACAATCCGGCTCCACGACTGCCTTTTTCCAATCCATCCAGGGTGCCGCAGCCAACCGCTTTCACGCGGACCAAAGCTACACGGATGCATGTCAGAGGCACTCCGCACCCCCCGGCTGGGCGCTCGCGTACCGAGGCAGGACAGCATCCGGCTGCACAACCTCCACCCCCGGAAGAGGGAGGAGCTGCGCCACAGCCCGCTGAAGAAGCAGGGAGGCGGAGCCAGGTGCTCGGCGCCATTTTCGGAGCACGTCCGAAAACACCAGGGAAAGATTTACAGCTGCCGCCGCCGCCTGAACGCAGCCCGGCTCGGGCGGTGCCGCCGCCGCCGCTTGAACGCGGCCCGGCCCGGCCCCCGCCGTCTCTGTCGCCGCGATGCAGAGTCCGAGTCACCTCCAGCAGTCGCTTGCCCGCTCGCCGCGGGTGTCCGCTCCCCGCAGCGGCCGCGGGCCGACCACGCTCTGCTTGCCGCTGCCCCTCCTCCGCTCCCTGCCGCTCCGCAGAGAACGAGGAGAAGGCAGGTCTCGCCTTCTTAGGCTACTCGAGCATTCTTAAGCTACCCTGGGCAGAAAGTCACAGAAAGAACCACCCCTCGCTGTTCCCAAACAACAGCAGGGACTTCCATGCCATCAGCCACGCACCAGCTATCCTTCTGCAGTCTACAGGAGTTCACACAGTCGCCCCGGTAACACAAAATCTGAGCCCCAACTTTCCAAACCCAAACCGACGCCCAGAACTAAATTTAAACTCTCCATCTTTTGCAATCCGAGCTGCAGTTGGCCCCACGTTGGGCGCCAAAAATGTAATGGGTTGGGGCAGATCCCCTCCCCACCACAGGCAGAAATAACGACTCAGACAAACGGATTGCAAAAGTGATGAAAGTTTAAATAGAAAGCAGTGAATGTTACAGAAAACCCAAAGCGCAGTGACAAAGAAAGATCCCATCCCCACCTGAGGGTGCATGCAAAACCCCCAGGGCTCCTTCTTCCCCCTCCCTCTGCTGGGCTAGTCTCAGCTGGCCAGGCCTGAGACTGCCCATCCCCCTGTGGCCTTGGGCCCAATCAGGCCCATGGCCGGGAGATCTCTGCCCCAGTTACCAAGTCTCGGAGAGGGAAGGAAAGAGGAAGTGCCAGACTCCGCACTGGATCTTATAGTGGTGCAAAGAATTATGGTAGGAAATACACAATTTCCTGTGTCCATCCCTCTGGGCTGGACTTCTGGACACAGGAAGTGAATGCACCAGGGGGGCACCCAACTCAAACTACAACATCTAGCTAAAGCTCTTTTCCTTTCAATTAACAGATTTTCCCAGTAGCTAGCAAAATTTTATCGTATTTTTAACATTGTGGTCTGACTCATAGGTACTCATCTTCTTAACATATTTGTGCCATCTCACCCAAAACACATTAAGCTGTGTTTTTAAAAGAAGGGAAGTTTAATCACTTTTGATATTCTCTAGTCAACATAGTGTCTAAATATTCATTAAGGAAAAAAAAGAAGAAATCACATGCAAAGCAAAAGGTGCCCTGAATAGAACTGAACTCAAGGCCAGATTTAAGATCTCTACACATAATAGAAATTCTAATTTACTGTAAATGAGCTCTATGAGTATTAGAAAACACTTATACGAACCTGGAAAGCATCATGACTATCAAGGGATATGTGTTTCATTTCACTGTGTGATTTTTAATATAAATATTTAATGAAAATATTTTTAAAATATTCAGTTAATGAAATAAACTGATAAAAGTACAACCCAAACCAACTTACTTAATACACATTTATTTTAGATATTATATCAGTCTTTAGAGAGCTTTTGTACTTTATACATTTTATGACTATTTAAAGCATCATTATTATAAGTATTCATGACCTGTTTTATTATTTTTGGAGGGCTGGGGTTTTTTTGGTGCTAAATAGGATGATGAACCTGAGGGGAAGCAAAACCAATGTGTACCAAGGAAAAGGAAATATGATTTATACAAAAGCCCAATTTGTGTTTGTTCAGATTCTCCAGAACCTACTACAAATGCTAACTTTTCTAATATTTAAATGAACAGAAGATTGAGCATTCACACTTTCTAATGGCAGTTGTGTTGTAACCTGGAATAATATGAGAGCATAGTAACATCGTTGCTGCTCACTTATTCCAGATTCTTTCCTAGCTTTGTCTAGGTCATGCATGCCTGAGCTTTGTTGACTGAAAACTAGAAAGGACACACTAGACATTAATATTTTGATAGGACAAGGGATTTAAACTACAGCACAGGAAGTTCTACCTCAACATGAGAGAGAAGGAACTTCTTTACTGTAAGGGTCACTGGAACAGATTCCCCAGAGAGGTTGTGGACTCTCCTCTGGAGACTTTGAAGACCCATCTCGATGTGTTCCTGTGTGACCTGCACTAGATTATGTGGTCCTGCTCTAGCAGGGGGCTTGGACTCAATGATCTCTGGAGGTCTCTTCTAACCCCTAACATCCTGTGATCCTGTAATAGGTCCTTGCTAATTAAGCTATTCTGAGTAATTTGTTTCTTCTGAAAAAAAAAAAAGAATGCAAATAGGACTGTTAATTTGTACCTGAAAGACTGAGGAGTGAGATTATATACCCAGATTACATAATATGCAAAAATTAGATATAGATTAAATATATAATGATATAATAGACTATATATACTCATAAGCATATGCTCTATGAAGGGAGACTGAAAATGAACAGGATGTTATTTCATAGGATAGTTTATGGAGAAAGGAAAGGGAAAAGCCTGGAAATCATGTATATCCTTGGGAAAAACAGGTCAGTGAAACAGTAGCCAGTGAAAGCACTATGTATTGAATGATCAAACCCCCTAGTGTCATCCTTTTCATCTCATCCTGTATGGCCATTACCTTACCTGAAGACTGTTAATGTAACTGCATTACACATACGTCATCGACCAACTGAGAAAAGCTCAGTTTGGGCAGATGCATCCCTTTTTCTTTTGGGCTATACAATGATATACACAGAATTACAAGTTTGATGTTGGGGAGAAAACCTCCCGGTGAAGTACCTAATTTTAATCTCTGTCATTTCACATGCATCTCTACATCACCTCGACTTCAGTTCTGCCTTTTTTCTTTGTTTCTGTGGTTAATCTTATAAAACTTAAAGGACAGAAACTTTTCTATCATCATTGCCTATTTAGGGAAAATAGTGAAATGGTGTAAGACAGCTAACACATCAGACTATGTGCAAACACTTCTGGATTGTCCATTTGACAAGTTCTTAGATCACAATGGCTATTTTCCACCTGTTTATATATTTAAATGCCAGTGATGCTTTTCCAACGAAAACTGCATGACTAATTCATAAATACCAAACCCGTAATCTGTTTTAGGAATTTCTATGAATTGCAGCAGGTCTTCCCCAACTGGAAACAAATATTTCTGATGAATACATCTATACCGCAGCAACATACGATGCAAAGTCCAAGTATGCTTTTTTCTGAACACATTTCCTAACAATATAATTCATTGCTGAAATACTTTGACATTGAGATGAGCGATCGTGTATCTTGAACATAAAACCAGAAATAGTTCATATGACTGGGGCCTTTCTGGGAAAAAAAAATAAGTCAAAAAATCCATAGTTACCTTGAGATGATCACCAGAAATTAGTTCTGTTCATTTTTGTTGAGAAATAACTTATTTTGCTTTTCCAGTCTGTGCTGTTACTGTGGATCTAGTTCCTAATATAATCCATTTCTTCTTCCAAGAATTATATAACACCAGTGTTATAGTTAGACTGCTCAATAAGGAAGCATTTCTTTTAAAGCAGACCAGAATGAAATGCAATGGCAACTACCAGCCCACAATGAATATTTTACCATTATAACTAGATATATAGAAATCTGACATTTATTAGGCTCTTTTGTTCCACACTCTCACAGTGCTTTACAAATACAGCACAACTTCACCACTGAAGCACAGACACCCCAGAGCAGAGTGCAGGAACTATTTTGCTCCCACTTGACAGTCATTGGATATTATGACCTGCTTCTTTTTTAGAGTTATTCTTCTGGAAAACATATGAAGGAGAAATCTACCCACCAGGAGATAGGCAAAGACCATCTGCCATGACTAATTTCACATTTACTCAAGGCAGCAGTTGTACTAAAGTCTCAGAAATTAAAACCCAGATGTCGTTATAACTTGAGCCAGTTGATGCCAAATGAAGCAATATATTCAGTATCTTTTAATGATATTATCCATGTATACAGACCTCCATTAAGATCACAAGGGAGTTTTAATGCCTTTCTGAATTCAAGTTGAGGTCCTGTGAAATATTTAGATGTTTAGTCACATACTACAGGATCATACTTCCTGAAGAAGTTAAGTGTACTAAATCTTAGAAATCTAATTACAGAGATTTCTGTAGTATCTAAACATAGAAGGTAAGTGAGAACATGTGATCTGTGGTCAGAAAGTGCAGATTTTTCTTTATTTAGGTAACCAACAGAAGAACCTACTTTAATTTGATAATAAAGATTTCAAATTCTGCTGTAGCCAATGGAAAGAGATAGGTACTCCACAAGAAAAAAATATGAATTGTTCTCTGAAGACATGTCTCTGTCTCCCTTTCTTTATTGATTACAGAAGCAGTATAGTGTGATTATTTTTTTAACCTATATTGTAGCTGATGTATGTGCCTGTGATCGAAGGCTGCGGAAAGCCAAACAGCGTAGCTCAGTGCTCTGCGTTGTCTTAATTGGGTTTACAGGGGTCTGCCTATATGGATGAAGCCATTGTGACACTCTGGATGAAATTGTGTTCTTTGGAAGAGATTGGGACTTCTTTTAACTTATTTGGAATCTTAGAATTTTGTGGGTTTGTTTGGTGTTGGTTTTAGTATACTTGAAATAACTTCCACTGAGAAATGCACTTTCTCTGCTGTATGTTGCATGAAGTCTTCTTATGCTAGTTTACCTATCCCTACTTACCATCAAGCTGTAAGAGTTTTTAAGCTTTTCTATGTTGAACTCATTATTTTTGTTGCTTCTGTGCTTTGAGGCAGTACATGTCTTTGTATGTATATGTAAAAGAAAGTATTTTAAAGATGTGACCTAACTCTTACACATCAAGTTGAAAATCGATCTACATGAAGTAAATCAGCTAAAGTCGAACTGGGAGCTCAGGTAATATAGGACCAGATCAATAAGAACAAGACAAAAACATAAGGCAAGTTGAAAGGTTCAGAAAAAAAATTGATTAAGGAACAATCATACTAAGACAAGAAAGGAAAAAAAGAACAAGCTTTACTATCCTTTCCCAACTACTGACCTCCTATTTCAGTAAAATTCAGGACAGCAATAGAAAAACCCTAGTGAATAGAATTGAGTCCTTTTTTTAAAGCTAATTGTGCCAACCATTTCTAAGCTACATCTAAACTTCAAACTCAGAATTCCATTGCCTTAATGCCACATCCCAAACCACAAAATTCACTCAGCAACTGTATAGGCAACAGGAAACATAAAGAAACTATATAGAAAGCAGAATAGACTCAATTAGGTTTACGTTTGCATGTCAAACTGGGCTTTAAATCCTTCACCCTTGCATTATACATGTCTTAAGAAGTCAGCAACACATATCACACAATATTTGGGCTTCCTGCTCTTCTACAGTCAATTTTTAAATAGCCCTATAGTTTGAGTTGATCCTGACACAAGACACAAGAAGATTGATTCCTTCTTGAAAAAGGAAAAAGCTTCATCAGGTTTTAGGTACAATGTCTAAGTTAAAACATTTCCAGGAAAGGAATTTTCAAGTGATTTGAAAAGATGAAGTCTTAGTTTCATCTGTGTTACCATCACAGGTAGAAAACTCCAATGATCTCTGGTCCTGCAATCAGTCCCTGGTGTGCCAGAGGAAAGCAGTTGTGAAGTTTGTACATATTTTGCCTTCAGATTCCTTTGCTGACCAGTGTAAACAAATCAAATTCATACCTTAACTCTTTAATTTTTGCCTGCTCTTTGAGTGGCCTTTGGATTTGTTCAAGAACTCAATGACTTAAAAGAGTTCAATGAGGAAGAGAACATTTTTCCAAGAGAAAACACCATTTCAAAAACATAAAGGTTTAGAATATGTCAGTGAAAAGTAATGGAAGTGAAGTTAAAGAATATTCTCTCTTAAGAATGACAATTATGTTAAATACTTATTTCCTGTATCCCAAATGTCTAAACCAATTATTATTAACATTTTGACATTGTTATTAATAACAACAGCCACTAACCTAAATCAGGCCCTTGCTTGACAAAAACTGAAACAAAATCTATTAATTGCAGTGAAGAAAAAAATTTTAAGAGTTTGTGAGGTTGCTGTCCTATCCATGACACTTCAACAGTTCTGAGAACAAAGTCTTTTTTTCCAGCATATTTCTTGACTGATCAAACTTTCAAAATGCTGGTAGCTTGTCTCAGTTGTAACAGGAGCATTAACATGCCTTAGAATTCATAGCAGTGTCTGCCTTTTCTGACACAGGGCTGTAAGATCCTTTCTAGATAGAGCAAAATAAGTATCCTTGGTAGCAGCAGTTCTACTGAAACCAAGACAAAGGATTTAAAATGAGTAGACTTACTTATGACCTGATGCATATGTTGACTTTACTGCTATAGAGGTACAGGAAGAGGAGGCTTATATCAAGTTATATATGAAATTTGACAGTGAATCTCTTTTATACATGTGAAAAGTGCATGAGTCCAAATAGGATTTTATGGTATTAACCCTCAATGTCTTTTGATAGCCTATTAGGGGGGAGGGGGGGAAATAAAACCCAAACCCAAAACCCAACCCAACCAACCAAAAAACCAAGAAAACCCCTCCAGTCTTATTAAGGCCATAATCATGAGAAAGAAAATATGGTTGAGGCAGGAGGCACAACTTGCAAGCTAAAATAAATTGCAGCTCCTAAGGACATATTAAATCAAGGTCATTAGATCAGATTATCATTATTTCTTAAGCATCTATTGACTTGTGTATTATTCCTCTTCAGTAATTGTGTATGTAAGGTGAGCAACAGTACCTTAAACTAGCCAGATGTTCAAGAAAACTACACCTTGAAGAAAGATTTCCAAGACCTTGCTTCTCTGATGCTTAAAAAACTTTTGGAATTGGAAAATCTTTCTGTTCCTGGCCAAATAGATAGTATTGGATGATAGGTTGGACTTAATGATCTCAAAGGTCTCTTCCAACCCGGTTAATCTCATCTCTTCTCTCTTCTCTTCTCTTCTCACTAGTTTTAGTTAAATGCTCCCCCCACCCTTTTCTTTCTCCTCTATTTGATTCTTTCCTCCTTCTAGTTATATCCTTAGTACTTTGGTTTATTTAGTGCAGAAAACCATCTTGAAGTCTTCTCTCAATGCTTCTTAATTACCTGCATTATCCATCCATTTTATTTTGCAAGTCTTTCAGTTTCAGATTTGCCTTTTTTTTTTAACACAGGTGATCTAGACTGTACAAGATATTGCAGGAAAATCTCTCTAAGCA
This sequence comes from Dryobates pubescens, assembly GCF_014839835.1. Lineage (NCBI taxonomy): Eukaryota > Metazoa > Chordata > Aves > Piciformes > Picidae > Dryobates > Dryobates pubescens. The sequence goes on along the minus strand of NC_071657.1, from coordinate 124,875,105 downwards.
GTGTTTTGTCCAATTGCACACAGTTTGCCACATAAACTGCCTAAAATCACACCTACATTTTCATAAAACAATCATATTGTCAATTTTTAATAACACAGGAAATTGATACTTCATCAGACTTTTCTATTCATTGTCATAGATAAATTTCCAGTTAGCAATGGACATTAGTATTAGTCCCTCTTCACAGGGCTCATGTTTCAGTTAAATTCCATCCCATTTCTATTGCTGCAGTCCTGAGGATCATCATATGCTTCCTACACCATATGCCAATTTTCCTTTATATTTACTTGCTTCTTAACTTTGCATCATAAAAATTTTTATCAAGGTTTCATTTTTGTGCCACATTCATTAATGAAAAGAATGAAGGTCTATTGCTGGACTAGTCCTTGAGAAACTCTGCTACTAATCTTCCTCTTGCTTGTTAATGTTTCCTTTTTAATGCACTATATTTTTCTTTCTCTTAGCATGTTTTTTACTGTCTCACGTGCTCCACCCTAATAATTAATTTCTGACAAAGAACAAGACTCATTTGAAATCCTGACAAATTTACAGTACTTTTTCTTTAATAAATTCTACAATTTTAGCAAATGAAGCTCTAAGATTAGTTCAGCATGACATACCATCACCACTCCATTGTTGGATTCTATTTGCATTTACCTGCATGCATTTCATCAGGTTTTCCTTTCAAATATTGCTTCTTAAATCTTCAGTTCTATTGGTGAAAAATGGATCAGCTTGATAGCTACTTTTTCTCTTCTTGTTTTATAGACATACTCTGCAAAAGTGGTCCAGTGGCTCAATGTCATTGCAGTACACAAACTTACACCAAACTTTTAAGTTGAATGACTTCAGAGAGTGTGATTACCTAGTATCCAGCCAGAGTGTATTAACTACCTGAAGTTTTGATTTCATATCAGCTTGAGCAGTCTAACAACTGCTGTCACATGTTTATTCTCATACTCAATTTCTTAAAGCAGAGCCAAAAGGTTTGCTCAGTATTAGCCATATTTAAACTAACTTCAGTCATAATCTCATAGTTACTAGCCTACTTTCCTTTTACTCTTTATCAAGAAAAGAAACTTTGAGATTTAAATTTCTCAGAGAGTCTATCATGGATTTACAGATGACATTTCTTATTTCTTTTCATGCTTCTTGATATAGATGTCTGTCTTTCAATGACCTGTTCTTTAAAGCACTATTTACCTCCTATAGCTTTTGCAAGTGTCTTTTTATTTCAGGTGTCTATAGACTCTAGTTTCTGTACCCTTCATTGCATTTTCTCCTCTCATTGGTATATACATATCTTTCACAGACAAAAATGCCAGAAAATATGCCTATGCCTGAGATTTCAGGTCCAGCTGACTGTAGTAATGAGGACCTTTAATATTTATAATTTTAAAACCAAACATCTCAATTTAACAATGAGCTTTTGTGTATAGTTCTAAGATAAACCATAATGGCTGGACACAAATTTGACTTTCATTAACTGTATCTTATATAATTCTTACTAGTTGCCAAATACAGCATAGAAAATAGCATTGCATCTTGCAGGTACCAGAAGCTTGTGGGGTACATCTTCCTCCATTGTATTTCACGGGCTCAGTTAAATCTGCTGCTGGTATTCTACACTATGCTGCTGTCATGCTGACTTCAAAACGAATGTGCTGGCTGGAGCAAAGTATCATGGGGCTCTTAAGTTTGGACTGTAACATGAAAGGTTTCCTGTTTCAGTTGCTGGTTCTGGTTTCCATGTTTGGGTTGGCCTTTTCCTCTGGGCTGGCTCCTGCATGCTTGGGTGGGGGGAACCATTTTATTGCTGTGTTTTGCTGCTGCTTCTTCTGCATTATGCTGTGCTTTTCTGTAAACAGACTAAGGTAATTGTGCTTTGTATCATCTCAGTAAATTCATTATCTCGATCCTGTTTTTCTTTGTGTGGTACTTTCCCTCCTGCCTGTGTGTGTGGGGATGGGGGCTTGTGAGGGTGGGCTGTGTTGACTGGGGACTATCTTCAAAGTACATACAACAAATTAATCTGCATTTTACTATACTGCATTATTACTGATGTTGAGAATCTTGTTTATGGACAATAAGGAAACAAGAATTATTTTCAGTATGACTGAAATCTTAAAAATCTAATTCAGGAATTGCTATTAGAGAAAAAGAAAGAACATCACTGTGCAGAGCAGTTCCATAATAAAAAATATTGACAATAATAACAATATACTTCATACTCATTGTTCTGATTTTATGGGCACCCTTCCCCAGCTCGTCTGGGTCCTATGTTTGTTAGGGTTTATTGCAATCGTAAAACCGCAGTGCTACCATAAGTAACAAAAAGAAAACAGCCAACTTGTCAACTAGAAAAGTCAGAGAGGTAGCTGCCAAAGCAATTAAAATAAATATGTAAGCAGGTAAAAAGCAATTCAGAGAAAGCAACCCCAAATTGCTCAGTCCTGAGTCCTTGCAAATACAGTATGTAGACTGTGGCCTGTCACTAGTCATGGAAATACTGCACAAAAATGCTGCAAGCGTACATGGTTTGTGGTAATTACTCTAGCTGTTCTCTAGTAATTATCTGGAGTAGTAGATGACAACTGTAGAGTGTATGAAAAAAATAACTAGGACTCCCCACTTCCTTGTCTCAGTTAAAGCATATAAAATGTATAAAATCAGTCCAGGTCTCATGCTGATCTGCATTTCTCAAAGAGCTAGCCATTCATCTTCTATTTGATTTTCTATTTTACTCCACTACTGGTGCCCTAGGTACCAGTAGGTGTGATTTGGTTTTCATTTTCTTCTTTAGGTTTTGAAAGAGAAAAGGCAATTTGGAACTTATAGTCTGAGATCTTAATGTGTTTTATTAATGGCTAGTTTGTTGCATGTAAGTTAATTTATTCAATTAATCATGTCTAAACACACTTGACTCAGTAAAACACTTTTGAGAGAGTTATGATCTATTTAAATAGCATCATTTAAATTTCATTAATTTTTTAACCCTCATTAATTTCTAATTTTCATGTTTTGGATGTTTTTTCACCATGCTGACATTTTAGAATTGTACTAATCTTCACATACTGCCTATATAGGCACCTAATTTAAAACCATATATATTTTTTTTCCTCATGTTGTGCAATATAAAATAAGTTGAAAGATACTGAAAAAAATTATACCTTCCATTTAGTCTGATTTTCTGTCTGTTTGATATAATTCTTAGGGGAACATAGAGGATTTTTGATTGTTTATTTTCCATGTGTATTTTGCATGCTTACATCCTTATATTCAAATATGGGATCATAATAAACATTACAGAAAATTCAATGAAGATGTGTAAAGTACTGTATCTAAGGAAGAATAACCCCATGTATCAGTACAGGCTGGGGGCTGATCTGTTGGAGAGCAGCTCTGGGGAATAGGACCTGGACCATGAGCCTGCAATGTGCCTTTGTGGCCAATGACATACTGAGGTGCATCAAAAAGATTGTGACAAACAGGTTGAGGGAGATCATCCTGCCCCCTCTTCTCTGCCCTGGTGAGGTCCCATCTAGAATACTGAGTCCAGTTCTGGGCTCCCTAGTTCAAGAAGGATAGGGACTTGCTGGAAGGGTACAGAAAAGGGCCACAAAGGTGATTAGGGGACTAGAACATTTGCCATATGAGGAAAGACAGAGAATTGGGCCTATTTAGTCTGGAAAAGACTGATTTGGGAATCATATAAATGCTTATAAATACTTAAAAGTTTGGTGGCAAAAGGATGGGACCAGTCTTTTATTCTGTGATGTCCAGTGACAGGACAGGGAGTAATGGTCACAATCGTGAACATAAGAAGTTCCAGCTAAACAGATCATTAATTTAAGGGTGGTGGACCCCTGCAACAGGCTTCCAAGAAAGGTGGTAAAGTCTTCATCTCTGGAGACATTCAAAACCTGCCTGGATGTGTTCCTTTTTGACTTTAGGTGAACCTGTCTTGGCAGGGGTGTTGTACTTGATGGTTTCCAGAGGTCCTTTCCAACCCCTACAATTATGTGATTCTGTGATACAGGAAATCACAGACAGTTCTGTAGAAAAACAAACAAACAAACAAAAAAGTTTTCCTGTAAACTTGTGTGCATGTGTACACGAATGTTTTAGCATTTCCACATATGCCAGCCTCTTAAACTGTCTGGTCCTTTAGGAGCTGAACAAATGTTTAACAGATAGAGTATACTGGGGGAAAGAAAAGTGTGAGCAGACAAACTGGGAATGGATAAAAAGCAGTTTCTACATGAGTCATTCAAGTAAATCTTTTATACATACTGCCTGACTACCTGAAGGGAGGTTGTAGCCAGGAGGGGGTTGGTCTCTTCTCCCAGGCAACCAGCACCAGAACAAGGGGACACAGTCTCAAGCTGCACCAGGGGAAGTTTAGGCTTGAGGTGAGGAGAAAGTTCTTCATAGAGAGAGTAGTTAGCCGTTGGAATGGGCTGCTCAGGGAGGTGGTGGAGTCACCATCCCTGGAGGTGTTCAAGAGGGGACTGGACGTGGCACTTGGTGCCATGGTTTAGTAGTCATGAAGTCTGTGGTGACAGGTTGGACTTGATGATCTTTGAGGTCTTTTCCAGCCTTATTGATTCTAGATGATAAATGTAAAACATTTGAGGATTTCGTTTACTTCTTCTAACAGTCGTCTTTGCTTTTTCTGTTATTTTAGTATTAGCATTTCTTTTCCTAGATATGTAATGCTTAGATTTATTTTTAATTTTTTTATTGAGAATTTGTGATATAAAACAATGCAGTAAGATTGTTTCATTCAAACCCTTATTTATCAAAAGAGGAAGCATACTTTACAAATAAACAAAACTAAGAATTTATTGTTAACATAACTTAAATCTTAATATGTAATAATTAGCTTAAATCTAAATTGGTAGAGAAAAAGAAGAATGCATTTAAAATTGTTTAACACACATCATTGTTAGCCTCTTTACTGGTGTCAGTCTCAACACTTTCAGGCTGCCCGGGCTCCTAAGGTGTCTGACTTCACCTTCCTAAGGTGTTGATTCTTCCTCTCTCTGCGATCCAATTGGTATAAATGTTGTGAGCTTGCTAGCACCCTTTTACAACTTTGCTCTTTCTTCACAAGTCTCTGACTCCAGGAAACATCCTAACTTGCCACATATGTTACCTTTTACTTATATGAGATATTATTTCTTTATTTTCTTTGCTACCCCTAAAATCACTTTTTTTTCAGCTTCAGGTTGGGATTTCTCTAACTGACTATAAGTGAGTTGTTTATAGGTGTGGGATCTGCAGTACAATGCTGAGGCCCCGTCACTTGCCACTTAATGCACATACTCCTCTGCTCTGTATCCTGTGCCTCTGCTTCTGAAGGCCTCTGTTATCTTACCAGGACTGTATATTAAGAGTCATAAATACCTCGTTCTGCCTAAAATAACTGCTAGTTCCTTTAGGCATATGAAACTAGCATTGTACCGCACAGATAGAAATGAAACAAAACAAAGTAGCCATAGACATCTGGCCAATTAAAGAAATTACTGAACTAAGTTACAGGTCAAGAAAATTTCAGACAGAAACGTTGATGATGGTTTAACATCCTCAAAAATCTGAACCTTACTATGGGTACTTTCCCATTTCATTTCATTATGAAATCATTGAAAACAACATAAAATTATATTAGATGCAAATCCTAGGATGCTGCCACAAGCCTGCTGAAGTATTAAAAAATAATTCTAATCACATTGACAGATGATAGTATTTCTCATGCACCTCAGTGAATGGAAATGAAACAGAAAAAAATAATTTGGCACCTAGACCTCTGTATCTACCTATTTAGCATATTGCCTTTAACATTTTCTACTGCATTTCCTTAATCTGATCAATTGATGGTCAACAAAATGTATCTGGTACAGTATACATCTGCAGAGTTCCCATATGACTCATGAGTGGACCTGGCTCATCAGAGACATGATTTTCCATGACCCATATTTGTATTTCTTGGCTTTTCACCTGCATTCCTTCTCCAAATTGTTCTGCTTCACAAATGAAGATTGTCCTCTGCACTTGCTGCAGATGGGCTGGGACATATATGGGTCCACCAGTGGGTAGATAGGCCTACCATATTAAAAGCTATTCCTTTTTCATCCTCCTAAGGAAAAGCAACACTCAGGCACCTGTTGAAGACTGTTAGTTTGTGTTTTTTTCAAAAGTGTTTTAATACCATTGACTGAGGCTAAAAGTTCTGCTGTAACCATACATGTTCTCAGAGTTAAATATTGCTTAAGTCTCTCATGTAATCAAACTGACATTTGGATGCCAATAGTAGAAATGAAGATGTGAGCAATAAGCATGGGGATTTTCATATCACAAGTGCCAACTATTCCCTCTTCCTCTGTCTGTCTTTCCTTTATCATCTTTTTGGTGTTTCAGGTTCAGTTTGGTTGTCTCGGAATAGAGCCCATTGTTCAGAGCTCCACAAGAGGACTTCACAAAACGTTATGGGTGTTAGGAGCAGGTAGCTACTTTGGCTGAAACTCCTTAACAAGCTTAGTTACTGTGGGAGCTAAAATAAAATGAGAAACTGAAGCAAAGATAATGTTAATGAGAAATTTTTTTGGCCTTTGCATAAGAATAAGCAAAAATGCAGCCAACACCTTTGCAAGTTTATCAAAGAAAATGCTAAAATGCCTTAGCAAATGGGGAAGTTACTGTATATATCACCAAAGTAACTGAGAAATGCTGACCAAAACAGACATTTTTCAAATCTAACAATTTGCTTGCAAAGCTATCCTTTGCCCTTTCATTATATAAAACATACATATTTTTTTCTATCTCATAAGTATTTTTAGCTTAATTTTAGGGTCCACAGAAGGGCAATGAGGCTGGTGAGAGGCCTCGAGCACAAGCTCTATGAGGAGAGGCTGAGGGAGCTGGGGTTGTTTAGCCTGGAGAAGAGGAGGCTCAGGGGAGACCTTATTGCTGTCTCCAACTACCTGAAGGGTGGTTGTAGCCAGAAGGAGGTTGGTCTCTTCTCCCAGGCAACCAGCACCAGAACAAGAGGACACAGTCTCAAGCTGTGCCAGGGGAAGTCTAGGCTTGAGGAGAGGAGAAATTTCTTCACTGAGAGAGTCATTTGCCATTGGAATGGGCTGCCCAGGGAGGTGGTGGAGTCACCATCCCTGGAAGTATTCAAGAGGGGATTGGACATGGCACTTGGTGCCATGGTTTAGTCATGAGGTCTGTGGTGATGGGTTGGACTTGATGATCTTTGAGGTCTCTTCCAACCTTGGTGATTCGGTGATTCTGTGATTCTTTGATCCTCTAGGACATGAAGGACAAAGGACATAGGCATGAGTACCAGAGAGAAGACAGACAAGTCACAAAAATGTGCTTCTCAGATAGCTAACCCATATTTGATTACAGTATTTATTACAGTGTATAAAACACTTTAATGCCATTGATCTCTGATAGTGTGATAATACTTTATACTTAACACACCTTTGCGTTTTTTTCTACCACTTGCACGTTGAGCAGAACTGAGATTTCTGCTTTTTCCCAGATATCTTTTGAAAAGTGACAGCTGTTGATATCACTTTCTAAAGCATGAAAGCAACCTTCTTTTTTTTTTTTTTAATATATTTTCTTTTCTGTAAGGGATACTTAGAATTCATTGCTACTAAATGTCATTGTTATCCTGTTATACATAGAATACATAGAATAAACCAGGTTGGAAGAGACCTTCAAGATCATCGCGTCCAACCCATCAACCAATCCAACTCCGCCCAAGCAACTAACCCACAGCACCAAGTACCCCGTCAAGTCTTCTCCTAAAAACCTCCAGTGATGGCGACTCCACCACCTCCCCAGGCAGCCCATTCCAATGTGCAATCACTCTTTCTGTATAGAACTTTTTTCTAACATCCAGCCTGTATCTCCCCTGGCGCAGCCTGAGACTGTGTCCTCTTGTTCTGGTACTGCTTGCCTGGGAGAAGAGACCAACATCCGTCTGTCTACAACCTCCCTTCAGGTAGTTGTAGAGAGTAATAAGGTCACCCCTGAGTCTCCTCTTCTCCAGGCTAAGCAACCCCAGCTCCCTCAGCCTCTCCTCGTAGGGCTTATGTTCCAAACCCCTCACCAACTTTGTTGCTCTTCTCTGGACTCGTTCCAGCAAGTCAACATCCTTCCTAAACTGAGGGGCCCAGAACTGGACACTTATCTTTGTATTCTTTTGTGTCCCGTGGTTGCCTCTGGTTCCAGACTAATCCAAGACACATTCATTGCTCTGCAAGTGTCTTTGCTTTTTGAATTACTTCCCTTTTAAGTTATTTAATAAATATACAAATAACAAATCCCTTATTGAAGAACTTATTAACATACTTCTGGTAACTTTTTTCCTTGATCAAAATCAATCATTAACCCAACTGTTTTTGGTTTCTGTCTCCTAGGCAAATTTGCTTCCTGCTTTATTACATCCTATAGGGTTCAGGGAGGGTGCAGTAGCTTAGGACCCTACAAAACTATCATCCAGATCTCCATTCATGGACATTTTAGTGTAAGAGATTTGCGAGACTTTTTTTACCCTGCAGAGCTTCAAACAGCCTACAATTCACTATAGGAATATGGAAGTGTCACCAGTGGGTGAGCCTAATGGCCTTTCAGAGAGCAGAGAGAACAACTCCATAATCATCCACCTGCATGAATGTGGATAAAGACAGCTGCTGTAGGACACACAGAAAAGGCAGAATGTAGTCAGTGTTCTGACTTGGAAACACAGATTTACTCTCAGCAGTGACTCTAGGGGCACTTAAACTAATGTTTATGAAGAAATGTCAAACCCTTTAATTAGTGTTTTCTTTAACCAGCACACCACCTCCTTTGATCTTTGCTCTTTTTGAATTTTTCTTGGACTTTATATGCTTTTTGGAAGGAAATGAAGCTACAGCAAAACTAGAACACAACAAATTCAAATGTAGGCTGCTGCTTGCAGCATTTACCGTGATTTCTGTAACTAACAATCATGGGAGACAGGAAAAAAAATCAGCCTCTGTTCAATAAGTAGCTCCTGTGACAACACAGGAATATGAATGCCCCTAAAAATGTGAATTAACATGTTAGAGTTGGGCAAGACACTAAAGGAGTGACAAGCTCTCTATTAATCCCTCTGCCCACACAAAGGGAAGATAAAAGGAATAAGGGAAAGCCTTATCATTTGGAAAAGAAAAGTAAAACTACTTTAACGAAAATGGTAACAATAAAATTAAATATATAGAAATATATACAAAACCAATATTGAACCAAATCCCTTGATGACATTTAGTCATTGTCACCACTGATGTTGTGGCACAAGTCCCATACTGTGGCAGACAAGAACCTGATTCAGGAGCTGGACTTTGGAACTGGAATAAGGAACTGGAGGGTCAGGACCAAAGGCAGAACATACAGAGGCCTCTTCAGATGCTGACCCTAGAAGAATGGGAAGAGAACAGAGCTTGACCCTCATGTTCCCTCAGCTTTACACTGGATGTGATGTATATTAAATGGAATACCTAGCTGATCAGTTAAGGGTCACTGAACTGCCTGCTTTTTGCTGCAGGGGTGGCCTTTTACTCCACATGTCCAGTGCAGTACATGAGATTTAGGACTCATATTCATCTGAGTTCTGATCCTTGGTACCAACTAGAAACATGGAGCATTATCACTGTTAGAAGCAAGACTGTCTGTGAAAACAAGCCATTAAGTGCAGAAAGTACAGTTAATTAGAAGATATTTAACTGAAAAGTAAAATTATTGAAGAGAATTAGTTCTATTCTAACTCAAACCAGGACGATAACAAAGGTGGCTTACCAAATAATTTTACCTTTAGATTAATTCCACACAACAGCTACTGTAAAAAGGAATAGTCTGAGCTTAGTCTAGTCAAAACTTTAAATGATGTAATTTATAGTGATAGCCCTTCAGACAGTGTGAAGAGAAAGGGTACCTCAGAAGTGAGGAGTACTTCATGCAGTCTTTTCTGAGTGCTCTGTACATCCAAGAATCGGTCCTCTGATCTCACCAGAAATCAGATGCTGAAATTGGAGAGCCTGAATAGGATCACAAGCCTATGGAAAAATTCCTGTTGTCACATATCACAATGAAATGAAACGGCACATTTCCTGGTGACTTTTTGAGTACAGGAACATGTTCCTTTACTGTCAGTTGGAAGGAGACTGTATTTGAACAGACCATATTTATGTTGTCATATATTCTATTCCCAATTCTGCATTTGCATGTTGTCTCTCCACTCCACCCCACCATCAAGAAGTTTGGAATTGTCATTGATGCTTTCCAGCTGTCTTCTTGAATGAGGAAACTTGCATATAGTGAAGAGGCTAATAATAGTGCAGTTTTACACCTGCATTAATACAGAAGTGTAGTATAACCTGTATAAAGGATATAGATTCAACAGCTCTCAGAAAGTACAGGTAGCCCAGGCTGTAATTTGTACTGTAACTACTAGTTCTTTGCCTTCTGTAGATTGCCACAAGTATATTGACCCTGTGTAAGGCACTGAGTATTCTGAAACATCCTTACCATGGCAAGGTCCTTCTAGGACATCACCATCCTTTGTTTATACCCCATGAACCATTGCATTGCCTAACATGGGAACTCTCATTAAACTTACATTCAGTACGCAGACTGAACTTGTTGCACCAGCAATTGAGACCGAGTGAATGCTTCAATACTGACAGAAGAGAAGGCAGAGTAGACACCAACTGTCTGTAGTGTCAGAAGGGTATGCATTGTTTTCAAGTTTGGCTTTGAAAACAGTGATTTGCAGTAATCCAGCTAAATGCATTCCCTTAGTCTCAACACAAAGAACAGTAAACAAATCTTTTTTTCCAAAGGAATTTGAGTTTCAAAAGTCAGAGGAAAAAAGAGATTCTACATCATCTGCCAATGACTATTTTTAGATTTGACTTTACTCTGACAATTGGCTGATAGATGGCATAATACAGCTCTTACAATTCTAAAGGGGATTGTAGCAGAGGGCTTTTTCTTAGAATAACAGTTTATTGTGGAGAAAAGGTCCTGAAAATGGAGACAAAAGGGAGACTTTTAATCAGAGCACTAATGTGGGCTGTCTGTGATGAAGCTCTTATCGTTCCACCGCAAGCAGAGCATGGCACTCGAAGACAGATTCTGTGAAATGGTAATAGAGGCTTTTAAATCATTATTGGCACTTTAAACATAGGGAGATATTTGATTGCTTCACAAAACATTACTTAGAAAGGAAAAAAACTGGGAAGATGAGCTATAGCCTTTGTTGGTTTTTTTGGTTGGTGTTTTGTTGGTTGGGTTTTGTTTGGTTTGGGGTTTTTTGGTTTGTTGGTTTCGGGGTTTTTTTTTCTGAACATTGTGTCTGAAGCCTGTAATTTCTTACTAAAAGCAAATTAAGTAATTCAGTCCCAGTTAATTTATGTCTGCAAGAAGCCTTCTAATTAGTGACAGTTTCATTGCTCCAATAACATGGATATCTCTCTATAGTGGAAAATAACAACATGAAAAGAAATTGACTGACCTAGGTGGGCTAGTCCTATAATGGACTTTGAATATCCAGATAAAAAAATGCAGATAAGCAGAGATCAGATCAAGGGAAGCATAGATGTCTGTGGTGGCACTCGAAAGTGAAGGAATACCTGAGAGCTCTGCCTGAAGCATAGGGCTAACTTTTTACAGATGCCTTCTGAATCAGATAAATCACATTAAGAAAAAGAGCATTGTAGCTTTAATGTAGAATGAAATAATTTGTAGCTATTAAAACAAGAGACCAGAAAATTGCATTTTGCAATAGCAGGTACTTCAGCTGCACTCTTCTGGTCATGTTCATATGAAGGGAAATCTTTTCTTGTCATGGCTTTGTACTCTAAAACACTATGGAAATCCACGATGGAGTTCAGGTAATTTTAAAGATGGTGACCTGCACTGAAAGACAAGCTACAGAGTAAGTATTTAAGCTGCCTGCCTAATTTTATTTTTAGTATCATGACATTAGGGTTTAAGTGATCTACGTACAGGTGCTGATTTTGGCCAGGCAGCAGCAAAATTGACTGATGTTTGGGGTATATTTCTTTATTTGTCTATTAATTAATTTTATTTCAGTTGAATGGAAAACAAAGGCAATACCTGTAATTAACTGAAGAATTCTCCTCATATTTTTTCTGACAGCTTGCAGAACAATTTCATAGAATCATAGAGTTGCTTTGGTTGGAAAAGGCCTCTATGATCATTGAGTCCAACCATCAACCTAACATGACCATGGCCATTAAGCTATGTCCTGAAGTGCCTTAGACCATGTCGCAGAACTGCCATGTCCACACATTTCTTGAACACCTCCAGAGATAGTGACTTTTTCTTGGCCAACCTATTCCAATGCCTAAACACTCTTTCCATAAAGAAACTTTTCCTAATATCCAATCTGAGCACCCCTGGCACAATTTCAGATAATTTCCTCACCTGATACTAGGGAGAAGAGGCTGACACCCACCTCACTACTACCACCTTTCAGGTAGTTGTAGATGGTAATGGGGTCTCCCCATAGCCTTTTTTCCAGGCTAAACAATCTGAGTTCCCTCGCTGATCCTCATAAGATTTGTTCTCTAGACCCTCAACCAATGCTGTTGGCCTTCTCTGGACCTGCTCCAGCAGTTCAATATCCTTGCTGTAGTGAGGACCACAAAACTGAACACAGGACTCAAGGTGTGACCTCACCAGTGCTGAGTACAGAGGCACAATCACTTCCCTACTTCCGCTGGCCACACTATTCCTGATAAAGACAAAGCAGCTGTTGGCCTTCTTGGCCACCTGAGCACATTGCTGGCTCATGTTCACACAGCTGTCAACCAGCACCCCCAGGTCCTTTTCTGTGAATCAACTTTACAAGCATCTAGCGTTTCATGTGATTGTTTTGGCCCAAGTCCAGGGCCCAGCAACTGTGCTTATTGAACCTCTTACAATTGACCTCAGGCCATCAATCCAACCTGTCCAGATCCTTTTGCAGAGCCTTCGTACCCTTGAACAGATCAACACTCCCACCCAATTTAGTGTCATCTGCCAATTCGCTTAGAGAGCACTCAATTCCCTTTTCCAGATCATTGCTAAAGATATTAAAGACAACTCTCCCTAATACTGAGCTCTGGGGAACACATACCAGCTGCCCACTGGATTTAACTCCTTTCACCACCATTCTTTGGGATCAGTTTTTAACTCCACCCATCCAAGCCACAAACAGCCCGTTTCTCCAGGATGATGGTGTGGGAAATGGTGTCAAAGACTTTACTACAGTTCAGTTAAAAAACATCCACAGCCTTTCCCTCATTCACTAAGTGGGTCTGTTTTTCACAGAATCAGATCAAGTTCATCAAGTGCGACCTGCCTTTCATTTCACACAGCTCTTAAAAGTTATGGAAGAATACCAAATCCATTTGAACTTTGATAACTGGCAATTCTGTGCAAAACTGAAAAGGGGTCCAAGTGTTTTGCACGTAGTGACATGCCAGTCAGGACTGTTATTTCACATAAATGTGCAGAGCCAATGGAAGTAACATCTAATGTACTGATATATAAACAAAATGAATTACCCCCATAAAATATCTCACATCATATGGACTTACAGTGAAACAAAATATAATATGCTCATTTATCTTGCACTAAGTTGTTATTTTTAGCAACAATGTGTAACTTCTTCTACAAAGAAAGAAATATGAAAATGAGGATTTAGTTGCATAACTACTCTGTCATCATATGAATATTCCAAGAAGTAATTCTGCATATTTATATCAGTGTTTAATAACAAGATCACATGACAAGTATGTGCTGACTAGAAAACAAAGAACAGAAAGGTATAACACAGTTCATGTACAAATCACATGCATTTGAATGGTGCTAACTCTAAGCTTCTAGCATAGTAGAAAAACTGGTTAATCATCTTTTGTTGTTATATAAAACCACAAGATTTCTGTCTCTGAGGTTCACTACCTTCTTCAGGATTTCCAAGAGGTAGAAGAACCTGGGGAAAATTGCCATTTGGGTATGAAGGACAATAAAATCATTTTGTTGGGTTAAAGATAAAAATTGAATATCATCAAGTATTGAGTAGTGATACCAAAGCATGCTGCAATTTCCCTCCCTCATCTTGCAAATGCCTTACTCACTCTACTTCCCATTCCATTCCTGTCTCTCCTGATTTATGCTCTTTGCTGATGATGACCAAAACATATTGCTTCCCTTTTAGTTCCATCATTCATTCTGTTTGGTCCAGTTGTTTACTTTCCGTGTTCACACACAGTGTCATACTTCTGGCTGTCACTGCTGAGATCACAGTTAAATCTCTCTCTTGCCCATCAGGCATCAGCCAGAATTCCTGCTGTGTGTCATCCTCTCCTTGTCTCCCTACTGCCAACAGCCCTGCTTTGGTTTGCGCCTCATTCATCTAACCTTGTCAACACCTTGTTCCTTCCACTGCTGGAACTCTTTCCAGTCATACCTTAAACTGCCTCCAAAAATGGTTTGAGATCACAGAGGTTTTGGTAAACAACTCAGTTATCTTACTGATTTATGCTGGACTACTAAATTGGAAGAACAGATCTTTTTCTATCAGGAGCTTAATTCAATCCTTCTCTACACAGCTTCATAATATTCACTGAGGTTAATTCATAATAATAATAAAATCAACTTTGTGCTGAGACAATATATCAAAAATTTCTTAGTAATTTATGTTGTTTGGGTTTGGGGTTTTTTGTCATGGAGAACTAATGGTATGTGAATGAAAGTAGATATAATGCAGCATGTTATTACCTTAAGACTGATTAAATAAAGAGCAAGAAAAGATAGTTACATGAAAAGCTGTATTTCTGATAAAAGTAGAAAATAAGGGGATAAAATAAAACCAAAGTGGCCTATTAAAAATGACCATTGTGCTCTTTGTAAGCAAACAGTACAAATTTTCTTTTAAAAATAAGGATTGTTTTGCATTGGGACAGCAGATTACTTAACACAGCAATGAGGGATTGATATGAACTGCAGAAATCTCCATCACCTTTCACCATAAAACATAATAATTACTCTCTGAAAACACAGTCTACATAATAACTGCTTCACAAACACAGACTAAAGGCAGACTAAAGGCAACCTAAGTTGATGGTCAATGTTTGAAAAAAAAAATTCACTTATTTATGTGGACACTATTCTCCTTACAGGATCACAGGTTAGGGTTTGGAAGGGACATCCAGAGATCATTGAGTCAACCCCTCCTGCCAGAGCAGGACCATAGAATCTAACACAGGTTGCACAGGAATGCATCCAGATGGGTTTTGAAAGTCTACAGAGAAGGAGACTCCACAACCTCTCTGGGCAGCCTGTTCCAGTACTTCATGACCCTCACAGTGAAGAAGTTCCTCCTCATGTTGAGGTAGAACCTCCCATTCTGTAGTTTATATCCATTGCCCTTTGTCCTATCACAGGGTGCAACAGAGAAGTGCCTGTCCCCTCCCTCTTGACAGCCAGCCATCAGATATTTATAAATATTTATTAAATCCCCTTTCAGTTTTCTCTTCTCCAGACTAATAATCCCCAGGTCTCTCAGCCTTTCCTCAAATAGCATGTGCTCCAATCCCTTAATTATCCACGTAGCCCTCTGTTGGATTCTTTCAAGTAGATCCTCTTAATGCACCCCAGGATATCATTGGCCCTCTTGTCCACAAGGGCACACTGCTATCATATAGAGAACTTCTTGTCCACCAGGACTCCCAGGTCCTTCTCCACGGGTCTGCTCTATAGCAGATCGCCTCCAAACCTGTACTGGTAGTTTATTATTCCTTCCCAAATGCAGGACTCTGCTCTTATCCTTGTTAAACATCATTAGGTTCCTCTCTGCCCAGCTCTCCAGGCTGTCCAGGTCTTGCCGAATGGCCACACAACCTTCAGGCCTATCAGCCAAGCCTCCCAGTTTGGTATCATCAGCAAACTTGCTGAGCAGACACTCTGTCCCCTCATCAGTGTTACTGATGAAGATGTTGAAAAGGACTGGACCCAGCACTGATCCCTGGAGGACTCCATTGATTACAGCTCTCCAGCTGGACTTGCCACCATTGACCATCACTCTTTGGACTCTTCATAACCAGTTCCTAATCTATCTCATTGTCTATTCTTCTATAACAAACTTTCTGTTCTTGCTCGCAAGGATGTTATGGGAGACAGTGTCAAAAGCCTTACTAAGGTCAAGGTAAACTATATCCACTGCTCTCCCTGCATCTACCCATTCAATTATGGCATCATAGAATGCTATCAGATTAGACAAGCATGATTTCCCCTTGGTAAATCCATGCTGACTACTCCTGTTCATCATCATCTCTTCCAAGTGCCTAGAGATGACCTCCACAATGAGCCGCTCCATCACTTTCCAGGGATGGAGATGAGACATCACTTAGGTAAAAAGCAAGAGGTGTTTGAGTTGAGTTGTTTAGGCTTAGATTTGACATAGTCATGGAAAACACTGTCAGGAAAAAAATAAAGATAAAATGCTAAATGTTTGTGCTTGTGTGGTTTTTTATGTATGTACATATGTGTGTACATATGTATATGTACATGAGTATATATATCTTTTTATAAGTACTTCCTTTCCAATGTATAGTTATTTCCTGTTTATAATTTCTAAAGGTCTTCAAAACAGATAAAGGCCTGGATTTTTCCCCACCTTGTTTTTGTTTCCCTTTGTGCTCAGGATGGTAAATTGTAACAGATTAATACAACCTGCTGACAGACAGAAAATTATCAAAACTTCTGTCATTTAGTCACAGTAGGGATTTTTATTACGGCATCTTTCAGTATAACAAGAGAGATAAAGACATGGCAACAGCCTAGGAGGCACTAGAGACAGTGAACTTATTAAAAGTTCTGCAAAGAAATGAAGAAAATTATTATCCAAATTAATTACTTATTGTAATTTGTTCCCATTTTTTACATCATCCAGATAGCAAAATGTATTTTCTCTCTTTGTTGCAGTTTTGGGGGGGCATTGTTTATTTTGGCCTTATTGGGATTTTTTAAATTATCATTTATCACTGCCTGCAACAGTAACTTGTGCATTAGGCACTTACTGCATTTTAAATTCCACCCACATGCTCTTGCATTTCTAAGCACATGAGCCTCATGATTCTGTGACACAGAAACGTTTAGTTTCTTTTATTTTCTTTTTCTTTCTTTCTTTCTTTTTTTTTTTTTTTTTTTAACCAATTAGTTGGGCCTTGTCCTTAAGGAGAACTTCTGTTAGATCATTTTGACTTGGAGGAAATGGACTGCAAAATGCCTTCCAGCTTTTTATATGACACTTTGACTGGACTTTTATTCTGTCATCTCTCTCTAATAATCAATTCAATTTATAATTAATTATTATAACTAGTGGAATTTGTATTTTTAACACGTCTGGCACCAGGTAGGATAACTACTGCATCAGCTCTTTTGATAAAGAGATTAAAAAGTCTTCAGTTCTGGGGACCTCTTTAAGATCTTGTGCAGTGCTTGAAGGTCTTTATTACAGATTTATTGTTAGTGACTTTTCTCTTATTTGAAAGACATTTAGAATACATAGAAGCTATCATAAATAGTCTCTTCTTCCTCCACACTAATACCTTTTAACACTCTGACGCCTCACCATCTGGCTGTGCTGTGGCCATGTATTTATGTAGTGTAACCTTTTATTTACTGTCATTACTTAAGTTTCCATCATACTTTTCTGGATCTTCTAGCATGCAGTTCACAATATTATCTCAAACCATCTGCCCACTTTACTTTCATGATCAAACCCCCCTATGCGGTCTTGGTTCCTTACAAACTGTATCTTAGCCGAAAGAATCAGAAGAGATCCGTCTTCAGAAAAGTGGTTTCACTTCAGAAATGCATAGCTTCACAGACTTTACAGTGCGATAGCAAGCTTTCCTTTTCATACACATTCATTTACAATGATTATTACAGACAGCAACATATGTATCTCCTTCCTATTACTGCACTTAGAGAACAAAATGAGACCAACAAAATCAAAGGAAAAACATGCTTTGTGCATTCCCATGCTCCTCTGGCTCTCACAGGACCTATTATATTTTATAAGTGTTTTTTTATCGATTGCTTTTCTATTTGTGTCCTGTACAGTGAAAACAAAGTACCGTCACTTAACTATGAATTCTAGGCATGCTTACTTGTACTATGAACTTTGGAAGGGAAGAAACAGGACAAATAGCATTAATATTTTTGTTAAGGTATTTCCTATTCTGTATTTACATACTAGGTTATCTACCATCTGTTTCTTCCTTTGTTTTCTATAAGAAAGAAAAATATTGATAAACCAACAACAATGATTGGCCATTGGAATGGGCTGCCCAGGGAGGTGGTGGAGTCACTATCAGAAGAGACTGGATGGGGTGCTTGGTGCCACAGTTTAGTTAATTAGATAGGTTGGACTTGATGATCTCAAAGGTCTTTTCCTACCAGGTTAATTCTATTCTATTCTATTCTATTCTATTCTATTCTATTCTATTCTATTCTATTCTATTCTATTCTATTCTATTCTATTCTATTCTAATATTTAAACTGGCTAATGGGATGCTTTCTGTCTCCCAGATAAGATGATAGTGAGTAGGGAAGTCACAGAAACAATATATTATTTTATGATACTCATATCTCCACCAATTCTTCCACAGCAGGCAGAATTATGCCTTTGCCCATCATGAATTATGGAATTAAAAATGCATATGTATCAGTTATAAATAATGCCTGTTTTCACTAGTTAGGTAATACTGCTTAGTATGACAGGGTTATTAGCAACCTGGAGGGATGTACAATTCTCTATACATTCCTGAAGACATGGTGGCATCAAAATATTGTTACATGTTTATTGTAGCCCAAGTTTACAGAACCAGCATCTAACACTTAGCAAAGTTAAGGTTTGTTGTATTTCACATAGGGATATTTCCTGATGAAATGTTCCTCTAATAGCAGGCATGCTATCTAACAGATTGTGTAGCTAATAAAAAGGTGGGAGTTAAGAGCAACAAAAAGATTTTGCTATTAAATGTTTTGTCTTTGTTGTACATCTCTCTTTTCTAATCTTGTGGAAGGAAGCACTGAAATGAAAAAAGAAGAAATTATTATTTTGAAGTTGGACTTCAGTGTACTGTGTCTAGAGTTTAATGGAAAAAAGTCTGCACTCATGTTCCCTCCTTCCCCTTTATAGAGTGAAGTGAAAAATCCTTCTATATAGCTTTATCTATTAAGATTTCAGCTTTACTGAACTGTAACAGAGCTCAATAGAGGCGTGAAACTTTGCTATGTCTGGATAAAAACAACTGTTTGGCTATCTCCAAAGAGTAAGAGAGAGATTTGGGGATGTTTTGAGAGAGACAGAGTTGTTCAACCTGAGAAAAAAAAAGGCTCTAGGGACACTATATTGCTGCCTTTCTATACTTCAAAGGAGGTTATAAGAAAGATGGGGAGGTACATTTGAATAGGAACTGTAGCAACAGGATAGTGGGTATTGGTTTTTGATAAAAAGAGAGTAGATTCAAACTTCTTATAAGTCACAACTGATAGGAAAAGAGGAAATGGCATCAAGTTATGCCAGGGAAAGTTTAGGTTAGACATAAAGATAAACTTCAGTACTGAGAGGGTTATCAAAGACTTTGAACAAGCTGGTCATGGAATTGGTTGAAGGGCCATCCCTGCACGGATTCATAACCCATATAGGTATGATGTTTAAGGATATAGTGTAGTAGTGGCCCTGGTAGAGTTAGATATTGATTGGACTTAATGATCTTAAGTCTTTTTGAACCATTTTGATTCTGTAAAAGGTAATAGATTGTCTGATTTAGCTATGGCTGCCTTGAAGAGAAGCAATGTATTCTTTGTCTGTGTTAGAAGCTTGAGAGCAACAAGGGATTCCATCAGAAACCTACTACATACAACCAATGCAGAACATAAGCCAGGCATCTGGTATTCTTTCAGATGCCCTGTGGTTTCCTGTCTGGCATCTATCTGATGTCCATGTTCAAGCTGCACAGGAATAGGTAATGTAATCTAGCTCTAATGCTACTTTCAAATTACATGGAACAAGGTAACAGAGAATCTGAATCAGAGTAGAGAATAAGAGACCATGTTTCTCCAAGTGTTTAGAGCTTCCAGGATCTCTTCCTCCCCTCTCTACATTATTCAGTTTAGACTCACTTCTGTAATTCCCCAAAACCCAATTCTGGACAGAATGACAAAATCAAAATATATATCAGATTTTATACTGCTTATACTATGTGAAAAAAACAACCAATCAAAAAAACCCCAAAGAAACAACAACAACAAAAAACTTTTCAATTCTATGCAATACAATACATTGGGAAATTTGGAAAAAAAAGTAAGCATGACCATAAGAGTCAGTAACCAAGCATGTCACTGATTATGGACTTGTATTGTAAAGATACTATCATGCAGACTAGCATGAACTTCCTTCAAGATAACTTGAGTTCAGAGACCATTAATTTTATGGGATGTGGGCTTCAGGAAGATTCCGCTGCTGCTCACTTCCCCCTTGTGGAATGTATATCTTTAAACCATAAAATGTCATTTCATTATCACTGGATCCTATCAGCATGCTTTAGTATTTCTGATGACACATGCACAAGCAAACTCAGAAATCCAGCTTCTGTAATTTCTATTCTACATTTGTATCGACTGACTCAGAAAACATACAACCGCAGCAGATATATAAGAAATAATTAAATGGCTGAACCCTAGCTGGACTTCAGTCCCAGGGGCTTGGTCCAATGTCAGAAAATGTTTTATTCCACTCCAAACAAGAATTACTGTGCTAATCCCCCTGGAATGCAGCATTTATTACTTACCTGGTAGGTGTGAAGTGTTGCATGCTAAACGGATTATCTCCCCCTCCTTCTCTCCACCTCCCCCTTTGTTCAGGCAAAGCAGAAGAGGAGAGGGAGGAGATAATCCTCTTCAAATAGAGCATTTATTACCTTAAAAGCAGGCATGAAGTGCTGCTTGCTGAGAGGAGTTAGTATGGGAGAGTCTGCTTATACAAGCTTTAAACCTCATTGTAAACAAACTAAAGCTTTATACTAATATGACCACTGTTTCCTTCTGACAGTTCACGAGTTTTTACTGTTATTTACGGTAGTTAAAATTCTCAATATTCAAGACACATCCTCATTATTGTATAATTGTTATTGGGACTTTTGGATAACAAATACAATTAGCTACAGTGGTTTTAAAGCAAAGTCGTGAGGCATTTCTGTGGGGTTTTGTCAGGGTGGGGTTTTTGTTTGTTTTGTCTTTGGTTTTGGTGTGGTGGTTTTGTGGGTTTTTTTGGTTGGTTTTTGGTTTGTTTTGGCTTGGTTTGGGTTGGGGTTTTTTGTATGTTTTCAAATCCCGGATTTAGATCTGCCAGAAAGATCTTTTTAACTGTTGGTAGACATTTGAGTCAGATGGATTTGCTCATTTCAAGAGTATGAATTTTTCTTAGTGTTCCACAGAGAGCTGACTTTGTGAACACATTACCCATGTTCTGTTTGTAGTATTTCTGAGCATATCTCCAACCCTTCCAACCCTCATTGAGACCAGTTGTTCAGAAGAGCAGGATGAAAAACAGATTTTCCCCTAAAGATATAAAGCAAAGCCTTAAGCAAAAAGAAAAAAAAAAAAAAAAAAAGAAAGAAAGAAAAGTTTTTCTTCTCTAAAAGAGAATTTCCTTCAGAGGCATTATTATTTAGTACTTATTATAATACACAGCCATATAACTGCACTTTAGACACACAGTGTAAACTTCACACTTGTGGTTCTCAGCGTGTATCTGTCCTGGTTTAACTCCAGCCATCAACTAAGCACTGTGTTCACTCATTCACTCTTCCCCTACTCAGGGCAAAAGAATCTTGGAAAAGTGTAATACTCATGGGTTGAGGTAAAAAATGTTTAATAAATAAAATAAATTATAATAAAAGCAACCATATTAATAAAACCCCCTTCCCCAACCTCCATCACCTGAGGTTTCAATGGGGAAAGATAAAGACATGAAATTGCTGTCCCCTCTCCCCTGGGACTTGGAGGGAAAGGTAAAATAGATGCCCAAGGCAGGAGCTGAAGCCTCTCATATGTATTGACCCATGGGGAAAGCCCACACTGGGATTTGGGACTGTGGTGGGGCTGGGTTCTTCGTGCCCAGTATATATTGGCACTGGACACATTGTCGAATGAAATATTAAATCAAGTGACCAGAAAGCAGTCTGGGCTCTCATTTGGCTCTCATTTTTGGACCAGTTTTGGCACTCAATTTGGTCTCACTCTGCTCTTGCTCTGGATTCATGGTGAAATTGGAGAGATCAGCACTTGGACCTGGCTTCACCCTGGACCTGCCTACCCTGGGGTCCTGCTCCCTGTCTGCTGCTGGAGTGACCGTGCTCCCTTGCACTGCTCAGACAGTGCTGCTCCATGAGTTTTGCCTCGTGGGAGCTGTGTCTAAGGACACTTTAATTTTGGTGGGTCCTTTTCCTTTTGGATTTGTGCCATCTACAAATTGGATTATAAACTTGCAGTTCTGGAGCCCACCATGGAAGACAGACCTAGGGACTATCTTCAAACTCCAAATCACCCTCATGAGTAAAACCATCACTTTTGGCTCTCCCTAAGCTCCTGGCTTGCCTCTGGCTTTATAAGTGGGGTAAAGCTATTTTGTGGCTTAGCCTTTTCCATTTTCTGAATGCTCTAACTTGTACTAAAGTTGCCCACAAGCATCCTGGTAGAATTCACAACCAAAAAGAATCTGTAAATAAAAAATTAACTAGATTGTGCATAATTTTGGGGCTGAGTTTTTGGGAAATAAAGAGAACTATATTTTTATAATTCCCGCCTCATCAATTTAAACCAAATCAAAACAACGTTGTCAGTCTGAGTCATCCTAAATTAGCCTCGCTTGTGCTGCTACTCTGGATACCACCATGCAATTGTCTAAGCCCTGGTGTTGGCACTGATTCTACTCTGCACTTATTCTGAACCAGTTTGGCCTGAAAGCATTTAAAAGGGATGGCGCAAATTTAGGTTGGGCTTCCTTTGTATTTGACCTAAGCTCATTTTCCTGAAATGGAGAAATCAGTAGTCTTAGGCAGCAAGTTATAAAAACAGTTTCTCACAGGAACAGATCACTAAAACTGTTAACTTCTGGAACTGGGAAAGAAGTGCACCAAGCCAGCCCTTTTCCTTGGAGCAGATATAAAAACAACTATGGTATCATCAAAGGCTGTGGTTTGTGATTATGATATTTCTATCCAGACATGATAGCTATAGAGAAAAGTGATTGGTACAAGTAGGTAAGAGAGTATTTAATAAAATTATTCCTTGGAGTGAAGAAGTTGATAACTTTGTGGATGCCACTTTGGGGAACATAACTCTACCTGGTTTTTGGTAGCCTCTTGCAATTTCATTGAGTCCTAAAATTTCCTACCATATATGCAACATATCTGTATTGCAAGAATAATTTTTCAAGAAAAAGGATATCATTCTGCATATTCTCTTGCAAACTGAGCTTTAAGAGCAGATTTGCCAATTATGAAATTAGTACAGAGTCTGATACATACTTAACCTAGACTTCACTGCAGAAAGCTTTAAGGACAAAGTTCAGACATGTTTGTTTCTTCTTTTAACTGTCATTCAGATGTATAGAATGCAAACAGCACAGCAGGTGTTTCCAAAGTAAGAAGAAATAAAGAAAGAGAAGACTGCCATGCAGACAATATTTCCTTGAACTTATGCCAGTTGGCAATGTAGATGCTTGGTTAGACTGATACTGATTAAATCACTCTCTTGTGCTGAACTTCTGATATTTTGTACTGTCTGTACTTCTCTTAACTGTGTGAAAACTTTCATATGTGACTTGCTTCTGTTATTTTTTCTTTGAAAATAATTTCTAATTTGTTTGCACTAGCAGCTTTTCAGGATTCGTGTAGGTGTTCATTAACTATGCTTGCTTTTACTTTCAGGCATTGATGACCTGTTGCAGAAGAGAATTGAGAATAATAGCAGCACACCTGGTGCTGAAGTGCTTAAAACCCTCACTGTGTTCCAGGAATGCAGTTCATCTTAGTGCAGTCCTTTTTTTTTTCTTTTGTTTTCTTTTTTAATTCTGAGGGGAAAAATCTCCCTCCAAACTAGTGTAGTGTTTGCACCTATTTGTTTTATATAATACTATATTTAATAATAATTCTCTGCCCAGCCTGATCTAGTGTGGGGTGTCCCTGCTCATGGCAGGGGGGTTAGAACTAGATGATCCTTGTGGTCCATTCCAACCCTGACTGATTCTATGATCTTTGAGGTCTATGATACAGAATGTTATTCAGGCATATATTTATATAAAGTATGCCTCTTTGAAGAACCAGAACATTCAAGAAGCTGCCACGGTTAATGCAAATACACAAATAAATTTTCTGTATAGGGTATTAAACTTTGTATTTTGCCAGGTGTCATGACCCAGTTCCTGATTCTTTGGGACAAGAGGAAGCTGGGCACTCAGCAGGTCATAGGATCTGCTTAAATGACAAGGTGACTCAGTGATAAGGAGATGCTGTTTGAATTCTGGTTGGTAGTTTGCTCTTTTTTTCTGTTCAAAGGGCTAGGTATTGTACTTGTGAATACTGGGTAACTGAGGCTCATTATGCTTTCAGAAGGTATTTTGTGAATCTTAATATTTCATTAGTGTAGTATTTGTTATTTTTCATTCACTATTCTCCTGCTAATAAATTTGTCAGATGGTAAAGGAACAGAAATATCATAAACTGAACAGCCAATGTAAACAATGTCATTTCTGTACAGCACTTCTAGAGCATTCAGAAAGTTCTTATGAATTCTGAGTATGATCACAGACAATCTGAATGCCTCATAAATGTTTCTCAAATTAATGAAAAAACAACATTTGTCAAATTTCTCTTTGATGGATCTTATTCAGCTTCTATTTATTTCTTCTCCAGACTGTGTGCTTTTTTCTTGCCTGTCAAGTCAAAAGTAAATAGCAATAGGACCTGAAGGAAATAACTGAGGATGAAAGAGGGTCTGTATTTAACAACAGGTAGGTTATTTTGTAGTCATTTATAGGCAAGATATGATGTCCCCAGGGACAAAAAAAAAAAAAGATTTTATTTGGTGTTTTAACAATTTCATGTATGAAGTGCCTGTTGAAAAGCAGTGACTTACACTGCTGCTATGTAAACTTTAGTGACAGCTAGCCCTAAAATACCCCCCAAAACTTTGATTTTCTGTTGACCTTAGATTTTCTTTAAATGTAATAGGGGATGCAGTCAACATAAAATCTTCAGCTACAGTCAAAAGTCATACCCACCTGTTTTCTCAGCCAGGAAGAAAAGACAAAACTGGTTTCAAAGCAGTCTTCAAAAATCAAGGTGAGACTGCAGAAATGAGAGAACCTCAGGAAGCAAGGCAATTGCATATAAAAAGTATTTTTACCACACTTATGAAGATTAAGAAAGTTAAGATTCAGTGCCTATTATTTTTCTGGTTTGGTTGCAGTTTCTGGCTCTTTCCTAACATAAAGAATATGGGTGAAAACCACTAGTGGGACAGGACAGAAATGGCTTTGAACTGGTTTAGTATCCATCTCCACATGGCATTTTTAATGGTTTTTTTTTTTTTTTTTGGCAGAAAAAGCCAGAGTATTGCCAAGTAATTTCACTAGCCACCTCTGTTAAATTGAATAAAATAAACCTATCACATGAGGTGGAAAGATCAAAAATTTACATAGGGGTTTTGTCAGAAGTCTATCAGATGTTTTATCAGAGTCCAGCCAAAATAATACAACTGTATAAAGGAAAGCCCATGGATGATTTTGCAGCAGTTTTCTGCTGCAAAGAAAAGGTAAAAAAAGAGTAGTATATTACCACATATTCCAACACATGTTTTTACTGGCTCAGTTAACTGTTGAAATAAGAGGAAAGACAAATATTTCAATTTAAAAAATATTAATATTTTACTAATTTAATGTTAAACCACCATGCCATCAGATGAACTGACTTTGCATCACTCCATTATGTCCAAAAGAAAGACTGTAGTCACATCCCTTTTCAACAAACTAGATAGACAGTTTAATCTGTTCTGTGGAGCACTTTGCTCTTAGGTGCCCTTCTGTGCACCTAAAATGTTAACCAAACCTATATGAATAGCTCATGTTAAACATAAAGGTGATTAGTAAAGTGTGATGCATGTAGTAAGGGGTGCCTAAAGTAGTTGAAAAATAGGAATGTTAATGTGGTTTTCTGGAATCCACCTCTGTCCCATGCATATATTTGATATTTTTACTTAGTGGTAGTTTTTATACTGAGTCCTCATTATCTGTGTGATTATCAGTATATCTTTGTGCACAGAGCTGATACACACACTTGAACTGTTCATTGTTCCACAGCTTGTTACCTAGTTGTTATCTAATGGCATAATAGCTGCTGTGAATGTCTTAGATCACCACTGTATTCTTGCTAATTGGCAAAAGAAGATAAATATGCATCACTTGTTCATTCTTCACATTCAATATTGTGGCAGCTGCAGCCTCTGTTAAGTGTCTCTGTCAGTTTTCAGACAGATATAATAAGAATCTGACTGGATAAATAAAGACATACATTTCAGCTGGAGCTAGCCTCTGATCAGGGAATATGCTATGAAAATACCTGAAAATCTCCATCTTCTGAAGAAGAAATCAAATGCAGCCTTCAAAGCTGGAGGGATAAAAGAACCAGGATAAGGGAAACAACAGACAGAAGATGGAATTTATGAAAACATAACAAGTTTCTTTATTTCAAATGCTAATAAGTATGGGGAATAAAGCTTGGGTTCATAATAATATAAGTAGCAGCCTTAGAGCCATGCATTATAAACACAAACATTTTCATTATTTCTGAAAATTTTCAGAAAATTCCAAAAGAACTATTTTAAAACTGTTACACAGCCCACAACCAAGATGCACACATACACATACATGTCTATTTGCTTTTGACTTGAAGGAGTTTACACAATGACGACCCTGATTAGTTTTATACAAAATGACTCAGTTTTCGTCTTCTAATATAAACTCCACGTGGTTATAGACAGCTGTTGTCATTCTTACTTAGTTGGATTCACTACACAGAGAAAACCTCAGGTACCCTATCTCTTAGAATCATAGAGTGGTCCAGGCCAGAAGGGACTTCCAAAGGTCACCTAGTCTGACCTCCTTGCAGTCAGCAGGGACATCCCCAACTAGACCATGTTGCCCAGGCCCAGTCTCACCTTGGATATCTACAGGGAAAGGGCCTCAACCACTTCCCTGGGCAATGTGTTCCAGTGTTCCACCACCTTCATAGTGAAGAACTTCCTGATATCCAATCTAAATCTGCCCTTCTCAAGTTTGAAGCCATTGCCCCTTGTCCAGTCACTGCAGGTCCTTGTAAACAGTCTCTCCCCATCCTTTCTGTAGGCCTCCTTCAGGTACTGGAAGGCTGCTATCAAGTCTCCCCAAAGCCTCTTCTTCTCCAGGCTGAACAACCCCAGCTCCCTCAGCCGATCCTCGTAGCAGAGGTGGTCCAACCCCCTGATCATTGTCATGGCCCTCCTCTGGACCCTCTCCATCAGTTCCATGTGCTTCCTATATTGAGGGCTCCAGACCTGCACACAGTACTCCAGGTGAGCTCTCACCAGAGCAAAGTGGTAGAGTCACCTCTAGACTTGTTGTAAGTTCCATATCATTAAATTGGTAAAAAACATGTATCTAAACACACTGACCAGAATGGTTGTATGGCAATAAAAGGAAGTGTAAGCATCTCTACTGCCTGTCCTAAACCCAAACTCATAAGCTTTAAGTGAACCCATAGAAGGGACCTTAATACAACTTTTAACTGATACTTTAACAAACAGAAGATTGAGTGATATTGGTGAACTTTGAACTTGAAAGAACTCATAGAACTTAAACAAGAAATTTAGGTTGTATTTTGAAAAGTAACAGTATATTTGTAATTTTTCTGAATGTTGCTATATTTAGTGTACAGCAATGATCACTAATGCAGTAAAAGAATACTTTTTGAATTACCTGTGATTTTGGTATTTTGCCTTTTGTTTTCCAGGCTTTTGGTTATATCCAACTATGTGTACTTTTTTTTAAGAGCCATGCCTCACTCATCTGCTCAGCCTATCACAAAAAGGTCTACGTTCTGAAACATCCCCAGAAATGTGGTTCAGATCACTATTGTGCCTAAGATACTTTTAATCTCCGAAAGATAAGAGTTAGACTTATGCATCAGCCCTTAGCCCTTTTCTGTAGGAACTGCAATAAGAAAGACAGATCATTATATTGTTGCACACCATTTCTGGATGGTGTTACAGATGGACAACGGACATTTTGACTCCCCTTTTTCTGACTTTTCTAAAAGTTAGGTTTTGAATCTTTCTAGCAGATGATCTGAAAGAGGGCTTCTTGTCTACTATGAAAAGTGATATGTTCCTCTAATTTTGGGGGTGAAATCCTGCTTTTCACAGAATCACAGAATCAAGCAGGTGGGAAAATACCTCAGAGATCATTAAGTCCTACTTAC
The DNA here is from genome assembly GCF_014839835.1 of Dryobates pubescens. Lineage (NCBI taxonomy): Eukaryota > Metazoa > Chordata > Aves > Piciformes > Picidae > Dryobates > Dryobates pubescens. The sequence goes on along the minus strand of NC_071657.1, from coordinate 124,846,471 downwards.
CACCTAATACCTAACACCTCATGACAACGAAACCATGTCTCCAAGTGCCACATCCAATCGTTTTTTGAACATTTCCAGGGATGGTGACTCCACCACCTCCCTGGGTAGCCCATTCCACTGGCCAATTACTCTCTCTGTGAAGATCTTTCTCACCTCAAGCCTAAACTTCCCCTGGCTCAGCTTGAGACTCTGTCCTCTTGTTCTGGTGCTGGTTGCCTGGGAGAAGAGATGTTTGGATAGACAGTTGCATTTTACTAGTATACTTCTCAAATTTTCTGTTTGGTTACTAAGATAAATAAATTTAAAGGGTTAGAAATGTGATTTCTGTCATTTTACTATGAAATTGGATAACTCTGAATTTTGTTACTCAATTATCTGAGGGATCTATAAAAGTCTTACACAGAAAATTACATTTATCACTTCACAGGGACTGTTGCTGATTACTGAGAAGTAGGATAGCAATATATCTATGCTAATATATGTGCAAGTGAAAACATTGCCTAAGCTGTTTCTCTTTAATATTGTGATTTTATAAAGCTATGCTACATTGCTGTTTCTTCATAGTATCACAGGGTAAACAGAGAATAAGACAACACTGATTAAGCTGAGTATACAAGGAAGACTAAAAAGAGGAAATGTACCCATCATTTTTTTTGTCACTTCCTGGGAAAGTACACAGCTATTATAACCTTGAATGTACTCATTGTCTTTCTAGGCATTGTTCTGCATCTTTGCAGAACTAGACTTCACAATTGAAAGAATCATCTTTTTAAAGATGCAGCTTCTATGTTTAAACAAACTGTTGGTGTATTGTAACTCAATAAAGCCTACCAACTCAATTGTCTATCTGATGTAGCTATGTAAACATGAGAAAAACAATCACCAGGGCAAAACATTTCATGGAAAAGAGACGTAACTCCTATCTATTCAATTCACCTGTGAAAGCCATTTTAAGGAACTGAGAAACAAAACAGAATGAAACCAGCAACACTGAACAAATAGCTCACAGAAAATAGCTAATGTATATTTAATGTAATCATACTGTAATCATCTGACATTATGTCCCCTAATGGGTGCAGGAAAATTCTTCCTTCTAGTATTTCTGTTGAAGTCTTCTCTGAAGTGGTTGTTGTGAAGTCAGCTGTAAATTAACTCAGCTAGAAGCAACGAGAATCATGAAACATCTAACCAGAAATGCAGGAGCCAAGAAACACTTTGATATGTCATCTGGTGAGTTATAATAACTAATCAATAACATTCTTCAAGGCTGACAAAAATTGCTTTTGTGGTAAATGACCTTTGTTTGTATTTCATCTCTTCTTCCAACATGTCAGCTTCTGTCTGGATGACACATTGGAGGGAAGGGATGCCATCCAGAGAAACTTGGACAGACTTGAGAGGTGAATCCATGCCAAACTCATGAAGTTCAATAAGGCCAAGTGCAAGGCTCTACACCTCGTTCAGAGCAATTCCAAGCATGTATATAGGCTGAGCAAGGAACGGCTTAAGAGCAGTTTCGAGGAGAAGGACCTGGGGATGTTGTTGATGAACAACTAAAGATGAGCTGCCAATGTGACCTTGCAGCCCAGAAGGCAAACCATATCCTGGGCTTCATTGAAAGTGCAACCAGCAGGATAGGAGGTGATTCTCCTGCTCTGCTCTTGTGAGACCCTATCTGGAGTATTGCATCCAGCACTGGAAGGACATCAAACTGTTGGAGTGGGTCCAGAGGAGAGCCAAGAAGATGACCAGAGGGCTGGAGCACCTCCCCTGTGGGGACAGGCTATGATTGTTGGGGCTGTTTAGCCTGGAGAAAAGGAAGTTCCAGGGAGACCTTATAGTGGCTTTCCAGTAACTGATAGGGACCTACAAGAAAGCCAGAAAGGGACTTTTTACAGGGTTTGTAGTGGTAGGCTGAGAGGAAATGTATTGAAGCTTGAGGAAATTAGACTTAGACTGGATATTATAAAGAAATTCTTTATGGTAAAGGTGGTGAGACACTGGAACAGGTTGCCCAGGGAGGTGGTGGTTGTCCCCACTTCTGGAGGTGTTCAAGGTCAGTTTGAATGAAGTGTTGAGCAACCATGTCTAGTGGAAGATGTTCCTGCCTGTGGCAGAGGAGTTGGAACTAGATGAATTTCCAGGTCCCTCTCAACCTAAATCATTCTACAATTCTATGCTTCTCAAATATTTTTGAGTTGAGGGGAGTGACTCTACATTTTCACATACTTAGGTTGGGTTAAATTACTTCTATTAAATATCAAATAAATGTATATAATGTTCGGCTTACAGTTAGCCTGCCTCCGAATGGGTCATTAAGTAAACACAGAGGAATACAGTGCACTTTAAAGCTAGGTAAATAAGAAATTTTTGAAGGAAAAGGGTATTATATACAATGAAGTCTAAAAATAAGTTTTATTTCCATGTGATTTTCTTTTGACATATAAATATAGCTGGGGAAGGTGCGTAAGCAGTTATGTAACCTTAAACTTATGAGTGACCTCTTTTATTTCAATCGACAAATCTCCTCTGCAGTTCTGTAAATGACATTTTCTCAACTTACCTTCCAACCATAAAAAATATGCAGATGGAATAGAAAACTGGGGTATTCCAAGGCACTCAAAAGAGAAGGTGTTTACTTTCTGTGTTAATTTGGCATGGCATGTTCATTGAAAAAGGCAGAAAGGAGAAACAGAATATTTTAGAGAGGAAAAAAAAAAAAAGAAGGAAATGATTTATGCAACATGGATCACATTTCTGTACTGCTTTGCTTCTGGAAATGTACAAGGTTCCTTTACACATGGAAATGTTCACAGGAGCAAGTTTTTGTAATTGCTGACTTTGGCTCCAGCATGGAAAGCACTAAGATACAAACATAGGTAGCACACAAAAATACCAAGTTACTGTATGTGTAAAACAGGAAAGCAAGTCATCCTTTTATTTATCTCCTAGATACTGAATGACTGTAATATAAATGTAAGTGCTTAATTTAAATGATCTTGCATAAGAAATGCATTTTCATTGTTGAGGTTGACATGTCCTAGGACAGGCAACATTTGTGCTTGGAATTGCCATCAACTTCACAAAATAGCCAGGCAGGAACTAGAAATCTGACCTCTGGTTTGCAGTGATCATAAATGCATTCTTAAATACATGAAGTTTGCTATAGGCTGGGGAAAAAAATAAATTAATGATTTGCTTTTCTAAAGAAGTTCTTCAATATGCTACCAAAACTCTGAAAGAAATATTAATCTGTAGAACCTATTAAACTGAAGATTAAGAATGTGACTTCCTCTTAAAATAAATTCTGTTTTCATCTGTGCCTTATCTCTGTAGCCAGAAGACCTCTATGTCAGACTTTACCAACGAGCATATTCACCCAAGGAATGACATCTTTTAAGTAGTTCTGAAACTCAAATAGAAACTTGTATTCCTCATGAGCTGGCAAGACCCTCTAAATTGTATTTTATGGCTCACATGTGAAATTATAGCTGGACACTGTACGAAATGCTATGCCATTTCTAACCTGATTGTTAATTTTCACAAAATATGTATATCATTGTTTTAAAAGAGGAGTAAATGTGAACTTCACAAATCTTTCAGATAGATGTGACATGAATTTATATTTATGTATGTGTGTTTTAAAAAAGAATGCATTTATATTTTGATAAATAATCATATATAGTTACAGGAAGAATGTGTGATATTCAAGATAATCTAAAACAAGGTCTTAGTTCTCCATTGTTCAGTATTTTGAATATTTATGGAAATTATGAGTATGTACAAACTCATTTTTACCTTTAGCAGTTTATAAGAAGCTCACAAGGTAATTGCCAGCTTTTGATTAACCAAGACTGTGCCAAATAGATAAATACTGGAATTTTGTATTGCATAAACAAAGAAATGCCATTGATTGACTGGTTATGGTAGCTATTTACTTGCATTGCCATTGTTTTACTTGAAAGAGGTCTATCTGCAGAATACCACAGGCATTTGCACAACCCACGTAACTTCTGCTTCTATCAGAGATTTGTGTGAACGAAAGAAATCTCTAAGGCTTTTTAGGAAAACTCCTCTATATTTAAATATATTCAAATGTTTTTTCTGTGCTATCTACAGAATATTGAAGGAGAAAATACAAAATTATTTTCTGGCCACTTTGGTTTCTTTTTTCAATAGGACTATCCTGTGGCCAAATCTGTCAGTGACACTTGGCTTGAAGTCAGGTATTCATCTGATGACTCTTCTTTTTTCTTCCCTCATTATTCCCTGTGACAGTAAAGAGAGAAAAAAAATGGTATTTTCTTCTCCCAGTCTCTTAACTAGTCATTCCAATCCAAAGCCCTGATGTCTCTCTTGATTGCCCTCAGATTTCTTGTCACAATTTCATAGGTGCCTATAGGAGAAGGGTTGTTCTCTGATAGCTTTGGAACAGCTATGTTTTGCCCTTGAGTTAGGAACGCACACCATATCGGTAATTGAGAGAAAGAAAGAATGAAATGTAGGGGAAGATTTGCCCTTGCTTGAGTTAGAGAAGGCCACATTTAATCTTTGACTTAGAAAATAATGTAAGCATCTTGTAACTGAAGAGAAAGACTTGGCAGAATGGTTGGCTGGGTTGAAATACTGTTTTGTTATTTTAACCTATTGTATGCCTTAATTACATACACGCCGGTAGAAAATAACCAATTAAGATGTGACATGTATGCATTCTAAAAGAGTACATAACTTTGCCGTGTAATGTAATAAATGTCTTCGCCTGGTAACATCTTGGCCTGGAAGCTGTGCTTGTAATGACTCTAGGGTGATCGGACACCCAATCCATAGTTTAGTTGATAAGGTGGCGTTGGATGGTAGGTTGGACACGATGATCTTGAAGGTCTCTTTCAACCTGGTTTATTCTATTCTATTCTATTCTACTACAGTTGCCTGCTTGAAAACATTTGAGCGCTGTATCAGGGCAGGAAGCTTCCTCTTCACATCTTTAACTTGGGCACATGAATGCAAAAGACTTTCCTAAGACATGGTTCCTGTCAGCATACTGGGCCTTTTATTCCCTTCACAAGGGAGTCTTCTATGACACTGACCCTTCCTCTGTTTTTTTTTTTTTAAATCTTTATGGAGGCAGTTTTGATATAAGGTTAAGCTGGTATTAATGGCCCTCTGTTTTGCGAAGTCTTGCAAAGCAGCCAGTATTTTCACGGTTTGAAACTTAATAAAATTAAAACTGTGATAGGATTTAAGAATCGTTTCCTCATGCAGCTGTGTGCTTAGATGTATTTCAACTGGTGCAACTTATCCTTAATCTATTTAGAGACTTTATAACTTCTATTGGGAATTGCAATTTGTTGACAATATTATGACCGATAAATGGAACTTTACAATGATAAATTTTTTGCCTTGAGATACAATAATGAAAATACTTATACACTTCTGGCTTGTAACCAGTTCTCTAGATTTTCCTGTGAATGTTTTTGACAGGTACAATATTGAGCTTCTAGTGGTACAATTTTGTCAATAAATGCATAAAATTTTCAGCAGTGCAAAATTGTTTCTTCCTTCTTTACCAATTGTGCATAGAGAATTACCTTTTAGAAACCTATAACTTGGTATGTTCAATTAAAATTGCATAGAAAATTTACTTTTTGGAGTTGATATATTGACATGCTGTATGCTTTAGTTATTTAAGGCTAGGTAACAAGTTAGAAGATTCAATAACACAAAGGCACGCATTGACAAGTAAAACAAACGTTTTCCATGCTGTCACCATTTCAGAGCTCTGAAATGCCCACAGGAGCTCCTCTGCCCACCATTCGTTCAAGGACTCACATATTTCTATATTGGGTTGTAAATACCACAGTAAACTAGACATGCTGAAGGTCAGAAAGGACTTAGTTCCAGAGCTAAACTGTACTAATGCAACCATGTAGATCTGAGTGATACTCTTTTCAGGAAACTCTGTTGTCAAGTCTGCAAGCATTTCACAGGGGCAAAAATGACAGATAACTTTCTTCTGTAATATGTTCTGTATATTAGGTGAAAGTTGGACCTTGTTCTCCATTTTCTTGTCTGATATCTTGTGTCATTGGCAAGAATATTTTTATCCCAGTTTATTTCCAAAATGATTGTTCTCAGGCCTAAAACTTGTCATCTGACTTCTTACTTGCTTGAGGGTTTTTTTTTTAAATGTTAGTCATTTATCTCATTGCAGACAGAGCTTTCAAACTGTGAGTCTTCATATAAATTGAGTCACAGAATCACAGATTCACAGAATGCTGGCAGTTGGAAGAGACCTCCAGAGACTATTGAGTCCAAACCCCCTGCCAAAAAAGGATCACCTAGGGGAGGCTGCACAGGAATGTATCCAGGTGGATTTTGAAAGTCTACAGAGAAGGAGACTCCACAATCTCTCTGGGCAGCCTGCTCCAGTGCCCTGTCAACTTCACTATAAAGAAGTGTGTCCTTGTGTTGAGGTGGAAACTCCTGTGTTCTAGCTTGTATCCATTGTTCTTTGCCCTATTACGAGGCACCAGTGAAAAGAGATTATCACCTTCATGTTGACACCTACCCCTCAGGTATTAATAGCTGCTGGTAAGATCATCTCTCAGCCTTCTCAAGACTAAACAGCCCCTGTTCTTTCAGTCTTTCTTCATAGGAGAGATTTTTCAAGTCCTGCAATCATCCTTATAGCTCTCTGGTGGACTCTTTCCCGTAGATTCCTGTCTCTCTTGAATTGGGGAGCCCAAAACTATATAGTATTCCAGGTATGGTCTTATGATGGCAGAGTAGAGGGGGAGGAGAACCTCCCTAGACTTTCTGGACATGTTTTTCTTGATGGATCCCAGGATACCATTGGCCCACTTGGCCACAGGGGCACATTGCTGTCCAATGGACAATACTTAGTAAGTTTGAAAGAAAACAGGTCCTTTTCTTCAGGGTGTTAATCTATTTACCTTGATCTATTACCACTAATTGATCTTGTTGTGCAGGTTTATGCTATTATCATCTCTATAGTGTACTTGAATGAAGGAATTCAGAGGTATTTTTCTTGATTTTGAAGAGGAAGCTGCTGATTTCCACCAATTCTTTTGGATAGCTCAGAAACATATTTCTATTATACATTGTATGCTTTTTTAAAATTACCTGCCACTTCAGGTTCTACCTGTTGTCTATTCCACTGTTGTAAAGAGACCCTTAATGGGAAGGTCGTGAGTTCAAGCCTGCAGTGGGCAGTAGTGTCCTCCCTACTCTAGTCATGAGGTCTGTGGTGACAGGTGGTTGGACTCGATGATCTTTGAGGTCTCTTCCAACCTTTGTGATGCTGTGACTGTGAAATACTATGATGTTTCATTTAATTCACACATTTTTATTAACGCTTGTAGATAAAAGGTATGGAAAAGAAGTTGCAAAAGATGCAGTAAAAAAAATGTTTTAGAAGGAGTACTAGAGCTATCAGTGCTGGTATGGGAAAATTCACTGAAAATATTTGAGTGGGACTAATTGACAGGGAAATATTTTATCATGTATAGAACTACCTGGGTGAAGCTGATAAATACTTGATTTAAATATGTCTTTACTTTCTTTCCTTGTTAACAGATAATCAGTAACACTAGCATTTATGCTATGACATGTTTAGATCACTTGCAGTTTGTCAAACTCTTTTTCATGCATAATTTTATTTATTTGAAGGTTGTTCTGCACTGATGAGGGGGTGGAGAAGTGGAAAATAGTTACTGCAAACCCACAGAGAAAAAGGAGTGAGAAAAGGTGAAGTGACTTAAAAATCTAAACATGTTTAAACATGGATAATATTTTAGCAATGTACAAGTTAAAATCCTGACAGTGCAGATAATCAATTGCATGCTTTTTATCTGTAATCTGCAGATGTTTTCTCTAAAAAATCTGTATTCTCTTGGACTATTTTTTTTTAACCTTTTTTTTTACATGGAAGTCACCATCCTAAATGTGACTTCATACATACACAGTTATCAATATCAGAAACCGATCTGGAACAAAAGGTCATTAAGGTCCAGCACACCACTTACAGCAAGATTGCTTTTATTCTTGGTGTGTTTTGATATATACATGTTGAGATATTGATCAGATTTTTTTTTTTTTTAAACTGAAACCACAAAACTAAAACTGAAACCACCAATGCGTTACACAAATTCCTAATAATATAGTACTACTGAAGCTCCAAAGATCAATTATTTATTTAATTCCTTCAGTAAAAATTTATTTGAGAACAAATTCCTGAAGATTAGTTATTTCTGAACTCTGTATTCTCAATACAAATGCTGTGATCTCAGGACCACAATAAAACGGAGCCCACAGAAATAAGTGATACTCAGTGTTGCAAAGTTCAGCAAGGATTATTTTCAATAGCAGGATTTTAACTACTTTTAGCCATGTTCCTTCCAATGTGGCTGATAGGATTTTAGCACCAGGTCTTTCTGAGTCTCATAGTTGTGGCAGTGGTAAGGGAAAGTAGGGCCAGAGTAATAGGTATCAGTGGTTTCTGACTTTGCTCAAGGCTCTCACTATTAGCACATAAGCACACAAGACACACATTACACTAAATGTTCTTTGAAAATCAAGGTGCTCAGAATTTTGCAAATAATCCAAAATGAGAAATTTTAAAAAGGGTTGTAGAATCACAGAATTATAGAATGCACTGGGTTGGAAGGGTACTCGACATCATCTAGTCCAACACCTCTGCAGTAATCAGGGACATCCCAAGCTAGATCAGGTTGTTCAGAGTCCCATCAAGCCTCACTTCAAACGTCTCCAGGTATGGAGCCTCCACCACCTCCACAGACAACTTTTACCAGTGTTCCACCACCCTCATAGTAAAGAATTTCTTCTAATGTCCAGTATAAATCTACCATTCTCCAGTTTAAAACCATTGCCCCTTGTCCTGGTGCTACATGCTTTTGTAAACAGTCCCTCCCCAGCTTTCTTGTAGGGCCCCCTTCAGGTACTGTAAGGCTGCTGTGAGGTCAGTGGAATGAGTCTTAACAAGACCAAGTGCTGGGTAGAAATAGGGTTCACATATGTGGGGGGTTGAAAATTCCACCCAACATTAAATTTGCCAGACCATCCCAGTTGGAAGCAAATGAAGCCCTATTTAGAAGCAAAACTACAATCTACAATGAACCTCAATGAACATGTACAAAATATACAGTATTTACAATATTTACAGGTATTTACAGTTGACAAACAGCACAAGAACCCCTCTGGCTAAAGACCAGAGGAGGTGCTAATAGCTTTTCCCTCCCTGCCCCCTTCCTTACCTCCTTGGACACAAAGGGACAAGAAAAAACAGTAGACGGTTAGAACTTAGCCAAAACAATGCAGCCAAGGTCAAGCAAATGCAAGTTAGTATCTCCTCTGGTGAAGAAGCCAAAAATGAGAAAGATTGTTTACCAAATTCTTACAGTAGATATTTTTCCAATGGATTGTTTAGAATTTTTCATTATTTTCCTTTTTACACCCAATAGTGATTTATTTACATTTTCCTACTTTCTGTTCAAGATCTGTGGAAAAGTTTAAAGGTACAGCCTATAACTACCACAACATATTTTAATGACTATTATGCAATGTACAAACCTAAATATCTCTCCTGTATGTATGTTAGAATTCACACAATTTCACATCTGTGCTTTAATGAAAAATAATACCTGATTTCTACATGCTAAGCATTTCAAAATGGCAATGTGACCTTTCCGGCAAAGCAATTTCAGTAAAACAATCACTTTCTAAAGCACCTTGGTATTGAATCCTTAGAGAAAGCAACTCCATCTAAAAGATTGTAAAAGGATACTATATTTTTGTTGCCAAGATATTTGCCACCTAGGAGTAATGTTAATTTTATTGTAGACCAAGAAAACATTCCATTAAAGAACTACTAAATAAATGAGATGAGATTCAAATAATAGCTGTTAGATCTTTTTTCAAGGTTGTAAATTGCAGAGTGTTTCTGTTAAAATTGCTATTGGATGAAAGGTTTACTTCACACTATGCTAAGGTTCTTAACATGCTTTTAACCACAGTAACATTTATAATTTCTTCAAGAGGCTGCAAGAAAGGAGACTGAGCTTTTATAATGAAAAAGAAAACTGCCATTTATCAACATCTTAGTGCTAATTTCAAATTACTTGAAATGCTTATTCAGTGTACTGAAACACTTATTCAATGAATATGTAAATTTAAGAGAAAAAAATTAATTCCTTTCAGACTTGAGCCTTCATGGAATCACAAAACACTGTGTCGTTCTTATCTATAAATCCTTTTCCTCAGAGACCAACCTGAGATTTTGTCAATTATTTCACCCTCTAAATGTTAATAATGGATGGACAACACATACTTAAAATTCCACATTTTTTCTCCATTTTCTATTTTTCCTTTAGCTGAACATATAAAATAATTATTTGAATAGATGTTTTAATATTATTTTTTTAAATTAATTCATACTATTCAATTTCTGGTTTAGCTAGTACATTAAAAAAAACAAACAGAAGGTACATTGTTTTCATGCTATAATCAATTTGTAAAAGGCAAAAAAGAACAGCACTTATCCAAGAAGGACAGAAAGGGGAAAACCCAGCAATTTCTCAACATTCAGTTATTATCTAAGGACTACAGATCCAAGCTAGAGGAGGGTAGATTTAGATAAGATGTTAGGATGAAGTTCTTCACCATAAGGTTGTTGACACACTGGAACAGGTTGCCCAGGGAAGTGGTGGAAGCCCCATCTCCAGATTTTTTAAGGCCAGGTAGGATGTGGTTCAGGGCAACCTGATCTAATGGAGGGTGTCTACTGCCCATGCAAGGGGGGGTTGGAACTAGATGATCCTCGGGGTCCCTTCCAACCCTGACAATTCTGTGATTCTGTGACTTTACCATGGAGGAAATGAGACAATAATGTCTATTCTTGTGTTCTGGAAATAATGAATTTGTATATTTAGAATATGTATTGAGTAACTTTCTAGGATGAGCTATGAAATTTGCACGCATTGATCTGAGAAGTCAAAGAAGTAACTTTCATCATAAGCAGTTGTACAATTTTTCTGAAAGGTACCATTAAAATGTTAAAAAATAAACCCAACATTGCAATTAGGACTTGCAGTTTTAGTTTTGTAGCACTAAAACTGATACACATAAATTTTTTTTGGCTGTTCTTGATGCTAATATTCACAGTGATATTAATTATGTTTCTGAAAACTTTCCATGCAGTCAGTGATAAAAATTCCCTCTGTCCTAGGAGAGGAAACACTTATTCAGATTCATCTGAATGTACACTAACATAGCTGTTCTTCTATGTCAACATGATTTCTCAGTATATTTCTTTGCAAGGAAAAGCTGTCTTTCAGTTCCCTGTTGTGATGGGCTAATGCCCATCCTGAAAGCAGGGGGGCATTTCCCTCCCTGCAGGGGGTTTTCCCCCTGGGAAACTAAATTAGTCTGTTCCACTCCTCCTCCCTGCCCAGTGAGGTTATAAAAAGGAGGATACTGCAGCCATTAAGTCTCTTCTTGGCCCCGGTCTTTTGCCTGGATGAGGACTGCCGCTGGTTCCCCTGCCTCTCTGCCACGTGGTCCTCCCTGCTGTACCCACGCCTTTGCAAAGGGCTGGTTTTGTATTTCATGTTTCTTTTTCTCCCATCCACCCTTGTTCCTTACCCTTGTGAACCCTACCTGTTACTGTTACGTATATATATAATGTTTAAAGAAAATTCTTTACCTCTCTACTTCCAAGCCGAATCCAAATTATTTCTTGGTGGATTTGCTCCTTTCCTTTCTTTTTCTCTTTATTGGGAAAGAGGAGAGGGGAGCGAGGGAGGGATCCTCAGCCTGGCCCCCATCTGAGCTCTTAAGTCCCAGTTAAAGCTCAAACCACCACACCTATTTAGGGATTTCAATAATATAGCTAAAAGCCAGAATTTGACACCATGTATCTGTGGCTATGACTGAATACAAGAAATGAATGCAATGGGCTCACTTCTTATCTTTTTGCTCTGGATTTCAACAAGTAGATTCACAAGGTTTGTTCTTTGGGACATCATTCATTTCCACAAATATTCTTAATAGCATTCTTCCTGAACATTCACCATGTCTCTCTTACAACATTATCGGGACTGATTCATTAACATCCAATGGAAACTAGCGAGACGGTGGGTCAAATAAAGAAGAAAAGTGAGACATTCCATTATGTCCTAATAATAACCACTGCTGGGCCTGGGAGCAGAGCACAGTGTCATCTACTGATTTCCTTTTAAAGCCTGTGTAAGCTTAAAGGATGTCACATATTTCTAATTGTGTTCCCTATTTTAGATACTGGAAATTATCTTACTGCATGACAAAAGGTGTCACAGAAAGTTTCTAAGCTACGCTGATCAGAAACCTTACTTGTTTCAGGCTTGATAGAAGATAGGTCAGCATTTGCTATAACTCTCCACTGCAGAAATTAATAATTAGACAAAAATGGGTTTATCCATAGAAATCTCATCTGCTTCCCTTTTTCTTTCAAGATTTCCCTCTTCTGTGAGTTTGCAGAAAATTTTCACTGTGGAGCTACTACAGCAGCAATCTTCCCATCATGATCCTTACTTTGGAGAGCTGGATTGCACTTTCAGAATGCTGTCTGTCTCTTACTAAGCAGATAAAGATCCTTTTAACTTATCTGGGACTCTGTTCTTCTTGATAAGGATTAACTTTTCTGAAAATTCACTACCTTGCTGTGACAGACTCACGTGGAGCATGCAAAACTGCAGAAGTGCAATGCTCTTTCTAGAGTGTTAAAAAAAATATTTGCACACCAATGTCTTTGGAAAAAAAAATAAATCACATGCAGCCCTATGTCACCTTAGCCCACAATAATTAAGAGGCCTCGTTTATGGAACAGGGAGAGATCTCTGTTGCTGCAACAGGCAATAGGTTAACTGATAAAAATTACATGCAAACTCCCCCTCTTGGGTCTTTTTGCCTCTGACTCAAAGAGAAAAGCTTTCTAAGGCAGCTTCTAAGGTACTACTTGAGAAAAGCACAATATATTCTTTTGAATTAAGAGGGAGTCACATAGAATAGAATAGAATAGAATAGAATAGAATAGAATAGAATAGAATAGAATAGAATAGACCAGATTGGAAGAGACCTTCAAGATCATCGCGTCCAACTTATCAACCAATCCAACCCACCTAAACAACTAACCCATGGCTCCAAGCACCCCATCAATTCTCCTCCTGAACACCTCCAATGATGGTGACTCCACCACCTGCCCAGGCAGCCCATTCCAATCACTCTCTCTGTATAGAACTTCTTCCTAACATCCAGCCTCAACCTCCCCTGGCACAGCCTGAGACTGTGTCCTCTTGTTCTGGTGCTGGCTGCCTGGGAGAAGAGGCCAACCTCCGCCTGTCTACAACCTCCCTTCAGGTAGTTGTAGAGAGCAATAAGGTCACCCCTGAGTCTCCTCTTCTCCAGGCTAAGCAGCCCCTTAACTTGTATTTCTTTTTCTGTGTTGTGTTCTATGTAATTTTTTTGGTAATACAGATCAGCTCTTCTGCAGCCCTTCTGCTTCCCAACAACACAGAAGTGAGGGGAAAAGTAACACATAAAAAAACCTCTGGGTTGGGATAAAGAGCTGAGATAAAAAGAGTTTAATAGAAATGAGATAATATAATGCACAATTATACTACCCTGTTTGTGGGAAAAGTGCAGCAAAATGCAGAAAAGCAGCAGCATGAAGCAGAAAACAGAGTTGCCCAACTCCCAGCAGTCCTGCCACCATCCCCACAGAAAAGTTGTCAACACCCAAACCCAGAATCCAGAAGCAGCAACCAGAATGGGAAGCCTCTCATGTTACAATCTGAACTTCGAGCCCCATAATGCTTTGAGCCAGACAGAGCTTTCATTTTGAAGCTGGCATGAGTGTATTGGGTAGGACTGAACTGGAGTTAATTCTTTTCACAGCATCTTTCTAGTGCTGTGGGGGTTTTTTGCAGCAGTAGTTGATAACATAGCAGTGTTTTGGCTACTGTTGAATAAGTATCCAGGCTGTGTCCTTTCAACATTTCCCTGCCCCAAGAGTACATTGAAGGGTGGGCAAGATCTTGGGAGGGGACATGGCTGAGCCAGCTGACTCAGACTGGCCAAAGAGGTATTCCATACCATATGACGTCAGCTCAGGTATAAGAATGAAGTGAAAGAAGGAAGTATGGGGATTCATCCATGGCATCTATCCTCCCAAGTAACCACCAAGCTAAGCGAGCCCTGCTTCCCGAGACCGACCATCGTCCTGCTGATGGGAAGTAGAGACTAACATCTCTCTCTCTGTTTTTTGCTTCCGTGCAGTCTATTGCTGTTTGCTTATTAGTGTTATTAAAATTGCGCCTATCCTATTACTGGCTTCTGTTATATTTTTTTTCCCCTCTCCCCCTGTCCATTTAAGAGGGGCAGTGGTAGAGTGGCTTTGGTGGGCATTTGGCCTCCAGGCCAGGGGCCAAACCACCACACATGAGGCAGGATGGTTTTGAGTAACAACAGGAGATTTTTCAACTCAACCCATGACAGGTATAAATAATTAAAGTAATGCAGTGTAACAAGTTGTATTCTAAGAAATAACAGCTACAGCATAATGAGTTGCATTTTGCTTTTTAAAACAGAAGAAAGGCAACATTTGCAGTGAAAAAGGCTTGGAGAACTTACAGAGGAGCTGACTGTTTAATAATTACTGTTACTTGGTCTATGTTAGAACAGGTCTGTTCTTTCTCTTGTGTCATACTTACGTGTCATTTTCATTACATTGTAACTGTCATCAATTACACTTTTTGTGCAACATGAAGGAGGAAATGAAGGCTGTTTATTCATGTCTCTGAATTGAATGGTAAACAGATGCCTTAGTTGTACAATATGTTCAGTGTGGGAACTCTGATGCAGTAAAATAGATGCAAGTTTCATACTTAAAGATTTCACCACACAGTCAGAATGGCAGTGAAATATTCTGCAACATCTATTTACACTAAGTTTATTTCATACTATCTTTTGAGAAAATTGACTGAAATCAGCGAAACAAAATCATTTGTCCTGGAGTCTCTGAAAGGTGTGTGAGTTGTCTATATAGTAAGGAGATTACACACGTGCCTTAAAGAATGAGAAGAAGGAGGATGTCCAAGCCAAATTCCCATATTCCTGAAATCTTGCCTTTCTCATCAATATAGTCACTGCATTTTGTAACTAAAACCTGTGTGAAACTGCTTCACAGCCTACAGTCTTTTCTTTGACTTTGATACTAACTCCTGTGGATGAGAACATCAGGGAAGGTCAGTAACCAGCTTTTGCACAGTATGCTATTATTTGCAGAAGTGATCCAGAAGGTAGGTCCTGGTGAAGAGCCCATTTATGCCATCTACATTCATATCAATGTAAGGCAGTCAGTAACAGTAACCTCTGGAGCCTTTGAGTCTTCTTCCAGCAATCTCTTATACCGTTTTGGGAAAGTTGTTTTGATATGGTTTGGCATGGTTTGGTTTTTCCTAGACACCTGAATACAGTACTTCTAGGAATTCACAGTAGCAAGGCTGAAGGCACAAAGCATGATGAAAAATTGAGATGGTACCAGTACAGATGCACAAAACAAGACAGGGAGCAGCTTTCTGAACTGTTTTCTTAAGAAATGAGTACCTCTGTCCCACTTGCTAGGAAGTTCATGCTTCAGTGTCCTTGTCACATTATTTCTCAAATTTCAACAATCTTTTATTTATGTACTCTGATTTATGTGTACTCCAAATGTTGGAATGCCTATTTTTTACTAAAGGCAAGTTCTGCTCTTTTGGCATTGCTTTTATGTTTGCATAAAGGAAAATACTGTTCTGTGATTGCATAAGATATGAATTTCGGTATATATCACTTATGTTACTCCAGGAAACAGATCTTGTCTTACTAGTAAGCAAAGAGAACTTTACATTGCAGATAAATGGTTTGTTTCCAGCTCCAGCCAAATACTGAGTGTTTCCTATTCAGTAGGTGATTTGTTTGTAGTCAAGTAGATATTAGTCCTAGCTGTGTCCACAACAGCTAGGGCTGTTTCAAAGACAGCTTTATATAACAGACATCAGCTGTGGCAAATAGAACAGGAGTCCCAAACTGAGTTGAACGTGCAGAATAATTTCTCAGGTTGGCAAACAGCAGAACGCTCCTAAGGGGGTATTTCTCCATGACAGAAATTGAGAGAGGGGCAGGTAAGTTATGCTTCTGTTTATGGAAAGCCCAGTTAAAGAATGGATTTTGTCTGAAGGCCTGGAATTGAGACTGTATCTTATGTCAGTCATCCTAGGAATTAGCTGATTTTGCTGCCAGAATGAAATGAATTACCTTCAATTCAAGCGAGAGTAGGTGTAGGTATAAAGTGCATAATTTCTTTTTGTTTTTCTTTTAAATCTCTTTCCTTTCTCTAAACTTCTGTTTTGATCATTGCTTTGGTGCATACTGAGATTAAACTGTTACAATATGTTGATATGCTCTTGAGTGTGTTGTGCTCTCACTCATGTTTTGTTTATATAGACTTTGCAGAAGACTAGAAACATATGCAACACAGATAAATGAACTAAATGCTTTCTAAACAACATGAGAGGAAGCAAATTATGTTTAAAAAAGCAAAATACAGGTTTGTATAGCTATAGCTTTGAATGGAGTAACACTGTTAACATAGAGTAAAAACGCGTTTTGCAATGCTCTGCCATGGCTTATTTATCCTAATTGCTTACAAGTTCAATTAGTAACAAATCCCTGAACCAACCCCCATTTGTTATTGTGCAGACTAGTGTTCTATCAGTAACACTAATTTGAAAGACCACTGGCAGAATTTTTTAAAAGCTTTTTTATCTGATAAGGTGCTGGAAAGATGATAATCAGGGCAGGAAGGATCACACAACTGTAAATTAGGCATGCTCTGTCCTGATCTGACATAATCTAAACCTGCAACAACTGCTCCAAACAGAACATGAACAGAAACTGTGTAACCTGTATATGCAATAGATAGACAAGATGAAAGGGATCTATGCAATACAAGAAGTTAACAGAATCTGCAGGTCCCGTATTTATTTCCCAGCCATGTAAAACTCAACCTAAAATTCTACTTCTGTTTTCAGCATTAAGCATAAGAATTAAAAGTAGTGTTCACCTTGAACATCCACAATAAAAT
Source organism: Dryobates pubescens (assembly GCF_014839835.1). Classification (NCBI taxonomy): domain Eukaryota; kingdom Metazoa; phylum Chordata; class Aves; order Piciformes; family Picidae; genus Dryobates; species Dryobates pubescens. The sequence continues at coordinate 124,829,274 of NC_071657.1, read as the reverse complement.
TTCATATAATAAAATAGATGCAAACAGAATATTGAGACTTTCAGATATATTTGGTTACAAGTCTTTACTTCTCATGTTCTTTTCCAAATCTTTGTAATAATTTGTTTCCTGCAGCTGTGTCTGGCCTTGTGAGTAGATAAGTGAATAAGTAATTAAAGAGAACAGACAAATAGGCACAAAAACTATGCAAACATCTGTGCTAATAACTGTGCAACATGAGACACCCATGTCCTGCGTTGCATCAAAAGAAATGTGACCAGCAGGATGAGAGAAGTGATTCTCCCCCTCCCCCTGCCTGGAATACTGAATCCAGTTCTGGTGCTGCCCTCAGTGTAAGAAGAACATAGAACTGCCGGAGCAGATCCAGAGGAGGGCTGCAAAGATGATCAGAGGGCTGGAGCACCTCCCCTGTGGGGACAGGCTGTGAGTGCTAGGGCTGTTCAGCCTAGAGAAAAAGAAGGCTCCAGGGAGACCTTATAATGGCCTTCCATTATCTGAAAGCGGCCTACAAGAAAGCCAGGAAGAGACTTTTTTTACAAGAGTTTGTAGTGATAGGATTAGAGAGAATGGAGTAGGGTAGATTTAGACTGGATACTAGAAAAAATTTCTTTATAGTAAGGGTACTGAGACACTGGAACAGATTGCCCAGGGAGGTGATGGGTGCCATCTCCCTGGAGGCCAAATTGGAGGAGGCCTTAGGCAACCTCATGTAGTGAACGGTGTCCCCCCTATTGCAGGGGGATTGGATGATCTTTAAGGACCCTTCCAATCTAATCCATTCTATGAATCTTAGAGCTTTTCAAAGAAAGGAGGGAAAAAAAAGTTGAATGATGTACTAACAAATATAGAATACAGAATTTAGTAGATTTAGACTCAAATTTGACAAAAGTTTTCAGATACTATGCCTGAATCTTGATATTCATTTCATTCTATAATACTGACAGGCTATTGAATTTCTAATAGTATTGCAGTAGTATTGCAGTCTGTTGTGAACTGCTCAGTTGTATTTACATCTTCTAACTTGATAAATACTAGAAAAGAGAAAAGGCACACATCTGGCTTCCTTATTCTTCATTTTAAGCAGAGAAACACTTGGTAGAACAAGTTCCTAGTAAATTTGAACAAAAAAATCTTCCTGCAACATCAATATTGTATTGATCTTTGGCACATATACAAAAACCATTATTGTTTTTCACTGTTTTTCTTTATTGTTTGATAGAAGGTATTATGTTTTGGAAGATGGAAGAGAGCTTCAAGGTCACCTGTACACCTACCTTTTAGCAAAATAGAGAAATACTTTTAAATTACTTGGATTGTATTTTGGTTTGTTTGTGGGGTTTTGTTTGCTTGTTTGTTCGTTTTTCTGAAAGTAATCAAATACAACTTGTGATTAAAAAGTATTTTTCTGCATTTTTTATATCTTTACACATATTAAAAAGACACCAGCCATATAAAGTATCAGTGGATATTGAATGACGGTTAAGTGTTACAAATGAATGTGAGGTAACAAAAATCCCAAACAAATTAACAAATTCTAACAGAAAATGCAAAATTTCCCTGAGATTTATGTGTGGGATAACAAATAATTAATTGCTATTATTATATTATTAGACATCTATAGTTGTCATTCCCATTTAAAACCTAAAGAAAACAGAGGGAATCAATAAAATCATTGTGGCTGATTGTACTGTGGTAAAATTTTGTACTCCATGTGGTTTTCCCTGAGACTGAAATGCATGCCTAGATCCTACTTAAGTAGTGTAGGTCTCATCTTGGCACAAAGGACAACCACAAAATGTATGCCTTTTTTTCCCAGATTAAAGTGGGGAATATAATTTACACTACCTAATGAAAGCTTTCTTCTAGATTCATTTGAGTTTACATCAGTCCAGTAAATTTCTGACAATTTACAACTGCACACAGAGATCCTTCATATAATCATCAAAAAGAGATGTGAATCTTGAAGCAATTATCTATACCATCATATGTCAGATGTCACATGTAGATATCCTTCCAGTAACTATACTTACTTTTTACAAGAATAGTAAGATAATTGCTACGCAGTTAAAAGCCTCATTCAACAAATCTCCTACTTTTATATTTAATTATACATTTAAGGATGTAACGATATTAAAAACAAAACCACCAACAACAACAAAAACCACCCCACCAGTGACAGCCAGAAGAATGACATCATCTTTGTACTTCAGTTATTCACGATTTGTTTGGCACAATACTTACCTGCAGCTCCTATTAATATCTAAGCCACTTTGGTATTGTGGTGATGACAGAGAAATATGTGAGTCTTGTGGAACAAACTAATGAGGAATTTCAAAATCATTAATGATGTGTACTTCATTCTCTTAGCTGTCATCCATTTATCTCCATCTCTTTGGCATTATCCCTGTAACATCTTTACTTGGTATTAAAAAGTTTAAATGAATTAAAAATACATATGCTTTAAAAAAATCTTGCAAGAGTAAAACATACTCCTGTGAAGAGCAAAACAAATGAAGATGTGTTTCCTATGCTTTTGCAACATGAGAATAAATTCTTTCTAATAAAGTCAAGTCTCTAATGTCCTTCTTGACTTCGGAGTGTTAGTGACTTCTGTGTTACATCTACTCCCAAGCAGAAATTCGCTGAGCTCTTCCATCCAAGGGTCATGGGTATTTTCTCTTGATTTTAGTTAGGGTATTTGTTGTCACATAGTTTCTATTACCATGAAATGTTTTTGGAATAACAACTCTGTGGCAAAGCATGAACAAAATTGCATATGGTCTAAGTAACAACAGAATGTAACAGTTAAATGGACTCCATTGTTAAATGGAATCCTGTTCAAATTGCTTTGACTTAGTGGTCTCAGCTCCTCACCTTCACACAAGCATTTGCTACGGCTGAATATTTATTTTATTAAAAAATAATATTCAAAAATTCAAGTAAAATTAACACAATTTGATGGACCATCAAAGTGGGAGACTAAAGCAGGAAAACCTTCATATATTAATTGTGGGTATGGCTGCATCATAAATCTAAGTGCAGGAAAAGAGGGTCAATAAAGCTGCAACTATATCACATTTTATCTAAGACACAGTATCCATTGTTTTGGTTCTTTTGTGTACTCTGATTCCTTTAAATTAATTTGCTCTTACTGCCCATCCAGCTGCATAAATGTTATGGTAGAGTGAACCTCAAAGCATATCCTAATGGAAGATAGTTCACTTAGAATTCACATTTCCAATAGACACACCACAATGTTGTAAAGAAATATCAAAGCCACTATGCAGCAGTCCTTGACAATTTTCCAGAACACTTTTTAGCCCTATTGTACTCCATGATTGACAGGAAAGCTGCAGACAAAAAAATCCCAAAGATTAATAACAGAAAATGCATCAGAATCAAATAAGTGACATAAATTATTAAAAGAAGAGGTCAGTGGAGTCCTTTCACCATGAGAAATTTTAAAACATCATTATAAGTTAATTAAAGCATTATAATTTTTTTTGTGATCATTGAAAGATGTGTCTGTTAGAAAAGAGGCTAAAAGTAGATGCATCATCATAATATTTTTCATGTAGGATGCAATTTTAGGCATGTGATTTGCATCTCAGAAACTAGTTACATCTTGTCATCTTGTGGTCTAATTATGTTCTGGTTTCTCTTAAGTTGTTATCTTTGTACTACTCTTACTGTAGATGTTCTGCCAGTGTATATTACTTCATAAGTATTTCTTTTAAATTAGAACAACACTGAATTTGAATAATTTCTCTCTAGAAAGGTAACTGCACTGCATGTAAAAAAGTGGAAGTGTAAAAGGAGGACAAATAAAATGGCATGGCCTGATCTTTGTGAGAGCATTTTCCCATCAGCTGTCTGTGGAAATGTAATTTCCATTTTGCCTTAAAAATCAGTCAGACAACATTGCTTAACGCATTCTTCCTTGTCAAACATTTTACTAATGTTTCTTTTTGTAGACAGCTTAATAAGAGGTATTTCACCCTTACTATGCTGCTTAAGTTGTGTGTCATTTCCTTTCCATTTCAGATTACATTTGTGGAAGCAAGAAGCCCAAATACATTAGAAGTAGCATCACTATTAGGATTGTTAACTCCTTTCTTGCTGCCTGCCTTACAGCACAGAGGAAAATGGTGATTCTTCTTTTGTGAAGATACTTTTTGATAGATGAACAGGTCTTAGCAGTGAGAGATATTTAAATTATATGAGAGTTACATAGTTTCCTCTCTTTTCTGAGGGTAGCTCTGAGGGCCTCAAGACTCCAATATACAGGAAGAATTTATCAAGAGTTGCCCCTTTACATATATACAGGAAGAAGATGAGGGTTTGGGACATTTGAGGTTTAGGCTCCTTGGCCACATGACATTAAGAGTTGGAAGGAACAGCGATCTCAGTGCTAGTCACTGGAGCACATGGGGATCTTGGCTCAGGCACTGGGATGGAAAAGAGGCATGTCCCAAGTGTCAGCCACTAAGAGGCTGTCTGTGTGCTGGCTTCTGGCATGGGTGCAAGTTTCTGCATCTTCCCCAAACGCACCGTGTGTTGGGATTGTGTGTATAGTTCACTCAAAAACCATAAGCTGGACCAAGGAACAGTGGCATGCAAAGAGTCTCGCAGGGGTATCAGGCAGGCAGAGGTCTGTGCTGATGTTTAAGAAAGGCTTGTGATTATGGGCTATGAGTTGAGTGTATGCATATTGCTAGCAAGCATCAGGATGGACTAGCTGGTGAGTAGGTGACCCATGGGGCAGGTAAAAGATCCAGGATCTGGGCAGGTGTGTCTAGCAGACAGCAGGGCCATGCTCCATGAATGTGCTTGTGAATCTAGTGTGGTATGTGTGTGTGTACAGGGTTTTCTGGTTGTATTTTTGGTCAGTCCTGTATGTGGGAGCTGCTAAAAGCATCACCTTGTCTCTGTCAGGCTATATAGTTTACACTGTCACTGTTTCATGTGTGTGTGTATGTGTGTGTCTAGGATATGGTCTCTCCTACCCTCCTCTGGTAGGATGAGGAGAAAACACAACAAAAGGCTTGAGGTTTGAGAAAAAGACAGGAAGGGCACACACATCAATTTTGGTCATGGGCAAAAAAGAACTCAATTTAATTTAACAAGCCACCACCAGTTTACCAAATGAATAAGAGCAGGACAGTGAGAAATGTAGCCAGATCATAAAATCGCCTTCTCTAATTCCTCCTTTCTTCCAAGGCCCAGATATGCTCCCAATTCTCTATCTCCTTCCCAACAGTGGCACAGGTGGATGAGAAATGGGGGGTTGCATTCGGTCTGTTCTATGTTGTTTCTGCCATTTCACCCTTCTCAGAGGGAAAACTCCTCACAGACCCAACTGCTGCACTATGGTACCCCTCTAATGGGAGACAGTCCACTATGAACTTCTTCAGTTAGCATGGGCCTGTTCCATGGGTTGTGATCTTCTCAGTGACAAACTGCTCCAGCACAGGCTTCCCTCAGTCACAGGCTCGGAGCCTATCTGCTCTGGCATGGTGTCCTACAGAGGTATTGCTCCACCACTGAGCAACATGGGCTGCAGTGTTAGCCTGCTGTCTCACCACAGGCTGAAGGGGAATTGTTGCTCCAGCACACTTTCCCCACTTCCTTCCTTGCTGACCTACATGTCCCAGGGGTTGTCCTTTTCACATTCCATACAATAGAGCTCACAAAACAAGAGAAGTTGCCCAACAAATTTCCCTCCTCTGAAATACATTACCATACGGGCACTGATTTGCTCTTCCTTACTACCAGTTGAACCTTTAAGAAGAAAAGCAGCTGCTGAATCCTTGTATGAATATCCCAAGAGCCCCAGGCTGGGCTTTGGAGGCCAGGCAGGAGAAGACACCTGTCCTAGAGCAGCTCTCATTACTAATGTGCTGTCAAAGTATGGTTACAGTTATTCTATTTTTTTTGTTTTCCAGAAGCAAAAAATATTATGGCTCTCTATCTTTAAAATCTAATGTTTAATACTTTGAATACAATTCCTGAAATTTTTTGTTATTTTGATACCTTTGTAGTTTCTTGGTTGCTTCATCTTACCATTACTGAAGTTTCTCTTCCCTTCATTCCTGCAATATACAATAAGATGCTCTTTTGTATGCTTTATTAACACAGCTTTTTTTTCCCTCATAACCCTCCCTGCTTCAATTATGTCTTCCCATTTTGGGCTCCTGTTCTGCCTTAAGCATAAATGATTATTCTCTTCCTCCCAAGATCTTGCCTTGGAAATGGTATTTTCTTGCTTCTCTGCCTGCATTTTTAGCAGTTAATTGGGAAGGTATAAAAAGTATAAAAGTGTCATCCTTCACAAATATTTGAGAATCACTGAGTTGTTTTAAAAGATATGAACTACTCCAATCAATTATATTGTCCTTTCCTTTGCCCTTTTTCTTCCTCCTGGGATCCTTATAAAAATTGTGTAAAATTGAGTTTTTGCTGTTCTGCTCCATTGAGTATCTGGAGGAAACCTTCACATATTCTTGAAAGCCTGTGGTCCTGTGTTCCATGCCTCTGAAAGTAAATTCAGTCTCTGCTAAACAGTGATGGTGGAGAAATTCACTGAAGAGAATTTATAATGATTTCCTCCTTTCAAGGTCTGACCACAAGTGACAATTAGTGGGACGAATTACAATAATGTAATAATAGCAATGTAATTGTGTTTCAAGAAATTGACAAAACCTAAAAAGGTTTGAAGGTTGAAAGATGATGAAAATTGCTACTTGTCCTGTATGATAACAAGATAGACAGCAGTTGATTTTGAGAATATCACAGTATAACCACTAACTAAGGTTGGAAGAGACCTTGAGGATCATCGAGTCCAACCTGAATATATTCTCTATAAAGCTTTTTTACAACAAATTTATACTTGTATCTATAAATTACGAGTCATAATATAACTCTTAATGGAAACTACAATTATGTGACTCTCATTTAAATGAAAGTAAATTACTCTATGCAATACATGCACTATAACTCTATGCATAGGAAAAAATTAAAATGCATAAAATAGCAAGAGCTAGTCATTGATGGGTATATCATAAAATGAAAACACCTAGAATGCAGAATGTATAAAGGGGAAAACAACAGGTTTAGGTCTACAAGACTTTTTAAACAGCAAATAAAAAGATATGAAAATACTTACTCTTTAAAGGCTTTGAAAAGTCAGGTGTTTAAAAAAAAAAACAGGTCCATCCCACTCCTATGACAAACATTTCATAGATGTTGGCAAGCAAGAATCAGAACACAGAAGTCTGATTCTTATTGCTGGTTTGTTTGTATGTTTCCAGATTCCTTACCAGATTCCCTATAACTTTCTGGATTTACAATATGAAGACTTCAAAAAATATCTTTGAGCCACAATTTCTGTTTTGGGTTTGGGTTTTGGTGTTTTGGTTTTTTTTTTTTTTTTTTTTTTTTTTTTTTTTTTTTTTAATGTGGCCATGGTATTTGCATTATTACCTGCTTGATCTGATTTAATGAGTTTCATTTTCCTTTTGCAAAATTTGCTAAACAGGCAACAGCATCCTTTGAAAAACAAGGCAAGGAAGTGACAAAAAGGAGGTGATTACAGGAATTATATGGCACTTTAAAATAAAAGCTCAATTAAGCTGTCATATTTTCATTGTCATTATCTGTTTATATGTCAGTAGTGTTCAGAGGTCTCAACCCATGTCAAAATCCAGGACTGCCAAAGATACTAAGAACAACCTGTGCCCACAAGCACTTATAACTGAAATAGTCAAAAGACAGGATAAAGAGAGAGTGGATCTGTTCACAAAGAGCTGAATCTGAAAACCATAGAATCATGGAGTCACAGAATGCACTGTATTGGAAGAGCTCTCTAGATGTCATCTACTCCAACCACCCTGCAGTAAGCAAGGGACATCCCTAACTGGATCACATTGCTTGAGAGCACCATTGAGCCCAACCTTAAATGTCTTCAGGGATTCACCACCTCCTCTGGGCAACCTGTTCCAGTGTTCCATGACCCTCATGGTAAAGAAATTGTTCCTAATATCCAATCCAAATCTACCTTTCTCTAAAACCACTACCCCTTGTCCTAGCGCTACAAGCCTTTGTAAACAGTCCCTCTCCAGCTTTCTTGCAGGGCCCTTTCAGGTACTGGAAGGCTGTTGAAATATCTCTTCAAAGCCTTCTCTTCTCCAGGCTGAGCAACCCTAACTCTTTCAGGTTGTGTTCATAGAAGAGACGGTCCAGCCTTCTGATCATTTTTATGTCCCTCCCCTGAACCCATCAGGTCCATGTCCTTGTGTTGAGGGCCACAGAGCTGGACACAATATTCCAGGTGAGGTCTCACTAGAGCAAAGTAGAGGTGCAGAATCACCTGTCACTGGCCACACTTCTGATACAGCCCAGGATGCAATTGGCCTTCAGGGATGCAAGTGTGCATTCCTGGCTCATGTCCTTTTCATTGTCCACCGCTCTCTCCAAGTCCCTCTCTGCAGAACTACTCTCTGTCACATCATCCCCTAGCCTATGCTGATAATGAGGAGAGATGAAAAGGTAGGTTTTCTTATCATGCAAATATAGGCATTATGGATGACCTGAACATCTCTAAATGCAGTACATTGACCCTACACTCATCTAGGGAATGAGTCCTGGCCCCATTGACAAGTAATATAATGTGGCCTGGGCTCACACTGTTTGGAGCTTCCTATGCCTCAAGTAGAGGGGTGCAGAAATAATACAAGGCACCTGTATCAGCTCTTCTCTAGCTGTCATGTGGTTCTCTGTGGCTCACAAAATAACTATTATTTTGTGCACACACACAAAAATAACTGTTATTGTGTGCTCTTTCTAGTTCCAACTGTTGTAATAACACACTATGAATTTCCTGAATCTGACTTACAGAATGGGTTGCAGTCTCTTGCAGTCAGACCCTTTTTATGGCCAAAAGGAACACATCCTGCATGTAATGGGGGAATTTTTTTATTAATGTAAGTAAAGTCTTAATAATCTAATCAAACAATTAGTTTTAGATCAGGTATCAATATGCTAGCATGTATATATTATACAGAAGATACTAGTGCTCAAGATTTCTAGAATTCATCCTGCTATTAAGGTCATCTTTCCACTGTCCCTCTTAGCACTAAATATCAATGGTTTCAGTTTTGGAGGAGGACTATGGCAAACTTCTGATGTCCCAGGCCCTTCATCTGGATGAAGGTCCACATTTATTATATATAATGCTTTACACATACTGTATACTAGTCCTTTGTTCTCTCTTAACTTCAAGCCTGTTTTTACTTGGCTTCTGACCTTGCACTTTTTTCTTTTTTTTTTTTTTTTTTTTTTTTTTAACTTCTAAAATAGACATTGGTGAGTAGTTCATAGCAAGGTGCCACTGCATTAATTTTTTCTTTCTTAATAGACCACTTTTAGAAAGCTCATGAGAAAGTAGAAGTGTGCAGAGTAACATTTTAATGACTTAACTCTATAAAAACTTTGATTTTTGAGGGAAGTGTTCAATGGCAACACCCCATTGTCTGGCAGCTGTATTAACTCATTGGAGCAACCTATTTTGGCAGATGTACTAATCCAGAAAATAGAAAACATGAAACTCAATTACTTCTTTCCCATAACCTCAGACAAATTTAAGCCACTCGTAAGTTCAATTTAGAGAAGTGGCAGACTTATAAATTGCTTACAAATTGCCTTAGGTTTATAGGTAAGATGAAGCAAACACACAGTGCAAGATATTTGGAAAAGCATTTATGAGCCCTCTAAAAACGCTATAATGAAGTTCTAAATAATTTATTCCAGGATCCTTTGTCGATGCTGTGAGGTGTTCCTAACTTCTGAGTCAAATTTCAGATACCATTCAGAAGTATCAATAGATTCCTCAGCTTTCTGGTTTGTTTTTGTGCGTTTTCATTTAACTGATATTAATGTCTGGGCGGTTTAAAATGGATTTTAAAAATCAAGATACCTGTGTTATTAATTACAACAAAACTTCAAAGAAATCATATTCTCTAAACGTATAGATTGACTATGTAAAAAGCTTTACATTTTATAGATCGCTTGCTACACAATTAGACAAAATAATAATTAGTGCATATCCAGAGCATTAAATACATTGCTGAACACACAGACAACCAAAAAAACCCTAACAGCCTTTTTTTTTTGGTATCAAATATTTCCCCATAATGAGTGGTATTCTAGCCTGTTGACCTATTGTGAAAGCACTGTCTCAGTCCTCGCTACCGAGAGCTGCTGCTCACCTTTCATTGTGGCCATGCCTCACTCAGGAATGTAACTCAGTTTTTCAGAGCTGTCACAGAAGCTTCTTGCTGCAGGAAAATGTAATAAATGACAAGCATAATGCTGTGCATGAGACAATAGACAAAACTCAGGAGGTCTTAAGTGTCAGCTCCAATTATAATTAATATATCACAGGCTTCCATAGCATTGTAGTAGCCTTTATCCTGTCTCATGAATTGACGTATCAGGTAAGGATATTGGTATTGGTGTGTACTAAAGGATACATATTTTGGTTTTTAGTATCCTCTTACCTGAATATACCTAGTAATGACAGAGTGTTTCTAAACAACTCCTAAAATTATTATTTTGGTAGTCTACATAAAGTACTCTATTAAAAAAAAGACAGAAACTTTTGATGATATTATATCTTACTGAAGTCCATAACTGCTATAAAGCTATGAAATATCTTTATAGATGGCTTGATTTAATAATGAGAACTCTTGAAAATATATTGCATAGCTAGGTATCTCAGTATAATCTTCACTGACTGAAATAGGCATTTCATTTAGAAAATCTCACCTATCTCTGGATCTTTGCTTATGTGCTTGTACTGCTGTTCGGGTTAATAAAAGAGTCTGCAGAGATGTACTGTAATTTACTGAAGCCTGGCTTCTTTGGAATTAGTTCATTAGTAGTATATAGCCATTATACTTAATATATTTCAGTATTAGATAACTAAACTTTCCATGATATGGTTTATTTATGAAAACTGGCATTTGGAATCTCTTCTTATGGTCCATTTTGAGCTGTGAGTCCAAGTTGTATTGAAAATTTACAGGAAAAATGAGTTTTTCCATTCCAGAAATTGAAAGCAAAACCAAATAACATAAGAACTACCACTGTTTAAATAAAAGCTTATGAAGAGTAGTGAAGCCATTCCATTATTGTTTGCATTTTAACCCAATTTCATTCACTGTCACCACATCGGCATAAACCCTAGTGTGTCATATGCTACAATAATAATTGTTTCCAAAGAACTTTGCAGAAACACATTTTAACACTATGGCACTTCAGTACAGATCAAAAAGTAAGGACTTTTTCTATCTTGTGATAGGAACATAGAACCAATAACAATATAAAAACAAAGGTCTGTTTGCTTGATATTCTGTCTGTGCTGTAAGCAAATGTCAAGGGAAGAATGTGAATAGGGTCAGGGTATATAGTACTTCCTTCCAGGATCCACCATATTTGCCATAGGATTCCTGAATTAAATATATTTTGTGAAAAAGATACAGAGACGTAGTGTTCAACTTCACAGAATCAGTTGAAGGATTTGACCATGTAACCAGCATTGCTGTTGTGTGAAGGAAGGGGTAATAGTGGATTTCTTTTAATTTCCTGTAGAACTTCAAATTGAAATTTGTCTCCAAACAAGATGTTTTCTATAATGATTTTCTGCTGGAAGAGTAACTGATAAAAACTGTAGTGAATTTTTAGTAATACTTGTATGAATAAAGCCTACAATATTCGGTCTCTATTTTATGAGTGGGAATGGTGAAGTATGATCACAGTATCACAGTATCACAGCACGTTAGAGGTTGGAAGGGACCTCCAGAGATCATTGGGTCCATCCCCCTTGCCAAAGCAGGAATACATCCAGGTGGGTTTTGAATGTGTCCAGAGAAGGAGACTCCACAACCTCTCTGGGCAGCCTGCTCCAGTGGTCCATCACCCTCACTGTATAGAAGCTTCTCCTCATGTTGAGGTGAAATCTTCTATGCTCAAGCTTGTACCCTTTGTTTCTTGTCTTATTGCACACAACAGAAAAGAGATTGGCCCCCTCCACTTGACACCCACCCCTGAGATATTTATTCCAGCAGGTCCCTGTCTCTCTTGAACTGGGGAGCCCAAAACTGGACACAGCTTATAATTATTGCAGTAGAGTAAATGAGAAAAATCAGTTTAGGTTCAGTTGAAATAATTGTACCTTTGATAAACCCCCTCCAAATATTTTTGTCCCTTCCTCCTCAAAAACTTCGTGGAAGTCTTGAGCTCTAGAAGAAACCTACTGAAAGCTACATTGTCACCCTTTATATTAATTTAGCATGTTTTTTGAGGACAAAGCTGGATCAGAGGACAAAACTTGACAGTGATCACTTTCATGTTGTCACTTTCAGCGTTCACTTTAATGCCTCAGAATTGCTATATTAATGCTTAAAGTCTCTTCTCATTTTAGTTGTGGCTTCTCAATTTGACCTCACATATCCCAGTCTACCTTGCTAGCTTACCAGACACTATGTACACAATGCCAGCTATTTGCGGTATTCATGGTGGCAGTAATCCTGAGTACCACCAGTTTGTCCATTCTCTCAAATCTCTTAATTTTCAACAATATTTACTCTTTTTCAATGATGCATCTGAAGAGTGCAACATAGTAAAACCACCAAAACACATGTTTCTTCCTTTCATAACCCCACAAAATGAAATAAAACCACAAACATTTCCTGTCATGTCTTGGAGAAAGAAGATCTGAAATATTCAAATATGCCAACAAATATTTTGTTTGTAAGAAGTACTACTACATCACTCTACCAATTAAACTCCATTAAAAAAAAACCACAAACCAAACCAACTCAACCAACCAGAAAAAAAAACAACAAAAAAGGAACATATAGACCCTCCTCCCCTCACCCCCCCCAAAAAAAAAAACAACCCACAAACACAATTCTGTTCATAAAGTCAATTAAAATTGTGAGAGAGGAAGATTCACACCCAGCCACATCTCACAGCCACTAATGTTTCATTAGCTGTCCATGAGATAATCCACCTTTTATGGGATGCTCCAAATATTTAGATTTGACAGGTTATTATTCTAATGGTTAATAGATTTCTTTGGTTATTAGGTTGTTTTAGAATTAAATTTAGGGCCTATCACTAATGGCTTTCTGTGACAAAGTGGGCAAGATAAACATGTTTAAAGACAACCTAGAATGAAAGATTTCTCATTGTTTGTAGGATGTTTTGGATCAGAACTTTGGTTTCTACAAGCACGTGATAAATAGGAAATTAAGTATAAAATGATTGACCTGTTTTGCATTTCTGAGTAATGTTTCATAAAACTTATTATAAGCTTACTATATAGAGTATTGTTCTACTGATGGAATTAACATAGTATTTTTTCTCTCAGAGAAGGAAAAGGGATTTCAAGGTGTGTCGGTTCCAAGAAATTAGCTGCCAGATCTCCTTACTATTAGTTTCCTACTACACTTCAGTACATCCTTTGGCGTGTTACTATGAATAGTGTCTATCATAATTTTTCCAATAGAGAATAACCTGTCACTACCATATGACATGACATTTAATCAAATGTCCAAATATGACTTTTTAACAAAAATTGATAAATTTTAACAAAGTGAAGGAAAAGTCTATGTAGCTCAGTGGGTGAGGAGAACACAAACATTGCAGTTCCTGTTGTTAGAAAAATAAATCAGTGATTGAGGCTAGTACTGGTCTCTGTTTTTCCAGTCCACCAATGAAAGTTCAGATGAAATTTAAACCATCTTTTCTGCATATTCTTGAAACCAATTTCCTTCTGTTTCTTGAGACTGTTAGCCATTCTTTTTCTAGTTCTGTAATGATAACAAATCAAAATAACCCAATTAGCTATTAATAAGTGTTGCATTTATAACAACAAGTATAGTAAGATACTGGATTTTGTAGTCAGCTATTTATGGTGATATTAAGCATCACAAACAAAAGAACACACTAACATTGTCCTTGGAAATAGAAAAAAAAAATAAAAAGACAAACCATGGAATTCATTATCTTTCTCTTGGGGCAAGTAATATGAATGCATCTGTCAATCGTTTTAAAACTATGACCACTTTACCATCTCCCTAGGCAAATTTTTAATTTATATGCAGTTATATTACAGATGTACTTTCCACATCTTACATAAATAAATTCCTAATATCTCCAAAGATTTTTAGCAAATTGCAGAAAGACTCTTTTATTAATAATCCTGTTACGATGTAATGGTTCTTCTTGTCATCAGGTCAAAGTTTTGCTGTATTCCCTTAGGGAACCAGTGCTGTACAAATTCTGAGCAAATTAGTTTAAATGAAAACAAATTAACAATGAATCATGCAAACTGACCTTTACTTGTTAGTTGTAATGCTAGATTCTTAGCTGTAAGTCAGTAAATAATCAAGATAAGTTATTAATTTAAAGATTATTCACGTTTATGTGATGCAAATTTTGATTCAGCAAAATATCCTGAATTAATTTCTGTGTATGGATAATATGAGTAGAAAGGAAACATATGAAAGTCAAAGTGCAGAGAAAGGGTGGAAGAATAGACTAGACTAGACTAGAATAGAATAGAATAGACCGGGTTGGAAGAGACCTTCAAGATCATCATGTCCAACCCATCAACCAATCCAACCCACCTAAAGAGATACAGGGCAGAAGAAAACTGCTATACGTAAGTTTGCGTAGGATCTTTAGGGGATGTGAATACACACATCTGAAACTTATAGGTAATCCTTGGTTCTCTCACAATAAAAACATATTGGATTAGTCATCTGCTACTAGTGCTAGGCACTTTGTGACTCCTCTGTTAAAGATGGCATGTACTAAAAATTACAGGCATTTCTGACTTTGAAATGTGCTTCCAGAAGCTATGTGTCCTAGATGCATCAGAAAATGTGGCCAAGAGCTTTGCTGAATGAGTGTCATCCAGTGAATTTTGTCTCTGGATGACATTAACAGTTATCCATGATACATGAAAATTAAGGGAAAGATTTTGGATGGATGTCTTTATGAGAAGAAAATAACCATGTTGTGTGAAGGTGGTCAGCATGTTTACAATACGGAGAAGTGAAAGTGAAAGAGAGATATGATGTTTTATATCAATGACATTATGAGATTTCTGGTGTGGAAGACATGAGTCTGGACTGTAGCAAGTTGGATGACCTAGGGTTTGGCTGGAAAGCAGGACAGCAGCAAGTCAGAGACCTAGAATGTTGTGTCCACTTCTGGGCTCCTCAGTTCTGCTTGAAAGAGTCCAGTACAGAGCCACAAAGATGATCAAGGGAGTGGAACATCTCCCTTATGAGAAAAGGCTGAGGCAGCTGGGTCTCTTTAGCTTGGAGAAGAGGAGACTGGGAGGAGACACCATTAATGTTTACAAATATGTGAGGGGGAAGTGTCAGGAGGATGGAGCCAGGATATTCTCAGAGATGCCCAATGATAATGCAAGGGGCAATGGGTGCAAGCCGGAGCATAGAAGGTTCCACGCAAACCCAACAAAAAAGTTTTTCACTGTGAGGGTGGCAAAATACTGGAATGGGCTGCCAGAGAGGTTGTGGAGCCTCCTATGGAGACATTCAAAACCTGCTTTGACACATTCCTGTGTGACCTATTCTAGGTGATCCTGCCCTGTCAGGGGGGTTTGGACTAGATGGTCTTTTGAGATCCCTTCCAAATCCTTATGTTCTTTGATTCTGTAATTCTGTGAACAGTAGGCATTTAGTCACAGTACCATTGAGAGCTGACCTCTCAGAGTAAGTATCTAGGTGTCCTTTGTGCATTAGGAAATTTGTGTTGAGGATAACTTGGAAAGTGTGACAGCTGCCTATTTTCAGTCCTTCTAGGACTCGTTTAAGAGACTGCATTTGTAATGGAAGAAACAGATCCTGGAATTTGCTGATTGATATGTCAACCATCTTCACTCACATATTTTTGGTCATTTACACTCATTTTCAGGTTTCATCTGCTATTACAAAAACAGATATCATGGTCTATCATAGTTCTGCCTTGCCTATTTAATCTTACAACATCACAGGGCTAAGTAATTGAGTGTTTATGTGTAGCACTTTTTATATGCTTCAAATAAGTGAAAAATGTAATTTCATAGTTCTTTAGCCTGCAAAAGACTCAGACAGAATAGATTCACTCAAACACATGAACATTTTCATGTTAGGCAGATTAAGTCACTACCTGTTTTATATCAGCCTAAGACACCACAGTGAGATATTTTCCAAGAAGATTTAGCAAACTATGAAAGAGAACATTTAATTTTTCCTGCTCTAGTTGTTGTCCACAAGGCTTTTTCATGATTTTGTCTAATTTTTTGTTTCTTCTAACAACACTGGTGCTCCTGGATTGCATAATATAAAACAAATTTAATACAGATAAAACCCCACCATTAGCAATTCATCCTTACCAACATTAAACTCATTTAAATTAATACTAGATAAAGATGAAAAGAGTAAAACTGAAAACAATTGGAGTATATAGCCAATATTCAGAATCTTGAAACTAGAGAGTATGATTTTATCGACTCCTTATTCCCTTTCCTTGATTGAAAGGAAATTATTCCCATAAGAAAATGCTGAACTGGTATTTCTTTTGTTGTAGTGGTATTTCCAAATGATAGAATCTATACTTGCATGAGTTCAGTTCATTATCGTTAACCTAAATGCCCTTGCTTTCTAAACTCTTTATTTTCCAACTGGCATGCTCATCTATTCCCTTAAAATCTATTTATTGTTATTGTAGAAGACTAAATACAGTCTGAGCAGATAATTGAATATCTGTCCCAGTTTTTCAGATAACCTGTCAGACTAAGGTTTAATTAATACCGAATGACTCACACCAACTTTTTTTCTGCTTGAATGCCTAATAAACAAGACAGCTCTCTCAGACACTGGCAGTGTGTGTCAGGGTTCAGGGAGGGCTGGCGGATCCCCATGCACTGGGGAATTTGCAGGAGCTTCCCGTGGGGCAGGCAGAGACTCATGGCCCAGAGTGCATTTAAAGGGGTTCCTGAGCTATAGGCAGGAATGGGAGAAGGCTCAGGGAAGGCTCTAGGGAGGGTGGATCAAAAAGGCCCAAATAAAGTTTGATTAACTCAACTATTGTCTTTTCACAATGGCTACAACATTCACATCCAAAATGGAAGAGTTAGTGCCAATCTCAGGTCTGCCAGCAAAGATGTCAGACTTATTTCCTGAAAGTACTAGACTGCCTTGTGTTTTCAGGTGCAGGCTCTCTTACTGATGGCATTCATAGTATCAGCTACCATGAATGATCTCTTCTGCCAATGATTCTTTTCAGCATTATACTGGTTGTTTGGTTTGTTTGCTTTTCCCTTGTCAAAGGCATATAGTGAATTCACTCTAAATTTGTTAATAGTTCTGGGAACAAAACCTGTAATTTTTGACAGATTCAATTTTTCCTCAGGAAGTTCCACAAATCTCGTTTCTTAGCAATGTTGTACAATAGATATACATCTTGTACTCAGGTGTCATAATCAAGTTTCAGTACATTTGACTCAGGAGGCCTCAGAAACCCCTGGTAACTACTTTTAGGTTCTCCCTGCAAATGAATGGAAGGCAGGTAAAATACCTACAGACAGAAACAAGCCATGGATCCACATCTAGAGAGATAGTTTTGTTGTTTTTTTCTTATTGTTTTTTCTTAGACAGATAAATTGGTTAAGAATATTTGAATTATTCATAGATTAATAAGTAAACAACCAAGTTATCTAAAGGGATTAAAAACTGACTTTTTCTGAATCTTTATATGGCTGATATGTATATGCTGAGTACCTTGCTTAAAAAAAAATTCAAGATGAAAACTGAGCAATTTTCATAATGTATTAAAGTATTGTATAAATCACCTGAATCTTCACTGTTTTTCTGCAAATTCTTTCTTTGTTTTACTCCTCACAGACAACTTCACTTAGTGACTGAAAACAGTAAAAGAAACATGCTCAAAGTAAATGCAATGCTATAGTTAACTTGCTTTAAGATAGCAGAGTTTTCATGTTAACTCCACAAAGCTATACGGGAAAATAGCCTCAATCTGAATTTTAGGTACTGGTATAAAACTGCACTAGTACTCTTTTCTGTAATGATTACATTGAGTCTGGATAGGGAGAAATTTGTCATTTTTTATTTTTGCCAATCTAAAGCTTTGATGAATTTATGTCAGAAGAATCTAAATGCATGTCAGGCAATGTGGGGTTGCAGAAAATTAAAAGACAGTTTTCTGGCAGCATTCATTTTCTTTCAACCTTTCATTCTATTTCCATGTCTGTTACTTCATAGAATCATAGAAGGAGTTGAGTTAGAAGTAGTTGAGTTGGAAGAGACACTTAAAAAATCCATCCCTTTCATTATTTCTGTGATATTCTCTTATCATAGAATCACAGAATGTTAGAGACTGGAAGGGACCTCAAAAGATCATCCAGTCCAACTACCATGCCAGAGCAGGATCACCTATACCAGATCACACTGGAATGCATCTTGGTGCCTCTCAGCAAAAGGGCACCCATCACTAATACTTGTTGCTTCCTTCTCCACCTTCAGTCTTCCCTGTGAATCTTGCTCATTGGTTTAATCCACTGCCAAGACTTTGCATCTGTTGCTGTTCGCTATATAATGAAGTGATATTCTATTGTCAAGAGTTACTGGTGACCATGGTGCCTCATTTGCAAAGGTGCTCTCTGTTTATTGTTGACACTCATTGTCTGGTCAGTGCCAGAGGGCAGTACTGTTTCTTCTTACAGTGCCTCTAGCTCCTGTTCTCTCTCCATAATACGGCATAACCTGATGATTTCCTCCCGTAGCTCCTTCACTTACAGCCTGAGTACGGAGTACATCTCCTTGCACAGGTGTAGCTTTCACCCTCCTCCACCCTCCTTCAGCCCTCCATCAAGACAGCAGCTTCCCTCACAGGAAGCTCTGTCTGCGTAGCCACCTCCACTTTTCCCAGGCTAACATGGCTAGGCAGATGGTTCCCAGCTGCTGCAGAGTGCTGTCCTTGGTCACTGCCACTGTGCTTCTGATGAAAGCACTGCCTAATAAGTCCTTCTAATTCTTTGCAGACCACAAGCTGGTGGGTTGGCTTGTACAACCAACATCTAGATGAGGCAGAAGGTTAAGCCTTTGGCTGGCAGATCAGGCAGTAACCTGAACACTGGTGGAAAAGTATGCCCTCTGAATTCACATCCTCCTGTACAAACTGCCACATCACTCCCCTCAGGCTCTGCCCTCACTGCAGAATTCCCTAGAAACTGGTTATGTGAGGCTTCCCATGCTAACTGGCAGAAGGTACTGCTGGCACCACCCAACTGTCACACATTCTTCTCACAGGACCTGTTACCTGTAATCTACTCCCTCCATAAACACAGCCCAAGGGTGCTAGGATGCCAGAAACTCCCTCAGACACTCCCTGTGGATCTCTCAAGCCTTGAGACCTCAGCATGTGGCAACAACTGCTATTGCTGTTGCCACTGATATTGTCACCTTCACTACATGATAACCTGTGCATTTCCCAAACTGTTAACAATAATGCATCTGATATGCTCCCTTTGCTGAAAATTAACTTTTTCTATTTCACCATCAGTTGTGGGGATGCTTGGAAATATCTGTTATGACTTGCTTCTGGCCTTACAATGGTCTCTTACTCACTGGAATCTTGAAGTCATGTTGATTCTTATGAATCCTAGATGCTGAATCACAAATTGAAAAGGCACACTTTTCTACAGGGCAAAACTATTCCAAAATGACTGATACATTTTATCAACATTTTTTCCCCAGTATGTGTAGGAACCTGCAACCATGAATTGTGTTTAACAAACAAGAACTAGACTGAGTAATAGTTTCTGAAACTGGAGTGTGTTTTCACACACCTTTCTGGGCTGAGAGTAATGCCTTTTAATGTGATTTGTTTGCATGTGATGGAGACTTGAGTCTGATCTGTGCTGCTAAGGCAAATATTAGTCAGACAGTAAACCCCAGCCAGCATAAGTTCAGCTACTTGGACTCCACAGTTCAGTTTTCTACGGTTTTGCTTTAATTAATTTCTTCTAATTAAGTTATTTTCAAATGATGGGAGTGATGATGCATATTTTATATGTACTGAAGCATCTGAATCAACATTAAAATGAGGTCACATCTGGGTTCTGACACAAATAATGAATTTTTGTCTTATTTGACAGTCTTTCTGGCTGTTCTCCATCTTCTGGATTTATTATGAAATGTGCAGTGTTTTGTGACTGCATTTTTTTTTTTTACAAAGGCAGTTGTAAAGTGTATGAATCCACTTGACAGACAAAATTTTACCATTTCTGACCAACAGATGGAAGCTGTTGACATTTCAATGTTTATTGGACTGAGATCATATTGTGTAATAGACTTCAGCTTTAAAATGGCTTCATGCTGAAGTAGATTTTGGACACTGCGTTTTTCGTTACTGTGTAATTGAACCTATAAATTACTGCCTTGAAAGGCACAACAGTTCCCAAAAGAACCTCATGAATTTAGTATTTTGTACTCAAAACATATAAAGATGAAACAGGTGTTTGTCACATTGTTCCAAAACTTTGGTACCTTTCTTTTTTTCCTCATAGAGGGATGAGGAGATGGAGTCAGCAGAGGATATTTAGTTTGTAGCTACTTTGATGTCCCACCACTGCTCACATCTATCTGAGTTTTCATTTTGTAAAGACTTACTTATCCTTTCCTCTTTAGGAAAATGTTCTGAAGAACCTCTTTTAATGAAAAAATATTGATTGTGGAAATGCTTAATCATGAATTAAGGTCATGAAAAACCACATCCATGACTATATAATTTGAATATGTCAAATGTATCTGTACATAAGGAGAAGAAATGTTGAGATGCTGAAGGAGTTACAGATTCTAACTACTAACTTGTGCAGGGTTTTTTTTGCCCTATCTTTGTAGCATAGAAAATTATGCTTCACATTTAAAATTTAAGGAAGTTTAAAGGCTGTAGATTAAAAATTAACATGCAGTAAGTTATTTGCTAGTCTTGCATGTAAAAATTTTCTAAGTGAGCTCCATTGTAACTCTTCCCTTTCAGATAATAGAATCCTTAGAGGACTCATTGGACTGAACATCAACTTGTGGCCTATCATAATTCTATTAAGGAATATTGTTATGAAACTCTGTTCTTATCTACCCTGGAAGAGTGCTGTTTTTCCTATAATTACACTTTCCTGTTTTTGACACCTATCAGAGAGAAGGGATTATTTTCCTAAAGTAACTTTCTTGAACATCTGGACAACTGAATAACTTGGCCTATAAAACCTATTACAAGTGAAAAGTGATCTAAAAAACCCTCTCACAGATGTCGGGCCACTGTCCTGCTTCTAGAGGTTTAAATGTGAAACACAGAGGGAATCTTAAGGAAAATTTATAATGAAGGTGCCTAAAAAATAAATAAAATTCCCTGCTTACAGTTCATTAGCTGTAACAAAACTAGTATCATTGGTTTAGTTCCATGGTGCTTAATGGACCTATGTTGAAAAACGTCTTGATAAACTCAGACCTTTACTCTTACAGAGAAGGTTGATAAGGTAGCTGATTTATTTGTAGGGTACACGTTTGCTTCCAGACAGTTTACACTGATTAAGGTTTGAATGTGTTAAGCAACCTCATCTACTCTCAAGTACTCTTGAGACCAAAATTGTTAATGCAGAAAAAAATCAATAATGAAAGTAGCCTGAAATAAGCAGCATAATTGTATTTCATATGAAATTTGATTTACATCTTTGATGAAAGAAGAATTTGAGAGGTTTAAATTAATCATGGATTTTTGTGTCTGTTGAAAATTACATAAAATATTTAAATTAACTGGAACACCTGGGGCTAGATCTACAGGACAGAAGTGTCATGGTATTTAGCAATACTGTAAGTATTTAAGCTAGATACAGAACACTTCATAAAACACATGGGGACTGTCACACACTCTTGTAGGTGTACATGACTCATTCTACAGAGCAAAGAGGGAAACACCATCTTGAAGAGTGAGGTGAAATTCCCAGTTGAGAGGAGGCTCTCACCAGCACAATGGGACAATGCACTAGACTTACTGAAGTTATGCATAATGATACAAAACTGGGAAGAGTGCCTGACATACCAGAAAGCTGTGTGCAATTCAATAGGATGCAGACAGGATGAAGAGCTGTGCAGAAGTTAGTATCATGAAGTCCAACAACAGTATGTGTAGAGTCCTGCACCTGGGGAGGAATAACTCTGTAGTACAGGTTAGGATTTGACCTGCTGGAAGGCAGCTCTGCAGAGGTGAACCTGGGAGTGCTTGTGAACAACAAGTTCACAATGTGCCAGCAATGTGCTGTCATGGTGATGGAGGCCAATGGTATTCTGGAATGCATTAAGAAGAGTGTGGCCATCAGGTTGAGGAAGGCTGTCCTACCCCTCTATTGTGACCTCCTACCCCTCTATTCTGGCCTGGTGACACTGTGTCCAGTTCTGCACTTCCCACTTCAAGAGGGACAGGGAGGACTACAGAGAGTCTGACAGAGGGTTGTGAAGATGATAAGGGGACTAGAGCATTTCTGTTATGAGAAGAGGCTAAGAGACCTGTAGTTTCTTAGCCTGCAAAGGAGAAGACTGAGAGGGGATCTTATCAAAGCATATATAAAGGATGGACATCATGAGGATGGGGCTGGGCTCTTCTCAGTGGCACCCAGGGACAGGACAAAGGGCAGTGTGTACAAGCAGTGTGTACAAATTAAGGAAAAACCTTCTTTACTTTGAGGAATACAGAGCACTGGAACAGGCTGCCCAGAGAGGTTGTGCAGTTTCCTTCTCCAGAGATACTGAAAACCTGTGCAACCTGATCTATGCGTATCTGCATTAGCAGTGGGGTTGGACTAGATGATCTCCAAAGGTCCTTTCCAATCTCTACCATTCTACAGTCACATTTAATTACATACTCTGAACACACTAGAGAGTTATGTTCTCTGATGTAGAGTTGCCCTGAAAATAACTTTAGATGGATTGAGTAGAAACAGTTGTCTCTAATCAAGATAAAAAATTACAAACTCTTTGTTTTCTTTTATCATGTGTGTTTCAATAGCTTCATGTTAAGGAGCAAAGCAAGGAGAGAGAGAAGAAATGAGAATAACAGCCTCTATGCCTGTAAAGATTTGAAATCATCTCTTCAATGAATACTGTTATAACTGCACTCTAGTGTATTCTGAAAGCCTTCCTGGGGATAGCTACACATAGCATGCAATAGTTCAGCACTCATTGGACTATAAAATATGAACATATCTTTAGATGACATTTAAGAAAGCAATTCAGGAATACTCTGGTTCCAATTCTGGCCCCTGATCCATTAAACACTTCAGATAAAAATAGTGGCCTCTGGGATCAGGAATGGGATTCAGATTTCTCTTTCCCATACAAGTGCTCTGTTGCCTAGACTAAAACTGTGCATATTCATTCTTTAGCCCCTTAAATAAATATAAATATACTACCTGATTTATCTAAAAAGAGTAAGCTTAAATTGATTGAGGTGCTAAGAAGAAAGAAGGTGCCCTACATCCTAACTCTATGTCCTAGCCCTTAAGGTTCTGGTTAGTTACATTTTCTTCCCCCGAAAAAATTACTATCCCTTCTTTGATTTTGAATGAAAAAGGAATCATTTAAACCTAACAGAAAAAGTGTTGTGAAAATACATTTTTTTCTTAATCTTTCTTAGTTGATAATTTAAGGTCCTGAGCTGTGCAATGGCTTTTGTAGCTCCCATTCCTAAAATTCTTTGTGCATTTCACAAAAAAGCTGCTGTCTAATCTGGCTGATGTAAAAGTTAGGTGCTACAGAATTCAGTGACGTGATGTCCTCATTGTCTTTAGAGAGCTGCAAGTAAAATGGCACTACATGTAGGCACTGAGAGTATCCTAACCCAGCTGGATTCAAAACATTTGCTGAACCAGATGGGAGATGACCTTCAGTTCCTCTGATAGAAGAAATTAATTCCAGGCTCCCACATCCTCAGGTTTTGTGTTGGACTTTATTGACTTTTGCTTTTGTGCTCTGATAAAGATCTATTTCATTTCTCACCTGAACCTTTGGTGTACTTAAAAAATCAACCCACATTTTTTCATAGTGATGAAGGTTTAATTCCAACATTATGGAAAAACAATGTAGACAAATGTTCATGTGTTTATGTTCAATATAGATCAATTAGCAAACAAGCCATGAAGTAGACAATTGTGATCCAATTGCCTAATGATTCTGTTAAATGTATAAAGTACCATCAGAATAATAATAATAAAAAAACCCCAAACATGTAACATTTATTTGTAGTTGTAATATTTTTCAATTGTGTAAAAATAAATTGAGGAGAGAAACTGAGGGCATAGGAAAGCTGAAAAAGACCCAAAAAAGTAATATTTTGTGCCTAAGAGAACTCTTTAAATTGGATTGAAAGTTGATAGAAGTGAAGAGAACATAGAATCATAGAATCAATAAGGTTGGAAAGGACCTCAAAGATCATTAAGTCCAACCTGTCACCCAACACCTCATGACTACTAGACCATGGCACCAAATGTCATGTCCAATCCCCTCTTGAACACCTCCAGTGATGGTGACTCCACCACCTCTCTGGGCAGCCCATTCCAATGGCTAACAACTCTCTCTGTGAAGAACTTTCTTCTCACCTCAAGCCTAAACCTCCCCTGTCACAGTTTGAGACTGTGTACTCTTGTTCTGGTGCTGATTGCCTGGGAGAAGATACCAACCCCCTCCTGGCTACAACCTCCCTTCAGGTAGTTGTAGACAGCAATAAGGTCTCCCCTGAGCCTCCTCCAGGCTAAACAATCCCAGCTCCCTTAGCCTCTCATAGCGTTTGTGCTCGCGGCCTCTCACCAGCCTTGTTGCCCTTCTCTGAACATGTTCAAGAGTCTCAATATTTTTCTTAAATTGAGGGGCCCAGAAATGGACACAGGACTCAAGGTGTGGCCTAAGCAGTGCTGAGTGCAGTGGCAGAATGACTTCCCTGCCACATTATTTCTGATACATACCAGGATGCCATTGGCTTTCTTTGCCACCTGGGCACACTGCTGGCTCATGTTCAGCCAGCTGTCAATCAGTACCCCCAGGTCCTTTTCTGTTTGGCTCCAACCACTCCAATCCCAGCCTGTAGCACTGCATGGGGTTGTTATGGCCAAAGTGCAGCACCTGGCACTTGGAGTTGCTGAATGCCCATCTGTCCAGCCTGTCAA